>NC_137433.1:39517785-39620285 GCF_964374335.1 Astatotilapia calliptera
CTTGTTAGTAGATAAAAGTTTCTTTCATCTCGTCACCACAACAGGCGCTTCATGTGTGACTTGGCAGATGAACTTCCTGTTGTAGCCCCAGAGGGATTTGTGTCCCGGGATCAAACCTGGGAGCTTCTGCTTATTAGGATAATGAGTAAAGCACTATGGAGCTGCCTCATGTTTTAGTAGGTACCTTCATATAATTGGCACATTAGATTAGTTAAATGGAGAGGACTGACAGGCTGTTGATGTTCAAGCTGCACAGATCCCGACAGTGCAGACAAACCTCCACGTCTGTGGTCTGCAGGCTCAGGCTGATAATAACAGCAGGTTCTGCTGTTTTATTAAAGATTAAATGTGATATGAAGCAGTTCCCAGTCTCTGTGCAGCTGCTCTTATTGCTTCAGGTCCTTCAGGTCTCGCTGCAGAAACACGTGTTTGCATAACGACTGAGAAAAACAGCTGTTCTCCGGACTCTGGACAATACTCGACTAAACGCACAGTTATTGTCTGTAAATAAAGCTTTTCACAAATATTTAAATGAGTTGGTTTGAGTCATGTTTGCTTTTTCTTACTGTGGAGTTTGACTCGGGTGCATGTTTGTCTTAATTTGGTGGAGCTACATGTTTTATGAACGGTGGTTTTGGTTGATCTTGAGGAGACTGACGGATGACCGGCGTGTGTCTTTGCAGACATGGCGTTGCTCCATCAGAGTCGAGGCTCACCCAGACTCGTCCTGGTGGTGGTTTGTGTCGCTCTGCTGCTCGACAATATGCTGCTCACTGTGGTCGGTGAGTAACCGGCGCACACTCCACGAAACGACGCATCACAAAGACCAAATACCAGATTGTGAAAAATCTCTTTATACCACACCACGGGGACTCTTATAGCTCGAACTCCAGCCCTGTGTTTAGCCTGTCTTTGTTTACATTTTGCTGAACTATCTTCATAAAAACTGTCTTCAGATGTCATTGTTCCTGCAGTTTAGTCACAGATTTGTGTGCATCGATCGCTGGTGTGGTAGGACTTGACTTAAGTGGCCAAAGAAGTGCAGGAGACTGATGCTGTCCAGCATAGCGAGTGATTTATTCACCATTTTGTGACCCAAACAATATTTACAAAGAAATAAAAAAGAAACTCAACTCTTTAATTAACTCAGTTCAAATAAACATAACTGAATCTGAATCAACAGAAATTAAGGTCAGACTGCACAAAGCTACACTGACCTGAACCTCTCTCCTCAAACACCCGAGTTCTTCTGCTTAAATCGTCCACTTAACCAAACACTTTCTCCTCTGGACTATTTCACTCAGTAGGTAAGATGAACATGATCATATTCAAACGTCTGCTACTCCTCTTTACTCGCAACATAAACTCTGTGGTGGAATCAATACATATTCAATAAATCTATTCCTCCATAAACCCTCTAAAATCAACTTGATTAAATTATAAGAGTTCTTCCCCTTCTGCACTTGGTCTCCTCCTGTGACCTCAGATGAACCCAGAAGCTATAAAGCAGGAAGTAAAACTACATTTCCTCCTTTTGTTTCTGGAAGACATGTAGGTAAGGTAAGTCTAAACAATACAAATTAACAGTTGAAATAAAGAACATGTTAACTTAACAAACTTGTAGGGATTGATTTAAACCAAGATGTTATATAATCTGTAAAAGTGCAAAACATAAACCCGGGATAGTAGATGTTTGCCTGTTGCAGACGACATGTGAAATATGGTTCAATCAAAACAAGAATGTTAACTACGAATATGGACAAATGGTCCTCTCAGCCACTCTGTCACAGCTGGACTCTTTCAACACTGAAGAGAAAGTAAAAACAGATCGGTTTATGCAGGTGGACAGGTGTGACTGATTACCGTCACACTGAGGATTTTCAGGGAAGGTGTGCAGCTAAGAGAATAAGAGAGGACAGTAACACTTCTAAAATCCCTGAAAGAAGAACTCAAAGGATGGAGCTGCAGCCTGAATAATAATCTGTCCACATACTTTTGGCCGTGCAGCGTCTGAGCCGATTTGTGACGCAGCCGGAAACCTCGAGGTCGACGCCGTCGTTAGCTGTTAGACTCTGCAGAGGACACACACACACACACACACACACACACACACACACACACACACACACACACACACACACACACACACACACCACCTCCTGACCTGGACCTTTACAGTGGGCTTGTATCTGCTCTCCTTTTTTCTCCGCTCAGATTGAATCTTCTTCTTCTTCGGTGTTCTTTCATCCTCATGTTTTGTCTGCACAGCTTTAAATAATTAAACATCCAGTAGGAGCTGTCTCAGATGGAGGACCACATGTTGTTGTTGTTACTGATTACAGTTACTGCCTGCTCTGAATGATCTGTCTCCGTCCTGTAGTACCGATCATCCCAACATTCCTCTACGCCATCGAGCATCCGAGTCCAGAGCCACAGACCGCCCAGCCCTCCCTGCTCCCTCTGCGCGGCCTCGATGCATCACGTCTGGGCACTGCACCCTCACGGCCCCCCTCCTCTGCCTTCAGCCTCCAGACCTCCAGACAGACCTCCCAGCGCCTCCACCTGCCTCGGCCCAGTACCGGTGCACCGGTCCAGGTTACAGGGCCGACCCTATCGGCTCTGGTGTCCCTGTTTGATAACTCGACCTTCAGCCTGACTGACGCGAGCGCCGGCACCGAACCGGCGGACCGGACCTCAGTGACCGCAGATGTGCAGGGCAACGAGACCGAAGTAGGTGGAGACCACCGATACCTGACCAGCTCATCACTTCATGATCAATAATCTATCAGCTCTGGTTCCTACTGTTCCCCTCTGTTTCCTTTCTCTTTCCTTATTTTGTTTTCTCGTTTCCTTTCTTTTGTCTCCTCCTCCTCCTCCTTGCTCTCTCTGCCCATTTCCTCACTTCTCTCTAAACCTTATTTCACTTCCTTGTTTTGGCTTGTTTCACACATTTCCTTTCCTTAGGGCTCTTCCTGTCTTCAGGACAGTTTGTTTCTGGAAGAAGAAAATGTTCGAGTTGGTTTGTTGTTTGCTTCTAAAGCTATCATCCAGCTGCTCGTCAACCCCTTCGTTGGTCCACTGACTAACAGGTAATATTATAATTAGCAGTAATAGTAGTATTGAAAGAGAACATGCAGACAGGCTGAACCCTCTTGTTCTGAAACTGAAGAATGTTTTTCTGTCTGCAGGATCGGGTATCACATCCCCATGTTTGCTGGTTTCATCATCATGTTTGTGTCAACCATCAGTAAGATGTTACACACACACACACACACACACACACACACACACACACACACACACACACACACACACACAAACACACACAAACACAGGTGTGTTTTCTCTGAAGTGTGTAATCCTGTGTGTCTCTGTCAGTGTTTGCCTTCTCAGGGACGTACGCTCTGCTGTTCGTCGCTCGCTCTCTGCAGGGGATCGGCTCGTCCTTCTCCTCAGTGGCAGGTCGGCACAGAACACCTGAAGCAGCAGACAGTGTTTAACAGCACCTGTACATACACCTGTAGTCTCACCTGTACTCTCACTCATATGTTAAGTGAAGCAACCTCTTGAGGTCATGTGACTAAACTGTTAAATGTGGCCTTGGCGCCGGAGAGTTCTCCCTGATCTAAAGGTGTGAACAGATGCGTTCGTGTTCAGGTGCTGGATGATGACATCATGTCTTCGTGTCATGCAGGTCTGGGCATGCTGGCCAGCGTGTACACGGATGATGAGGAGAGAGGCATCGCGATGGGCGTGGCACTGGGAGGACTGGCTATGGGAGTCCTGAGTGAGTCACAAACTCAAAAAAAGTGTCGCTACAAACCACGCGAGAACGTTCAGTCTGCTGATTGGCCGCGGCGACAGAAGTGGTGTATGAACGAGTCGCCCACCTGGAGAGTTTAGTTTCACAGCTCGCTGTTTGTCCACTCTCCCAGAATATGAAGCACACCTGGCTACAGGAAGCAGCTTAGCTCAGACTTGCAGCATACACCTGGTACCTGTGTCTGATCCAGGTTGCATCACGTTCACGCCATAAACTAACTGCTTCCCCAAAGGGTCTGGGCACAGCTGATTGGTCCACAGCCGAGTGTCACTGCTGCACAAATGAACTGGATGTTCACTGAATGTTGATTTGTCAGGTTTACATGATGCTGTTGTTTTAGCTCTTCATATAGTTTGTGTGTTGTGTTTCAGTCGGAGCGCCTTTCGGCAGCGTGATGTATGACTTTGTGGGGAAGAGCGCCCCCTTCCTGATCCTGGCCTTCCTGGCTGTGTTCGATGGAGGTAAACCTGGAGACGAGGCTGGTCCTAATGCAGGATGATGATGATGGGTGGAGCCCCTGTGGCGTCAGCACGTTTAGCTTTTTTTTGTTGTTTTAATGCCATCGTCATCCTGATTTACCGGAGCCGCCCTCGTGTGGCCGTTAGAGGAACTGCAGCTTTTTCAGCACATTAAATCAAACACATTAAACACAGCGTGGTGTCCTTTTCATAAAATATGATCCCCTTCGACGAGACCAAATTGAAGTAAACAGGATGATGAGCTGCAGTTCAAAGTTCACAAATGTCCGGCTGACGTCACGGTGACCACGGCTTTGTTTAGACCAACCAAGGTCGCCAGCATCACTCCAGATTTTGTGTGTGTGTGTTGCAGCGTTGCAGTTGTGCATCCTGCAGCCTTCAAAGATCTCTCCTGGGGTGAGTACACTTTGAAATCCTCTCATCTGTTTATCGTGTCGAATGTCCCATTGTTCAATCGGGAAGGTCAAATGTAAATATGAGACGCATTTCGTTGGAAGCATTAAAATAATCAAACTTTAACATCTTATTATTGATTGAAATAATTCAGAGCTTCATTATCAGATGATGAGTCAGTGTAACGATGTGTTCCTCCTAACAGCGTCATCAGGAAGAAGGAATCACAGACACAGAGTAAGCTGGGAACCATTAAAAAACTGTCAAAGTTTGAGCCAAAAGTGGAGAAAATTGGGGAAAACGTCTGGAACCAGTGGGAAGAAGTAAAAGGAGGAAACTGAACTCTTCTAGATCAACATGTTTCATGCACGTTAATCTAGATGTTCTGAAATTATAAGGACAGTAAAAAAAATTTTGATCCCAAAACATTGATTCTGTTCATCTGGATGTAGCGTTACATCCAGATGAACAGAATCAATGTTTTGGGATTTCCTTATCTGGATGACTGAACATCAGACATAAACATGTTTGACTTTTTCCTGGTTTCAGTGTCGCGTTTTTATTTCAAAACTGAAACAAATAAAAGGCAAAAACTGGGGGAAAAAACCCCCCAAACAAACCCAGAAACAAATGAAACAAAAACTTTGTGATGAAATCTGACAAACATTAAGAAATTTTCCACTGATTAAAATTTTCAGTGACTTAAATTTTTCAAAATAAAACATGTCGGCCGGTTTGTGAGCTAATCTGAAGCTATTATACGGATCAAAAACATCTGTTTAAAGAGCCGATGGTTCTTCTGTGCCTGTTTGAATCGCAGCTGTTCTGGGTTCTCGTTGGTTCTGCATGTTGTCCAGCTTCAGCTCATGGTTTTATGGTTTCAGAGTGTGGAGGGAACGCCGTTACTCACCCTGCTGAAGGATCCGTACATCCTCGTCAGTGCAGGTGAGGCGACTTCACCAGGTTTGTTTAGTAAAAACTGAACGTCTGCAGGTACGAGCAAATGTTCACATTAACATTTGTTTCTGCTCCACGTCTGTGCATGAAGGAGCAGCAGCAGGTGTGAAAAGTCCTGATCGTGTTGTGACTCGTGTAAATCTCTGTGCGTCTGCAGGGTCTCTGTGCTTCGCCAACATGGGCGTGGCCATCCTGGAGCCCACTCTGCCCATCTGGATGATGCAGACGATGTGCTCCCCGAAATGGCAGCTGGGTACGTTTTTCTGCTCGGGTCTGTTTGTGCCGACGCTGTAACGCTTTTCCCCGAGCTGCTGCCGTCACAGTTGATTCTGATGGTGGGTCACGGCTGGGGTCACTGTGAGGGTCGGCCGGGCGCAGATGCTTTTCACTGGACGTCCAGCCCGGCTGTTTCTGCTCTGACTTCACCACAGAAGCTCAAAAATGAGGTTTTCTGAAGGTGACCCAGGAGTTTCCAACATGAAGGCCACACTGAGCGTGCTCCTCAGTGTGTTCTGCGGTCATTGAGGTCGTTCTCCGTGAAGTCGCCCCCGGGGTGAGACGTTCAGCGCAGACTTTGACGTCATTCGTGAGAAACAGCCTGAGCTGGCCCGAAGAGCCAGCACCATCTTCCCTCAGCACCAGTCTGTCTCAGCTCGGTCTCTCCGTGACTTCCCTCACATCCACTCAGCAGATATCCAGTTGAGGACTCGCTGGTTGGAGACATTAAAGGAGCTACCAGGACTTTGAGGAGCAGTTGCAGAACTGAGGTCTTTGTGACTGCACCTCATACGTTGACCCTAACAGGTGTGTGCTGTGTTGCAGGTATTGCCTTCCTCCCTGCCAGCGTGTCCTACCTGATAGGAACAAACCTGTTTGGTGTTCTGGCCAATAAGATGGGACGGTGAGTACTTCTGCATCTGACCACAAGAGAGGGTTTCTCAGGGTCAGGGGTCAGCCTCGGTCTGCAGAGACGTGAAACCTCTGCACAGGGTGAAGTATCAGACCTGGTGCTTAGACACCTTCAGACTCTGAGTGAGAGCTGACCTGGCAGAGCGTGTGTCAGCACCAATAAAACACTTTCATCATAAGAAACGTTATCCCGGCTCTGTTCAGAGGAGCGTTTCAAAGTGTTTCACAGGGATTAATGAGGCAAAGGAAAACCATATCGGAGCTGATCAGCACCTCAGAGATTAAGCTTACTTCTCCGGTTTTTAAGCTTTACATTGATCCGATCCTGCTGACAGATCCCTCGGTCCACACCACGTTTCCTGGGAATCTGTCCAGCGGCTAAATCAGCAGATTAGCAGATTAACTCTTCAGATCCAGTTCAGACCTGACGCTGAAGCTTTCTGGTAAACCAGCAGCTGTAAGAGGCTGATGTCTGTTTGTGTGTCTCCAGGTGGCTGTGCTCCATGCTAGGGATGTTTATCGTTGGCATCAGTCTGCTGTGTGTGAGTACGACATCATCTCTTTGTTTATCCATCTTCCTATGATTCATCATCATCTGTCAGTCATCGATCCTTTCATCCACCCAAACACCAAACAGTAACCCATCCGTCCAGCATTGGTTAATGTGGATCTGTGCAGCAGTGGGAGCAGGCGCTCCTCCTGACGCTCCGTCTGAACCCGGGGAGCCTCCCAGGAACCTGGTTTCCCAAAATAAGCTGGCATGCAGAGAAGAGCAGATTACATATTAGAGCCTCAAAGCTTCGAATGTTCCCATCGGGTGCTCTGTAAACTCTTCGTCTTCCACCGTGCACGCAGCATGAGCTTTCATAGATGACGAGTCCGTTTCTACCATCCACACCTGAGCGCACTTTTACTTTATTAGCCAGGTTACCTGTGCTGACGAGGATGCTGCCCAAACTAGCCCACCCTGCAGTGTTAGCTCCATCACCTCACTTTAAGAAGGTCCTGAGGTCAAATCCACCAGCTTCCTCCCACAGCCCAACGACCTCCCTGTTAGGATAATTAGTGGTTCTAAATGGATCACAGGTGTGAATGATCACCTCTGCTCTGACCTGTACACCTGGAACAGGCCTGAGAACCACCTGTGAACCTGATCTAAGCAGGATATAAACTGATGTTCATGTTCTGGGAAAGCCAACAGAACCCTCACTTCCTGTCATCCAACTAATCAGCATGATGAAAAGAGCCTTCATGTCAGGAAGCACACCTCGCGTTAAGCGTGATGTAACTGCGATGTTCCCTGTGTGTGTTTCAGGTTCCCTTTGCCACCAGTATCTACGGCCTGATTGGACCAAACGGCGGTCTGGGATTCGCGATAGGTGACGTGTGAAATGTGTAACGGCATGTTGGGTCTGCACATCTGCAGTGTTTTTACTGAAACCATGAAATCAGTGACACCCTCTCACCTGTCCTGTGGTGCTTCAGGTATGGTGGACTCCTCCATGATGGCCATTATGGGCTACCTGGTTGATATCCGCCACGCCTCCGTCTACGGCAGCGTCTACGCCATCGCTGACGTGGCGCTGTGCATGGGCTTCGCCATAGGTACCACACTCACATTCGCACAGCAGAAAGGAAAAAGCCAATGATGATATTAAAATCTCCTCCTGTTGTTCCAGGGCCATCCACAGGTGGCGCTCTGGTCCAGGCCGTGGGCTTTCCCTGTCTCATGGTGTTCATCGGGGTCATCAACATCCTGTACGCGCCGCTCTGCTTCCTGTTGCGTAACCCTGCTGTCCGAGAGGAGAAAATGGTAAATAAAGCTCAGGGGTGGAGAAGAGAGTGCAGGCAGGGTGGAGCGGGTGGAGACGAGTGCAGTGAGATTGATTGGTATTCACTCCTGCATCGTGTGTGTGTGTGTGTGTGTGTGTGTGTGTGTGTGTGTGTGTGTGTTTGTTGCAGGCGATCATTGATCAGGAGTGTGTGATGCACAGGAAAAGCTACAACACAGAGAGCCGTGACTTTCCTCTGAGCGACTACAGCGAGGAGGAGGAGACGGAGGAGTGATGCGCACAAGCTCGCCAAAACGTCCACATCGTTATACGCCACCTTCGTGTCACCTTTGCACTTCCTGATCATCTAGTTGGGGGGGGGGCTGTCAGTGATGTTTAGTTTAACTCTGACTCATGCTAAGCTACTGTGAGCGATCAGAATCAGCCGATGGTGGTTGAAGCGATCTGGATGTGAATTTCAGAATCTGTGTTTGCTGTTCTTGTGTTTCCTCCCACCTGCAGTCAAAGTGTTGAAACTGTACCTGTGTCTGACCTCTGACCTGTGTCACCATTAAAACCTGCCCTAACCTGGAGAGCAGCTGCTCACCTGTGTGTGCTTACCTGTCCATCACAGTGTCAGGCTCACAGAACTGTGTGTGTGTGTGTGTGTGTGTGTGTGTGTGTGTGTGTGTGTGTGTGTGTGTTTGTGTTTGTTTTCATGCTTATCTTTCATTTCCTGACTTCTTGTTGCTCCTGAAAGGAACGCGGCGCTCCGTCAGCTGGAAAGGCAAACAGGAAGTGTCTGTGCAGCTCTCAGCACTTCACACGCAGCAGCGTTATCAGTGTCAGCTCAGATGTTTTGTAGTTCAGGCAGGAGGACATGCTGTCACTGTAAGCTGCTGACTCGGGTTCAGGACGTGTGTGGACCTCGAAGCCAAAGGTGAGGTCGGCCTGCTCGCTCCACCTTTTACCTGAAATCATCTCCACAGCTTCACTCTGACACGCTAAGCCTCAACGTTTCCTCACATTTCAACTCAAATCAGTGAAAGGAAGAATAATGTGGGGAGAGACGCCTCACTGCGTTACACTGCGCCCTCACAGGCTCGTGTGTGTGTAATTACATGCTGCGACAGCAGATCACAGCTGCTTCAAAACATTTCCTCCTGCTTTGAAATCTGAATAAACTCATGCAGAGCTGATCCCTGTGTGTGCGCGCTCATCAAAGGCGTGTTTGACTCTGTTTCTGATGTGGTCGTGCGTGTGTAAACAGGCAGGAAGTGCTTCACCTCGGTGTCTCTGACCCTGATTGATGGTAAATAACATAAGAAAACATTTCAAATGTGCTGCTAATGTCCCCACAAACACGCCGCGGCGTGCGCGGGTCTCTGATCGTCCCTCGTGCGCTGACATGCTTCCTCCTGAGAGTGAAGCGTGAGCTCACTGCAGTTATCTGAAACCTTTAATGACACTTCAGCTCGTTTAATGCGATGTTTCTGATGTTTCATTGAAACTAATCTGACATCTCATTAAGCACTTTAGCTTTTCCGGGCCCGCGTACGCTTCCAGCTTTCCCACCTGTGATTGTCATCACAGCTCAATCAGCCAATAAACATTTATTCCCTGTGAATGAACGACGGTACCTCCACACCGAGATCTGACTCCAGCAGGCCGTGGGCAGAGAGGTGTGTCCCAACCAGCAGCTCTGTTTTCCCCATGTCCACACTCACATGAGGCCTGAAGCTGGAAGCTGAGCAGATCTCATGTGACAGCTCAGGTCAGCTGATCCAGTTACCTTCCTTTTACAATCATCAGTTTCTACACATCTCACACCTCCAGTAAGATATGAACTCTGTATTTATTTTGTTGTGAAGTTTAGATGTTCTCCTCGTGGGCTCTCCAGCTTTCCAAACAGGTGTGTGTGTGTGTGCCTAGATTTAAATAGTGCTAATAAAAATAAATAAAAGCAAAGCAAATATTTCTTACATCTTGAATAACAGCGTGTACAGCAGGACATTCCTTTTTTTAATATTCATAACAAAATTATTTAGTTTGAATGAGCAGGGTCACAGCGAGGGAAACATAAAAATGTGATATAATAAGGTGCAAACAGACATTCAACAATAAAGTTTGAGTTTCTAACAAGCCTGAAAGTGAATATTTGGTGTGAGCAGCTCTCTGTCGGCTCTGTGAGGATCTTCAGTTCTCCAGACTTCCTGAAGGACAGTCGAAGCTCTTTGGATGTTTCTGCCTTTTGTTGTGTTGTTTGTCAGAATGATCTCACACTGCTGCAGTCATGCTGAGCTCTGACAGACAGAAACTCTGTGTAAGGCCCAGGTGGACGATAGATGATAACAAGTAAGACTGGTTTCTGAGTTTCACAGCTGGGGTGGACAATGTTAAGCATCAGGCTTTCAAATGAATTAAAAGTCTGTCTTGGTCTTTCATTAATTAATAGGCTGGTGTGAAAAATTGCTGCCACACCTCCCCCTCAGCCTGTGCTTCGAGGTTTCTGGTAGTTAGAATGACTCGGGGGTGTTGATTCATTTAAACTAACATAATCATCCTGCTGCAACCAGGTTTCTGTAAGGCAGAGTAAATCGATTTGTTGATCAATTATTAAGTCATGTACTAACAGAGACTTGGAGGAGAGAGACCTAATATTTAATAATCCACATTTCACTGTTTTACTCTTTGGTTCAGATGTGGATACTGTATTGTTCTTTCTTTGTGATTGTTTATGTTTAAGTTGTTTGTTGCTGGTTTTTAGTTTGTTTTTTGTCTGTTTGGAAGCTGACACAGTCTCTATGGAGATGGTTTTTGGGGGGGTAGCAGGAGGAGAGAAGCTGCAGAGAGGCGTGTAAGACTGCAACTCTGCTTCCTGGTCCCAACTCTGGATAGTCATATTTTGGGGGGTTTAATAAATTTGTCCATATTTCTAGAAATGAGAGCTGCTCCATCCAAAGTGGGATGGATGCCGTCTCTCCTAACAAGACCAGGTTTCCTCCAGAAGGTTTGCCAATTATCTATGAAGCCCACATCGTTTCTGGGACACCACTCAGACAATTTAAGGAGAACATGCAGCTAAACATGTCACTCCTGGTCTGATTGGGGAGGGGACCAGAGAAAACTACAGAGTCCCACATTGTTTTGGCAAAGTTGCACACCGATTCAATATTGATTTTAGTGACCTCTGATTGGTGTAACCGGGTGTCATTACTGCCGACATGAATTATGACTTTACTGAATTTACGTTTATCCTTAGCCAGCAGTTTTAAATTTCCCTCAATGTCGCCTACTCTGGCCCCAGGAAGACAATTGACTATGGTTCCAGTTTAATCGGTTTGATGGTTTTTGTTTCCTTTTCAAATGATGTTCAGTCACTGTGATCTAAGAGGTTTGACTCCACCAATGACCATTGATCCTTAAACCAGTTCAATCAATCTGTTTGATCAGCTCTGCTGGAAATCTCACATCACTTATATTCAAACCAACCTGTCTAAAACCATCTCAGGTTTGTCTAAATCATAGCACGCGATGAATCAAAAATCATTTTTCATTGAAATGAATTGAATCTGACCTTGAATACAAGGAATCATAAAGAATTATGAATGTGTGTTTATTCACTGAGACCTTTACATTAGAAAGAGCTGCACCGCCCCACATGCTGCTGAGGATGTTTACTTTACTTTCACTTTTTAAAGACACACACAGGTCCATAGCAAATAAAATATATACATGCATAATACATGAGGAAGAAAAGAAAATTTAAAAAAATCCCACAGTGTGACACAATAACATAAAGGCTAGGAGGCCAGTGGCTCCATAACTTGAATAAAACCAAACTGAAGTTAGTGCAGAGAGGTTTCTGGAGTCCTTTACCCCACACATACAACTGTGCCTCGGCGTGACAGGGAGCCACTCCAACACTAACAAACATTTGCACTGCTCCACCTCGGCAACTTGAGCATCAACCTCATTCCATCATTATACACACTGCAGTGAGTTTCTGCATGCTGCTTTCTCTGCAGCTCTTCCACAGATGAGCAGTGTACACTGGATTTGAAGAGTCCACACCTCCAAAAAAAACCCCCAGAATCCCTCGAAAATAGAAATTAAAGATCCAAACATGGAAAATAAAACTTTTTTCGACCTTTCACTGTCCCATGTTTGGTCCAAACGGTCAGTCTCAGAGCCCGTCTGATGCTTGTGGGGCTGCAGTCGGCACCAGTAGTGCCCTTAATTTGGGTCGAGGATCATCCAGTGTGTTGACGGACAGCCAATTGAGCAAAGGTGTTTCCTTTGTTTTCTCCTTTAGGAGATGAGACACTGGAGTGTCCTATGATGGAAAGGAGCTGATCATAACCCCACAGCTGAACTCTGAGCAGCTTTGAAACTTTGATCAGGTCAGCACATAGCCTGTGAGGGGCTGTGTGCTGACCTGCTGCTCTCTGGCAGGTAGCTCCATGCCCTCCTGGGTTTTAATTGCACCTTAGAACACACATGCATCAACACTACAATGAGCGGGCGGAGGGAGGTTTTGGAGTCTTCTCTCACCCCCGTTATCTGCGACCTGCTGGAGCGGGGGGGCTGGGAGGAGGAGTTGGCCGTCCGATTGGGGTCTGGAGTGTGGGGCCCCCCTGCTGCTGCGGAGTAAAGAAAAGAGAATTTGATCATTAACTTGATCATGTTTGTTAATTTAACATTAACAAACAATTAACAGCAGCCTTCTAAACGTGCTTTATACTGTAAGGTAAAGACCCTGTAATCATACAGAGGAACCCAAACAATCACATCTAAGCGAGCACTTGGAGACAGTGGGAAAGAAAAACTCCCTTTTAACAGGAACCTCTGCACCTGCCCCAGCCTTGCCGATGCTCCTCACCACATCTCTAACTCATTTCTGTTGGTCGTATCCTCAATCTCTGTTTTTCTGTCTCCACCCACCGCTCGGGTGGGGGTGAGAACGCAGCCTGACCGGTGAGCTGACAGCTTCTGGTCACTTCTGGCTCTGAAAGCCAGCATGTTGGCAAAAACTCTAAAGATTCAGAACTCTCAGAAGCCAGTGAGTGAAGTCTGGCTGGTTTCCAGTGACGGTCACTCGTTTCACTCTGATGATGGACACAGAGGTGACTACCCCCCTAGTTCTTCTTTGAAACAGCCTGTCTGCAGGTGTCCTGCTCCTGTCTGCAGACCCAGGAGGGCTCAGACCTCATTTACATGGGGTTACCACGCCCCCTGCAGGAGGACAACAGAGCACAGGTCAGCATGCAGCTGTCAGCTCAGACAGTGATGATGCATTACCCTAGCTGATCTCATGATATCAGTGATACGAGTAGAGCAGTCAGCTGGTGTCACGGCTCCAGCAGACCTCAGTGTGTTTGCTTCAGGATGCTGAGTGCTGTGTGTGGAGTAGAGCTCGAGCTGAATTCTGTTTCCCAGCACGCTCCTGCAGCCAGAGCTCCCCTGAGGCCTTCACCTCCTCCTGGGCCTCGTGCTCCTCAGGGTGAGCTCCATCTCCAGAGCTGCTGGTAGCCTTCATGTTTCTGCCAACATGTTGGTGTGTGTGGCTCAGAGCACAGGGGAGGTCTTTGGATAACAACAGAGACTCACCAGGAGTATTAGCACTGACCTGAGATCAAAACGTTAGCAGAAACCCTGCTCCTGAGCGTGCCCCTGTTATCATCATGAGTAGAGCACATGAGCAGAGGAGACCCTTCCCCTAAAGGAAGGGCCTCCTCCTGCAGGACTCTTCTGGGGAGGAGGAGCTCCTCTAACAGCCTGTGAGCAGCAGCAGCACTCAGATCTTTAACCCTCTCTGCTCCGTGAGCTCAGCAGTGACAGCCGCTGATATTTTTTTATTAAATGTTCTTTAAGGTGGAATTCAGTTTGAGTTTACTAACTTTATAAAGTTACACGGAGGTTTTATTCATGTGTTTATTTATGCATCTTGTACAGACTCAGAGCTGCAGGTCGCCGTCTCTTTAAAAAGCCCCTCCCCCTCAGGGGTTTCATCTCAGGGGTGGGGCTCACTGAGCTTTTCCTGGTCCCTGTTGGACAGAGGTGGACTGTGATTGGCTGGGAGGAAGATTTCCTGTGTTGATTCAAAGAGGAGGAGAGGAAGAGGAGTTTGTAACGGAGGAAACAGGAGCAGATATGGTTACTGTGAAGTGACAGAGACGAAGAGGAGAAGCAGGAGGAAGAGGAGGTCAGCAGCTCCCGTGGAGGACAGACCAGACTGATCAGAGAGCAGTAAGTACAACAACAACTCGTCCTTATACTCAGAACAGGGTATCTGTGATGTCCCATGATGCACTGCAGAGGAAACAAACCGGTGTTTCTGACTCACAGAAACATCTGTGGACAGAAGACAAAGATTTCACCACATCTGAATCCTTCAGAGCTCCCAGACTTCCTTGGATCAGAGGCATGACTGATGTTACTGTCGTCACCACACAGCGTCCTGTGAAGCTTCCTATCTAAGTCTGAGCCCAGGACTACACCTGGTGCTCAGTTTCAGCAGGTTTTACTCTGAGCTTCATTCACCTCAATGCTTCTGAAGCAAACACAGATGTATTGGGGGACACCTGCACTTCAGACGCTTTAACATGCAGAGGAATTGAGCTACCAACCTTCTCAATAGTAGACAGCCTGCTTTACCTCCACAGGAAACTCATACTTGGTATTAAATATGTGTGGAACAAACTGAAGACTGTCAGCTTCTTTTCTTCCCCCACATGAGGAAACTCTGAGGAGGGCGTGTCAGGCAGGACAGGGTGGGGAGGAGGAGGTGCGGGGTCGAAGCAGAGCTGCAGGGGAGTTAGCTCATCCTCCACAGGATGTCCTCCACAGAGCCGCGACAGCAGATCATATAAATATTATTGACCATTCGAGTTTGACTTTGTAAAACTAAAGCTAACGTGGATCCGTCTGTTTGATCAAACTTTATGTCCACGCTTCCTTTCTCTCTCTCTGGATAGCACAGAAGACTTGTTATTGACAGCTGTAGGTGATCATGTGGTCTCGGTTCTCCTAGACTGAACTTGGACACGGTGGATACAGTATTTTACTATCTCACTTGGAACACTGTGCAGTGGTCTAGGTCTTTCCTGGCAGCTTAGTCTCATGTGGGGCACCTCAGGGATCAATACTTGGACCTCTGCTTTTGTCCCTTGGCTTTGCTCTATCTTTAGAAGGCACAAAATTATTTTCCATTTATATACAGATGATGCAAAGGTTTATATGCACCTCAAAAAGAAAAATGACTATTCCAGGTGCAAAATAACTGTCTTGAGAAAGTGAAAGCTTGGTTGTCTCTTCATTATAAAACTTTTCACAAAAACAGAGGTTTGTTCTTTAGGGCCGGGTGTCACTGGTCGGTCCTTTCCTGTGGACCCTCTGGCACTGTACGGAAAGCTCGCTGTCACCAATTTGGGTTTTAGATGGACAGTGTTTAACCTCCTAAGACCCGAACTCTTCCACAGCATGCATTTTTAATTTCTCTTTGATATTTGGGCTGATTGGGATCTTTTTTTTTTTTACCTAATTTTTGTTTCTAAGAAAAACGAGAGCCACATATGAGGATATTCGTTTAAAATTTCGATAGAACAGTAGCAGCATAATGTCCTCGTCAGTGGATATCAGGCCCTTGTAGAGCAAAATTGAGTATTTTGGTCTAAATGACCCAAAATGTGATGTCCACGGTGTGGACGCAGGTCCTAGGAGGTTAAGGTTTGACAGTCAGGTGAGAGGAGCAGCTTTTTTCAGCTCGCCAAAATAAAACCCATGTTGTCAAAGGAGGTTTTTAGAACGGTACTCCATGCTTTTATTACAACTCGGCTGGATTATTGTAACTCGTTGTATTTTGATGTTAGTCCGTCATCCTTGTCACGTCTTCAGCTGGTATAAAATGCAGCCGCACGGCTTTTAACTGGTATGTGGAGAGGTGAGCATATTACTCCTGTTTTATCCTCAATACACTGGCTGTCTGTGCATTTTAGAGTTCATTTTAAAATTCTTTTAAAATTTGTTTTTAAACCCTTAAAAGTCTCCCCCACACCGCCTCTCTGAGCTGCTGCACCTGTACACCCCCTCTGAGTCTCTTAGATCAGCTGACCAGATGTTGTCGGACGTGCCGAGGACACATCGGAGGCTTTTGCAGTTGTGGCTCCCAAATTGTGGAATGCACTGACTACAGATTAGAAAGGCCTCCTCACTCCATGTTTTTAAATCTGGTCTGAAGACCCACCTGCACGCTTTGGCTTTTAACCCAGCACAGAAATGTTCATTTTATTTGGGTTTTATTGTTTTTCTGATGTCGGTGCTCTACAGTGTTAATGTTATTGTATTTTTATTTTTAGTGTTTATATTTTTTCTTATTCTATGTTCAGCACTTTGGTTAGTGATAGCTGTTTTTAAAGTGCTTTATAAATAAAGTCAGCTTGGCTAAAAGTTTTATTTTGAAGCAATTATTTTTTTAAGGTCAATATATTTGTCCTGGATCTTTTATTGTGAAAATTAGACATGGTCGTGATCAACAGTTTTTTATTTTGAAACTTTCACGTTTTAATACAGATTCAGTGATAATCAGAGTCAGGTGACATCACACACCTGTGTGTGTGTGTGTGTGTGTGTGTGTGTGTGTGTGTGTGTGTGTGTGTGTGTGGTGCAAATCAACATCCTGATTGGCTGCCATCTTTCCCTCTCAGGCCCATGTGACCACTGAGCTGTTGCAGGATGAGCAGGATGCAGAGTGAGCTTGAGGGTCGCCTTGACAACCTGCTGTCACGCATCGCCGCGGAGACACAGGAGATCAAAGAGCTGGAGCAGCAGCTGACCGACGGTGAGGAGAAATCAGACCAATGAGAGAGCGGCACTCTGACTGGAGCCCTCTGATTGGTATCCGGTTAATAAATGGACCCCGGATTCTCGTCCTCAGGTCAGATTCTGGCTAACGAGGCCCTGCAGAGGGAGCTGGAGGAGGTGATCTCTGGACTTCAGGAGTACCTGCGAGGACTCAGGGAGCAGGTACAAACACACCTGATGAACCGGGGAAACGCCGTGATTATTGTCTATCGCTGGCATCATCCTAGTAATGATAATGTTTGTGTTCGGGACTTTGGAGCGAGAGAGCTCCAGTCCGTAGGTGGCGCTCTCCACCTTGTCCAGAATGGGCGGGGCTCTGTTTTTCCTTTGGAAGGTTTGATGGAAGGGCTCGAGTTGCTGATGCAGCGCCACTTGTAGATTTTTTTACAGGATTGTATTGTAGTGAAATATCTTGCTGTGAGCATCACTTCACAGCACCACAAGCCACTTTACGGTACTCCAAAAAGTTGATTCTGTTTATCTTGAAGTAGCGTTTTCAGTGGGAGAAATCACCTGGATGAGTGACGAAACGTTACTCCCACTGAAAACGCTACATCCAGATGAACAGAATCAACTTTTAGTTACCTGGATACTGAGGATGCATCAAGACATTTTAACCCACTTTAGCAAGGACTGCCTAATGCTTGTACGTCAGCATGAGCAAACAGCGGATGGCGGATTACAGGAACCACCTGAGATTCAGCCTCAGATGCCGACAGAACAGGATTACTCCTAAAAGTCTGCAAATGAGCTCTTCAGTTAAAGGCTTCCGGGCTACAAAAATCCTCCAGAAGGCACAGCATCAGCTGCTTAATGAACAGGCGAGGCAAACAAATTTTACCATCAACGTGCTAAAATCTCAAGAGGAGCGTATCTGACCGAGACTGACAATGCTTCTAGATGAGAATACTCTTAACTTCTTTGACTCTTTGACTTCACTGAGAAGGTTCGTCTAGCACAGCACAAGAAGTCTAAGACCAGGCAACAAAGGAAGTTTGACTTGTTGTACGTCGGAAACCACCGCAAAATACGGAGAGTGTTCTCAGCGGCCAGAAGAGAGAAGGATGCGACACCGAGGATGTGGACAAGTGGGTGAAGAATTTGTCTGACAGACAGCTCACCCAAACAGAGAAAATCATCCTTGCTAAAGGGCTGAATTTTGCTGTCACACCGAGACAAATCCCGCCAGTGGAACCGATCACAGCCACAGAAACAACAATTTGAAACAACAATATTGCAGAAATGGAAGCAGACCAACTACGGACGAAAGTTTCGGCCTGTCTCAGCAATGCAAAGCCCCCAGCATCCAACATCACCATGGAGGAGAGCAAGGCACTCACATCACTTAGTGATGACAACAACATTATCATCTTTCCGGCAGACAAGGGTCGGTGCACAGTATTGCTAAACCAGAAAGACTATCATGAGAAGATTTTGTCACTACTCAGGGATGAAAATACTTATGAACCCCTGAAACGAGACCCAGGAAGTAGCTACAGGAAGAGGGTGATAGACTGTCTGAAGCAGTTAGAACAAGACAAGGCTATCGACCAGACATCATACCACAGGCTACACCCAGGGGAAGCTACACCAAGCCAGTATGGTTTACCGAAGATACACAAACAGGGTGCACCTTTAAGACCGACTGTCTGCATGATCAACTAGGTCACCTATAACATCTCCAAGCTTCTGGCTTCGATCCTCAACCCGTTGGTAGGCAGCTCTGAACACCACATCCAGAACACCCTGGATTTCGTTGAGAAGGTGAGAGATGTCATCATGGAGGCAGATGAAACCATGGTCTCGTACGACATTACATCTCTCTTCACCATCCCAGTCACGGAAGCGTTGGAGATAGTTCGTAAGAGATTACAGGATGACCCCAACTTCAGCAACAGGACCACTCTCAGCATCGACCAAGTGTGTTTGAACTGTGTCTTCATTCCACCTGTTTCACATACAAGGGTCAGTACTACCCACATAGCACACAGGTCTGGCACAGATCTGGTGTCAAGCCGGCACTGCTGGCTGACTTCTGGCATTGTAAGTGGTATGTCATCCAGATATGGGCCAGGCCTGGCATAGATGGCACTGTTTATGTGATGGCATGCCACATCTGGCCTGTTTGTGGTTTGGTTTATGTGGCCCAGGCCCATAGAAAACAGGTCTAGCCTGGATCCGGCATCAAGCTGGCACTTCTGACTGACTGGTGTTATGGCAGGGTGTATGTCAACCAGATGTGGGCCAGGTCTGGCAATGATGGCACTATTTATGTTCCTGTTTTTCTATTTTAGTTAGAAGATCCAAATGCCATGTTGCAATACTATACTTCTATGGTAGCCAACATTTCAAATGCAGGTTTGACTGGTTTGTGAGTGTAAACTTTATCCAAAACCTAGTGACGGTTTACTCATGTTTACCACTGAGTGGCTTTTGCTCTGGAGGTAGAGCAAGTCACCTACTGATCGGAAGATTAGTGGTTCAATCCCTGGCTCTTCCAGTGAAGAGTGTGAATGTGTATGAATGTAATTAGAAAGCATTCAGTTTAGAGAAAGTGTGTAAATGTGGCATGTTGTATAGAGCACTTTGAGTAATCTGGGAGAGTAGAAAAGTGCATATAAAAATCAGTCCATTCAGTTTCTGAACAGAGTTTCGTCATGTTACTTTTGCACTATTATGTTCGGGCACATGTTGTTATTACATGGCTTGATTAAGGTACACATTAGGCTGACATCTGGGGCCAGAGCTGAAACTGTTCTGGGCCAGCACAGGGCCAGCAGTGTGTCTGCAACTGGCCTGTGGCTGCAAACAACTTACACATCTGGTTTTCCAGAGGTGACCCACACATGGGCCAGCACGAGGCCAGTTGCAGACACACTGGTGGTCCTGTGCTGGCCCATGTGTGGGCCACCTCTGGCAAACCTGATCTGGGCCACCAAAGGGCTGTCATTCTTTGCGGTATGTGGGCCATGTGTAAGCACATTGTGTGGGCCAGATCCGGGCTATACCAATTTTGCTATGTGGGTACAGACAGAAACATGGGTGTGCCATGGGTTCCCCAGTATCACCCATTGTGGCCAATTTGTGCATGGAAGAAGTGGAAGATCTTAATGACCTTGTAGTACCATAACCTTGTAGTACCATATCACCCTATTAGAGCACTTTGCTCTCGCACTGCAGGGTTACTTGTTGTTCCTAGAGTATTTAAAAGTAGAATGGGAGACAGAGCCTTCAGTTTTCAGGCCCCTTTTTGGTGGAACCAGCTTCCAGTTTGGATTCAGGAGACAGACACTATCTCTACTTTCAAGATCAGGCTTCAAACTTTCCTTTTTGCTAAAGCATATAGTTAGGGCTGGACCAGGTGACCCTGAATCCTCCCTTAGTTATGCTGCAATAGACGTAGGCTGCCGGGGATTCCCATGATGCATTGAGCTTTTCCTTTCCAGTCACCTTTCTCACTCACTATGTGTTAATAGACCTCTCTGCACTGAATCATATCTGTTATTAACCTCTGTCTCTCTTCCACAGCATGTCTTCATCCTGTCTTCCTTCTCTCACCCCAACCAATCACAGCAGATGGCCCCGCCCCTCCCTGAGCCTGGTTTCTTCCTGTTAAAAGGGAGTTTTTCCTTCCGACTGTCGCCAAAGTGCTTGCTTATAGCGGGTCATATGATTGTTGGGTTTTTCTCTGTATCTATTATTTTAGGGTCTACTGTACAATATAAAGCGCCTTGAGGCGACTGTTGTTGTGATTTGGCGCTGCATAAATAAAATTGAATTGAATTGAAAACAGGGCTTTGCTATCCTACCCTGGAACACCACCAATTCATTGGTTCAGGTATGTGGATGACACCTGGGTGAAAATCAAATCTCAGGACGCACCACATTTCACAGATGACATTAACTCGGTGGACCGACACATCAAATTCACCAGGGAGGATATGAACAGTGGCAGGTTAGCCTTCTTAGACTGTGAGATTTCCATCAGTAATGGGGGACATCTAAAAGCTGACATGTAAACCTACACATACAGATCAGTATTTAAGGTTTGACTCTCATCATCCACCGGAGCACAAACTGGGTGTCATCAGAACGCTACAACACTGAGCGAACACCATCCCCACTGACACAGCAGCCAGGGAGGCAGAAGAACATCAAGAAGGCCCTGAGTAAATGTGGTTATCCCAGCTGGACTTTTGTCAAAGCTGGGAAGGCTCCTAAAGAAAGCTCCAGTAGATCCAGGAGAGAAGGACAACCGCTGTCCAGCCGAAAACCTGTAGTGATCCCGTACGTGTCAGGAGTATCGGAGCAACTGAGATGCATTTTTTCTAAACACCGGGTCTCTGTGGCTTTTAAACCCCAAAACACGCTGCGCCAAAAACTGGTCCAGGATCGGGTCCCCGACACAAACAGAGTAACATAGTGTACGCTGTTAAGTGCAGGAGGATTGGCAGGATTTATACATCGGGGAAACCAAACAACCTCTGGCTACAACACAGAAGAGCCGCCTCGTCAGGCCAGGACTCTGCAGTCTATTTACACCTACAGGCCAGTGGACACTCTTTCAGTGATGAGGATGTTCACATCCTGGACAGGGAGGAACGCTGGTTTGAGGGCGGAGTCTTTCCCTTTCATTTATGTGAAAGGCCCCCTCCTCTGAATCGAGGAGGGGGCCTAAGGGTACATCTGTCACCATCTTACAATGCTGTGATTGCAGCCATTCCCCAACTGTCTGTGAAAGGTACTCATGGCCATTGATCAGTGGTTGCTGATCAATGGTCATGAGAATTTGCATAATCATGATGAATGAACTGACCTCCCAGCCCATTGTTCCTTCAGTGGGTTTCAGTCATTATGCAAATGTCCTGTTTATAAGATTGAAAACTGCAGTCAGCTGAGACAGAAAAAGTCACCTGGATGATGACAAAACGTTTCTCCCACAAAACGCTACGTCCAGATGAACAGAATCAACTTTTGGATTTTATTTACTTACCTGGATGATTGAGAATGCATCAAAACACTTTACGGTACCTTCCACTTTGATTTGGGGTGTGAGGCGAGCAGCTGCCCCCTGGTAGCATCACCTGCAGCCATCACAACCTCCTGATGTCTGTCTGATGAGCGCCATCGAAGGATGGCATCCTGTCCTAACCAACCAATCAGCACACATTGGCAGAACGCTAATACAAAATGGTCCACTGCGTCCGTTCACAGAGGACAGTGTCAGAGCCCCCTGCTGTGCCGCCGATCCATATGCTTACTTAATGGTCGATGGCCCAGCTGCACCCACAGCACGCCCTCTGCTGGCTTATTCACCCAAGAGCTGCGATGAATAAAAGCATGCTCACGAGGAAGCGAGGCTGACGCCGTCACGTGGCTCACTGGTTTCTGAAGCCCTCAGGTTAACGTTTCCTCCAGTGCCATCTTGGTTGCAAACTAGCAGATGTGATGTGGAGGGGCGGATCTGACTAAAAAGACGAGTAACTAGAAGTCATTAGCCAATCAGCATGCAGATTGAAGTCACATGATCAAAATGTAAAGATTGAATTTGACTTTGTATCAAACTGTTGGCAGAGGTCAGAGTTCAGAAGGCTGGTTTCTCATACTTCTATAGAACAGGAAGTGTCGCCATCTGGTGGCCATCAGAGATAACGCAGGTTTTCCACCCTGGCTTCATTTTTACCTCCTGCGGTCATGAACATGTGCAGTCTAACTACTGATGAATCTGGTAAATGAAGAGTGTGTGTGTGTTTCAGGCTCATTGCTCTCAGCAGCAGGTACACACTCTGCAGGCTGAAAATCTGAGTCTGCAGCTCCACCTGGAGGAAGCTCAGAGGCACTGCACACAGCTGGAGGACTTGGCCAGGTCTCACACACAGGTGAGTGTGTTATTTTGCAGGTGTCACTGTTTAACACGCCCACCTGACTGCCTGAGGGTCTGTCTGTGTTTCACAGCATGTCTGTCCAGCAGGGGGAGCTGTTTGCACTCAGGATGGAGGTGCAGGCTCTCAGGGAGAGACAAGTGCAAAGCAACAGACACCAGGCACAGCTGGAGGTGGAGCTTCAGCAACTGAGGGAGGAGCTAAGCCAGAAGGTGCCGCTGGGACAGGTACGTGAATGTCTGCAGGTCACTCAGAGCAGAGCAGCAGGATTTCAGCCTAAACAGCCTCTGAGTCATGTGACCTGTGATCACGTCTTCATTAAATCAGCCCAGAGCTCAGGTGTGTTTCATACATGCTTTTACAGACAGGTGAGCCTGCACGCTTCATCAGGTAACCTCCCCAACAAGACCACAACATCAGCCTGAGTCTGACAATTGAACACAAACAAGCATACACTCACACACACACTCACACACACACAGTCTTGTCTTGTCTCCAGTCCTGCTCTGATGTAACTGGACGTGGGCTCGTATTGATCAGATATTGGTAATACTGATGATGCCCACACATCAGACACAGAGGTGAAGCAGGGCTCTCGTCTGTCTGCAGGAAGACGTCCACAGACTTCCGGCTCAGCTCTCAGGTCCAGCGGAGGAGCGGCAGGAAGATGAATCCCGGTCTGAGGCGAGCAGGTCGGTGTTTCTTCCTGTTTTGTCACCGTGGTCATGTGACCTGCTCACACCGCAGTGAGCTAACAGCATCATCCATGCCTCGCTGTGAGGACCGCTGCGACCTATTTCTACACAACGTTGTTTTCATCAGCATCAGCTTTACGAATACATTTGTACCTCAAAAAGTTTGATTACAATGGCTTTGTGGGGCTGCAGTCTGAGACTAGAGATGTGGACCCAAAACGATGCATCCCTGTGCTTGCTACAAACAGCCCGGCTTCAGGCAAGCTCGAGGCCCAGGCAGGATCCAGGCCTTGAGGCTGAAACCCGAAGTTGAGCAGAACAAAGAAGTGGACACAACCCCAGGAGCGCAGAAAGGCAAGAATTGGGGGAGATAAAGAAGAGAAGATGGAGGATGACGAGGTGTTGAAAGACTGTCAGCAGGCTGCAGACACACTGATGTCTTTATGCTGAACTCCTTAAAACTTAACCAAGTCGACGAGAATGGGATTTGAATCGACGACGATGGGCTTAGCAGTCCATCGCCTTAACCACTTGGCCACATCGTCCCTGCACAAGCGCGTCTCTGTGGAGGACAGCATGACTTCATGAAGACATAATGAGTCCATCTGCTGGATTGACCTCTCCAGCTGATCCTCGAGCATCAAACACGATGTCTGCAGTTCAGATTTGGACGTCAGCCTCACGTCACGTGTCTCAGACAGCGCTCTGAGCTGTTTCATACTCACAGTACGCTGAGCGTGTGCGCGATCAGGCTTCACACAGACGAGGTGGCCGAGTGGTTAAGGCGATGGACTGCTAATCCATTGTGCTCTGCACGCGTGGGTTCGAATCCCATCCTCGTCGGCTTGAGTGAGTTTTATGGAGTTCAGCATGGAGACATCAGCGTGTCTGCATCCTGCTGAGGAAAACAACGTTGTGCAGAAATAAGTCATAAAGAAAGGATGTCGGAGAAGGAAATAAAAAATTAAATCAAGTCAGAAATATAAAAATAAACTCTGGAATAAAAACAACAATAGAGTCTTCAGTCCTGATTTTTGTGTCTTTTGATCATCGCAGTGAGGCGTGGATGATGCTGTCAGCTCACCGCGACATGAGAGTGAGCGGGTCACATGACCACGGTGAGACAGGAGGAAGAAAGGGGCGTGGTTAACAGCAACTCATTCAACTTTGGGGGATTTTTCTTACCTGGATGATCGACGATGCATCCAGAAATAGTAATAAATCATAAATAATTCTCTAATGACATTTAAGAAGCCACGTAGTTAACTATAAAGTGAATAAATGATGTCTAAATAAAACTACAAAAAGAGTTCATATAAATACAAACTTCCATGTGTTGTGATTGTGAAATAAAAGCTGGAATAAATCTAAAGATGTGAGCGTGTTTTCATTCTCAGCTCACAGTTCTGATCCAAATCCAGCCCACCTCGGCTGTTCGTGTGCTTTTCATATGAATTCCTCTAGCTGACCTCTGACTTCTCGTCCCGTCAGGCCGAACCTCACACTGTCCAGATGCTGGCATCAGCGCTCTGGGACCATCCAGCAGACCAGGACCACCATGGCTCACAAGCACAGCCAGGAACACATGAGCAGACCACAGGCCCGGCTGGAAGCCCGGCTGGACCGGGACCAGGTGGAGCCCTTTGAGGAGCCAGAGGAGGAGGTGCAGAGGAGTCAGAGCAGGCACAGACTCCTGCAGAACAGTCTGGTGGGTATCACAAAAACAGCTCCTTCCAACATCAAGACATCAGCTGACGACTCTCACGTTTATTGTTTTGGCGGGGGGGGGGGGGCATGGATGTTTGTGTCTGTGTGTGCCTGTATGTCTGTGTCTATATGTCAGGTTGGGTATCAGACGCCACCTCTCTGGGGACATCTCAGGCCCTCCAAGGTTTGGAGGCCTATCTCCCCCCACCACCACTTCCCCTGCCAGTGGCGGACCCCCTCAGACATCGGTGCGTTGGTGGTTCTTTGTATCTGGGGATGGGCGTCACACACCGGCTCACTCCTTGGCGGCCGCTTATCGGGGCCTGGAGTCTGGGGCTCGGTCACTCAGGCACGGCTGGCTGCCGGCGGAGCTCACGGGCGCGTCACTGCAACTCCCCCTGGCTTCTGCTCCGCGGCTGCTGAGTGAGCCCTCATCTGGGACTCTCCTCAGCTCTTACTGGGACAGTGGCGCGGCTGCCCCTCTGTTGGTCTTCCTTGGTCTCTTGTGTTCTGGGGGCCTCTGGATGTCTGGAGTTTTGATCTCCTCCACGACACTGCAGAGCTGCAAGAGTGCGAGTTTCCTGTGATCTTCTGCAGCTGCAGCACAAACTTCATCACTGTTTCAACAACAAGGCTGCAGCGTGAAATATAAGACATGTAGAGTCCATCTATCACCCACCGGCTCGCTCATGCTGAGAGAGAGCACTGCAACATCTGTGCTAACAGCCCGCAGGCTCAGCACTCGGTCAGCAGCCCATCTCAGCCCGCCTTGCGGCATGGAGGAGGTGGCTGAGAGCTGAAGCCAATGAACCGCCAGTCCTTTGTGCTCTGCACACGTGGGTTTGACTCCCATCCTTGTCAGGGTGGTTCAGAGTTACGAGCTTCAGGATGTCCTGACTCCCGAGTGATGCTGGCTTTGTTAGAGCAGACAACAGTTAGCTTGCAGTTGTCTGATCTGTTTCCTCCTTGAACGTCTTGACGCAGAGTTTTTATTTATGGCGTCCTTCGTCATAACCAGGTTATTTTTTTCATTTCTGCAGATGATGAAAGACTTTTATTTTGAAATCCACCTTTGTCTGTAAATGAGTTTCCACTCGGTCTGTTTGAGGTCATCATCAGGATGATCTTTGGATGAGCTTTATTTAAACTGCTGCAGGTGAACAAACACATGACCCTAAAACAAAATTGCGTCAGACGATCTCTAATCTCATTCTGACACTTCCTGTTCTGTGCCCCAGCTGCGCTCACAGAGCGACGCCCACCAGAGGAGCCTCGGCCACCTGAACAGGAAGTTACGGCAGCTCAGCAGGTCCACGCACAACATCGACCAGCTGACTGTGGAACAGCTGAAATTCACCATCGAACTGCTGAGAGCGCTGAACCAGCTGCTGCACACACAGGTGCGCGCACACATACACACACACTTTTATATGTGATGCAACTAACAAACCTCCAGGGGGTGCTGTTTTTACACGACAGTCTGGCTGTCGTCAGGTTTTCTCACCTTCTGTTTGGTTTTGTTTCATCTTTTGAGGTTTTTACGCCGTTTTTAGACTCTGAGATTTTCCGTGAATACCTTTAATCGCTTAGAAGGAGGCCTGCTGTGTTTGACTTCCTCTCAGGAATCTGTGGACGGAGACGCTCACTGGGACCAAGACCTGCGATCCCCCAAGGCCGAGCCATCTGAGGCTCGCAGGCTAAAGCTGGACCGGGTGAGAAGCAGGACTGGAACCAGGACTGGGACCGGTGCTGAGGATGGGGGACGGTGGTTTGTGCATGCTGCACTCAGTGTGAGTCTTCCTACACAGTGCTACTCATCACATCACAGATCACTGTGAACTAAACAAAGAGCTCTGCGGGGAAGACGACAGTAAGGACATGTGAGGTGGTGATAGGCGTGCAGTGTAGACCGCTTCCTGTCTGATTCGCTGTCAGTGCTGAAACGTTTGAGCTGGTGTGCAATCAGAAGGTTACATATGGGTGACAGCTTGTGCTGAAGTGCACTGTCGCCCTCTTTAGGTTGGAGGGTGTAAATGAATCCACAGAATCGCTTCAGTCTGATGACGTGTTTGAAATCATCAAAATAAATTTAAATGTAGCTCAGCTGCTTCAAACCTCACGCCGGTCTGATACTGAACTGATAACAGTGTGTGTGTGCGTCTGCAGGGAGGCAGGTGTGTGTGTGACCACAGTGAAGCAGAGAAGAAGAGGCTACAACTGGAAACCAGAGAGCTGCGACACACACTGAGACAGCACAGGTAACACACACAGACATGGATACACACTGCTCTGGGATCAGGGTTTAGGATCAACGCTGAGAGGAGCTGAAGCCCCGACAGCAGAAAGGACGATCCAGCAGATGGACTCATTATGTCTACATGAAGTCCTGCTGTGTCCTCCACAGGGACACGCTCATGCAGGGACGAGGTGGCCGAGTGGTTAAGGCGATGGCCTGCTAATCGTGGGTTTGAATCTTATCCTCATCGGCTTGGTGGAGTTTTAAAAAGTTCAAAGTGTTGGGCTCAGAAATGAATCCTGGACCTCAGGAAGATGTCAGTGATGAAACAGTTAAAGATGTGAACATCAAAATTATTAACGAATAAATACAGAGAAATCAGGATGTTCACCTCTGCTGAGGCTTCTGATTTTTACAGGCTGTTACCAAAACTCATTCAGGTTATTTGATGTGTGCATGTGCGTGTGCGTGTGCGTGTGCCTGTGTGCGTGTGCAGGAGTGTCATGAAGCTGTGTGATGAGGTGGAGTGTGTGGAGAAAACTCTGCTGAAGAGACGAGCGGAGCTGCGAGAGGCCGACAGGAAACTGCTGGAGGCTCAGAGCTGCATACACACCAGCAGAGTCCAGGTATACACACACACACACACACACACGCACACACACACACACACACATGGTGGTGTGTTATACTCTGGCGAACCCACAATATTACAGAAAAGCTCAACAATCACACGATTCTCTGTGAGCAGCACTTGGTGACTGTGGGGAGGACGAACTCCTTTTAACAGGAGGAAACGTCCAGCAGATCCAGGCTCAGCGTCTCGTCACCCTGAGACTGAATCTTTTTAGATCAGTTTTATTGACAAAACTATTCATTAATAATTTTATGGTCAATCACCAAAACGACTAAAAAGAGAGAAAAACATGAGCTTGGATCAGTTTCTTTAATAACTGATGACGCGCTCGCCGCTCTAACCTCGACCCTTCCCGCTCCGTCCTTGTGTGTCCTCCAGGCCAGCGAAGCTCAGCGAGACGCCGCTGCGCTGCGGCTCAGAGGGGAGGACAAACAGCGTGCCAGGTAAAGTTTCCTGGCTCCAACCATGACCTCAAAGATCAGGGTGGATATTTTAATCATCGCCACCATCTTCATCACACAGGGAGTTGCAGGAAGAGGTGGAGCAGCTGAGGAGGATGAGGGAGGAGGAAGAGCAGATGCTCAGGCAAGTGGAGGAGGAGCTGAGGAGCAGAGAGGAGGAGCTCCAACAGCTCGACAGGGAAATACAAACAGCCAGAGACATGTAAGGAGGCTTTTACTGTGAAGAGGTGGCTGTTGTATTTTGTCAGGTGTCTCCATATAAACTTCAGCTGTGTGTGTGTGTGTGTGTGTGTGTGTGTGTGTGTGTGTGTGTGTGTGTGTGTGTGTGTGTGTGTGTGTGTGCAGACTCGCTGACCTGCTGTCTGACTGTGTGGAGGCTCAGGGGCATCTGGACTCTCTCAGCACTCAGGTGAGGTCACACCTTGCCAAGCTGACGCAGAAAGTGGAGTCCCGCAGGAGAGAGGCCGAGTCGTGTCTCCGAGAGAAAAGCCGACAGCAAACAGAGCTGCAGGTCAGGGAGCACCATAGTGTGCTGATGTGTGAGGAGGAAGAGGAGCTGATACCTCACTCTGAGTCAGCTGACCCTGAACAGGTCAGACGATGGGTGGATGCTCATGATGGTCTATGGTTTATGTGCAGGAGGTGCAGGAGGAGCTAAACAGGAGGAGGGAAGAGAGGAGGAGCCTGCAAGAGCAATGTAAACACCTGGAGGCCAGGCGGAAGCACGCTGACAGGTACGACCCATCTGAGTGCTCGGAGACATGTGATTGGTAGAAACACGTTAAACCGTGTGTGTGTGTGTGTGTGCCAGGTGTCTGTCGGCGGTGCAGGTGGAGCTCGCTAAACAGAAGGAGAAACACAGCCACAACCAACTCCCTCAACAGGAAGTGATGAGGGAAACAACAGCCAATCAACACCACCTAAACAGTATGAGCTCATCCTGTCAACCTATCTCTAATGATCGGCTATGTACCACAGGCCTTCAAGCTGGCTGTAGTTAAACCTTTACTCAAAAAGCATCTCTAGACCCAGCAGTCTTAGCTAATTATAGGCCAATCTCCAACCTTCCTTTATATCAAACATCCTTGAAAGAGTAGTTGTCAAACAGCTAACAGATCATCTGCAGAGGCTTATTTGAAGAGTTTCAGTCAGGTTTCAGAGCTCAGCACAGAAACAGCTTTAGTGAAGGTTACAAATGATCTTCTTATGGCCTCTGACAGTGGACTCATCTCTGTGCTTGTCCTGCTAGACCTCAGTGCAGCGTTCGATACTGTCGACCATAATATCCTATTAGAGCGATTAGAACATGCTGTAGGTATTACAGGTACTGCGCTGCAGTGGTTTGTATCATATCTATCTAATAGACTCCAGTTTGTGCATGTAAATGGAGAGTCCTCTTCACACACTGAGGTTAATTATGGAGTTCCACAGGGTTCAGTGCTAGGACCAATTCTGTTTACATTATACATGCTTCCCTTAGGCAGCATCATTAGAAGACATAGCATACATTTACACTGCTATGCAGATGACACCCAGCTCTATCTGTCCATGAAGCCAGATAACACACACCAATGAGTTAAACTGCAGGAATGTCTTAAAGACATAAAGACCTGGATGGCCGCTAACTTTCTGCTTCTTAATTCAGATAAAACTTTGCAGATGGCTGCCGTCGCTCGCTGTCCTCCTCAACTCTGCGTTTTTCTTATGCTAGTTATGTTATTTCTTAGTTTATTTTCAACCTGTGATGCTTTTATCACCTACAGCAGACAAACCCTCCTGGACATTCGACAAAACTCGCAATCCGGACCTTCACAAACCAACTTTTTTGTGAATGGTGGTGACTCACCTTGGCTACCTGGGAAGAAGAAACACTGGAAAAAGGGGAAAAAGAGCCGGGATTCTGGTCAGGCTGAGGAAAAGACAACATTGCACCCTGCTTCCCAGCATTCTTCTAGCTAAGGTCCAGTCCTTGGAAAACAAACTGGATGAACTAAGGGCCAGGATAACTTTCCAAAGGGACAGTAAGTACTACAACGTCTGAGGAGCTCTCCATTCACCACCAGGACAGAACAAAGGACTCGGGTAAATGTAGGGGAGGTGGTGTGTGCGTAATGACCAACAAACGATGGTGCACTGATGTACAGATAGTTTCGTCGCGGTGCTCTCCTGATTTTGAACACCTTATGATCAGATGCAGACCCTTTTATCTGCCCAGGGAGTTTACAGCAGTATTCTGTACCTCTGTTTACATTCCCCCCCCCCACGCTGAAACCACACGGGCACTAGACGAACTGTTTGACATTATCGACTGGCAGGAAACGTTACACCCGGAGGCTGCTTTTATCGTGGCTGGTGACTTTAATAAAGCCAACATGAAGAAAGTTCTGCTGAAGTTTTACCAGCACGTAAACTTTCCAACGTGTGGTGATAACATCTTAGACCACGTTTACGCTCCATACGCACATGCCTGCAAAGCCCTTCCCCGGCCGGCCTTCGGCAAATCAGATCACTCCTCAGTTCTGCTGTTGCCAGCCTATAGGCAGAAGCTGAAAAGCGACCAGCCCACAGTGTTGGGTAAGTTACTTTAAAATAGTAACTTAGTTACATTACTAGTTACTTCTCTCAAAAGTAACTCAGTTACTTCAAGTTACTCGTTACTTTCAAAGTAACTAGTTACTAGGGAAAGTAACTTTGGTTTTACTCAGAATTCTCTTGTTAATGTGTTTCTTCCATAACTTTGCAGCCTTCTAGCTTGCTTACTTGCCACAGTGCACTGTGCCACCTACCAATAGAAAGGAAAAGATAATGTGCATATTTCCACGAGAGAAATCCCACGCCTGGACCGTCATTGACTGCTGCCATGATTCTAGCCTACGTCACAGAGTCATCTGCGCCTTTTACATCCAACACAAAAACTGCAGTCGTGGTGCTTTCGATTGTACTCAGAACTCAGAAATTCTGCCTTCTGAATAGGAAGATGTAGGTAACACCAGACTGCAGATGAGCTGCATACAGGGCTGGACTGGGACAAAAAAAAATTGGCCTGGGCGTTTTGACTAGAGACCGGCCCACCATTATAGGAAAAATCCTAAAGCCTTTGAATGAAAACAAACACTGTTGTGACAGTGATGTGCACTGTTCTGATGGTATATATGCATCAATCTATCAATCGTTTGTTGTAAGATTCAGATAATTATTTTTTAAAAGCGAGACATTTGAAATGAGAATAAGAAAGAAAAGTATTTCTTTGTGCCCCCCTCTCCCTGTTAATGCCCTACCTGGCCCCCTGGCAACACTTTGCTAGATCCGCCCCTGCACAGTTACCAGCTGTCAGCTACCTAAAAAAGGATCCTGGTGTTATTTGTCTCTCAGAAACAGTTCATAACTTCCCTTCAACTCATTCATGTCACCTAAAAGGTAAACCTGTTTCTCCATCACCTGTTCAGCTCTGATGATTCAGTAAGGACATGTCCCGGTTTCATCTTCATGTTTCCCTCTCACCAGATAACCAAACCATATCACACTGAAAAAAAGGCTATGTTGGATTTACTTGATTCAATAGTGGACACTGGTTGCACACAAATGTTTTGCTTTGGCAGAAACTTAAACAACTGAGTTAAATCAACACAACTTTTTCATATTCAGTAAACCTGTGCATTTTGTGTTCGTAAAACGCGATTGAAACATGTTCAGATGAAGTAAGTTGAGCTCTTGGAATATTTTAATCCTTCACAATTTTGTCATTTTATTTCAACACTATTCAATAACTTTTACCCCAATACTACTTGGTCACTTAAATACTACATGCTGTCTTCATATTACATAATGTTCAACAAAGTCTAGATCCTGGTTACCATAAAAAGTGAATAGGTCTTCAACAACTACCATCCTTCTATCTTTATCCTGGTTGCAGGAGGGCTGGGAAATAACCCTGAAGTGATAGGTTACAAGGCAGGGTACACCCTGGACAGCTGACCAGTCTATCACATAGAAACAAACAACCATTTACACTTACATTCACAGATAACTTAGAATTACCAGTTAACCCTAACTCCAGTAACTGCATGAGTTTTAACTGCGGGAGGAAACCAGAATACCCAGAGAGAAACCTGCAAACTAGCCAGAATGTGGATTTGAACACAGGACCTTCTTACTGTGAAGCAACAGCACTAACCACCATGCCAACAATCTAGGAAACGTAGGAAAGCTATGATTTCCTGTATTTGATGCAGAATTGTTTTGTTTTTGTAATAATACACAATAAATAGCAATAGCATGCATGTGGTGCGTGTGTAGTTGTCTGCCTCTTATAACTCCAGTGATTTTCCTGCAGTTTGAAATCTTGTGTGATCTTGTGAATTTCATGAGTTCAGCAACTAACCACTCTCACTAGATTGTATCAGGTCGTCTCAACAAGAACAAATTAAGTTGTTGAATTTCGTACAGATTCTTCATGATTTAATTACGTTCATAGAAACATGAAATTATGGTGTTCAAATTACAAGTTAGACTTTTTTAATGTAACAACCACCCAATTTACTTTTTTTGGTATACTAAAGAAAGTAGAGGTGGCTGCTCGACTTGACTGAGATGGATGCCTTCCTGAAACCACGATCTAAAGAGCGCGAGTCTGAAACCCGTGCAGTGTCGCGGGATTTAACATTGATATATTATTGACTTACTTCACTTGAACATGATATGAACAATTTAATCTAGCCTCTCTGCATATCATGTAGTTTCTACACTATGTAGTAACACTTAACTTTAAAGCATGAGGCAATTGTGTTAAATACACGCAAGATGATTACGTAAATCCAAGAGCTGGCCAATCCCTTTTTTTCAGTGCATGACCAGCAGCTTTTTTGCAGCTGTGGCTCCAGCAAACATCAGCTGATACTAGAAATTAATATTAAATAAATTCTAACAACAGCTGATCAAGCTTAAACGTGCTGCTGTTGTTTAGCGCGACATCCGCTGGTTTCCTCTTTCTGGCGCAAAGTGGGCGATAAACAAACAAGAGAGCCGATCAGCTGATCATTGATCAGTTTTCATGATTGAAGTAGAAACAGGAGAGGGAGGGGGAGAGAACGAGAGAAGAAGAGGCAGCTGTGCAGCGTAAACACAGAATAACTCCAGCTTTGTGTCTTTTTCTTTTTTTTTTTTTTTTTTTTTTTTTTTAAATGACATCAGAAACAGCAGTATGCGACATTACGTGATGGCAGAGCTTCAGTTCATCCTTTGTCATTTTTTTTTTTTTTTTTTTTTTTTAAATAAATAGGACAGGGGGAATGAATGAGAGAGAGAGGGGGAGAGAAAGAAAGAAAACCAAAGAGGAGAAGAGACGGTGAGAAGGGGGGGGAAGAGAGAGAAAAAAAAAAAAGAACTCCTGGGTCACCTGTATGGAGAAAAAAACAAACAAACAAACAAACAAAAAAAACAAACAGAGGAGACAGCAAACAACAAAGAGCAACATAATAATAGAGAAAACAAAGCACCATCACAATAAACTAGCTAGTCATAGATATCAATATTTACTAAGTAATAAACGATATTGTGCAGCACGCAAGATAGACAGCGCACAGTGTGCTTTGAGGCAGCAGCCAAGAAAGCTTTAGTCCGCGTCTGTGAATACCCATGTGTGCATACCTGTGTGGATCAGCATGCTTGCATTCCAAAGGTTTCTCCATGTAATGATCTGCTAGGGAGTGTGGGGGGGGCCACAGCCCCGTCCTCCAGGGTGTGAAGCGGGTATGGAGGAGATCAAGACTCCAGACATCCAGAGGCCCCCAGAACACAAGAGACCATGGAAGACCAACAGAGGGGCAGCCGCGCCACTGTCCCAGAAAGAGCTGAGGAGAGTCCCAGATGAGGGCTCGCCCAGCAGCCGCGGAGCAGAAGTCAGGGGGAGTTGCAGTGACGCGCCCGTGAGCTCCGCCGGCCCCCAGCTGCGCCTGAGCTTTGTGTCTTTTTCATTGTAGCTGAATTACGGGACAAACTGTTCCTTTTCACTTCAATAAGAAACGCGTAATATTTCCTCTGAATACCAGACGGGACGGTTGGCAACTCTAATAACTTATGAACAACATAAAGTTCAACATCATTAGCTTCATAGCACCACCCAGCTGTATAGAAACTCCGTCATGCTAGCTAGCACGCAGTACGGAAAAAGTCAGCACAACGAAAATAAACTCCACCTAAACTTGGTTCATATCTGACCCAGAGAGACTGCAGGTCATAACTTCTTACCTGAAGTTCAGTTCACACCCTTTCTCCAGCCCGAGAACGTGTTGCTTTCTCTCCTCCACCTGCTGGCCTCCACCACTTGCTAATGTTACTGAATCTGTGGAAGCTCCGCGATAGCCACCACACGAAGTAACGAGTAACGACCCTATCTAAATCCCAGTAACGACTAACGCGTTCCTGATTTTGGCATAATAACTAGTTACCGTGCTCGTTACCACAATAATAACGTAGTTACTGTAACGCGTTACTTAATAACGCGTTAGTCCCAACACTGCCAGCCCATGACGCGTAACAGACTTTATTCATAAATGCATCAATGACGCCGTACCGCGGGCTGTTGTACAAACTTACCCCAACCAAAAGCCGTGGGTTAACGGAGAGGTCCGTGCAGCGCTCAGAGGACTGCAGGCTTTAAATCCGGAGACCCAGGTGAATACAAAACATCCCGGTATGCACTCAGGAAAGCAATAAAGACGGCCAAGGGACAGTACAAAGGAAAGGTGGAACTCTGCTACGGCTACTCCAACATCAGGAGCATGTGGAGCGGTCTGAAGACCATCACAGACTACAAGGGAAACAGCGGCAGAGTGAGGGAGGCAACGGCTTCTCCACCTGATGATCTCAACACCTTCTATGCACGCTTTGATAAACATCTATCTCAGGAGTTTTTGCTGGAAGAGGACAGCTGCCCTCTTCAGATATCTCAGGCAGTCGTGTGTAAATACTTCAGGAAAGTAAACACTCAGAAAGCTCCTGGACCAGACAACACTCCAGGTCGTGTTTTCAAAGCCCACGAGCTGGCAGATGTCTTCACAGACATTTTTATCCTTTCCCTGCTCCAGTCTACTGTCCCAAATGTTTTAAGAGGACCACCATCATCCCTGTCCCTAAGAAAACTAATGTGAGCTGCCTAAATGACTGTCGCCCAGTAGCACTCACCTCCATTGCCATGAAGTGCTTTGAGCGCATAGTCAAAGCTCACATTACATCTTTAATCCCTGCTTCACTTGATGCGCTCCAGTTTGCCTACAGGCCCAACAGATCTACAGATGATGCAATAGCAGTAGCACTTCACGCTGCCCTCTCTCACCTGGACCAGAAAAACACATATGTGCGGATGCTGTTCATAGACTATAGCTCCGCCTTCAACACCATCATACCACCCAGACTCGTTGTGAAACTCCGTGACCTGAACTTTAGCTCCTCCCTGTGCAGCTGGATCCTGGACTTCCTGACAGACATCACCTCATCCACACTCACACTCAGCACAGGTGCCCCCCAGGGATGTGTGCTCAGCCCCCTGCTTACACCCTGTTCACCCACGACTGTACAGCAACACACAGCTCCAACACCATCATCAAATTTGCAGACAACACCACCATCATCGGCTGCATTTCTGATGGAGATGAGATGGCATACAGGGCAGAGGTGAGAGCCCTGACATCATGGTGCCGCGACAACAACCTGCTGCTTAACGTCAGCAAAACCAAGGAGCTCTGTGTGGATTACAGGAGACTGCAGAGAGGAGGCCACACCCCCATCCACATCGAAGGAGCAGAGGTGGAGAGAGTCAGCTGCTTCAGATTCCTAGGCATCAACATCAGCGAGGATCTGAGCTGGTCACACCATGTTGGTGTGATCACAAAAGCAGCAAGATAGCAGCTCTTCCTCCTGCAGCGCCTGAGAAGATTCAGCATGAACCCCAGAATACTTACAAACTTCTATCGATGCCCCATTGAAAGTATTCTGACTGGCTGCATCACCACCTGGTACAGCAGCTGTAATGCTCTGGACTGCAAAGCTCTGCAGAGGGCGGTGAGATCAGTGCATCACCAGGACTGAACTGGCAGCCATGCAGGATCTCTGCAGACAGCACTGCATGAGGAAGACACAGCGGATCCTCTCTGACCCCGGCCACAGACTTTTCACACTCCTGCTGTCCGGCAGGCGGTTCAGGAGCATCCAGACCCACACTACCAGACACGGACAGTTTTTACCCACAAGCCATCAGACCTTTGAACTGCTGACATCCCATACACACCACTACACACTGTACACTGTCACTTCAACAAATGCTACTTAAATGCTCATTGCAGAACTTTGTACAACCTGAGATACTCTTGCACAAACTTGTAAATATCAACTAAATTCTCTAATATTTAATACTTTTTAATACTTCTTCTTTTTATTGTTATTATTATTATTATTATTATTTTATTACTACCACTGCTATTTTCTGTTATTTTCTTCTCAATATAACTGCACACTCTCTATATGCTCATGTAAAGCTGAGGAGCACGAGCCAAAGAATTTCATTATGGATAAATGTGGCTACACTGTTTATGACAATAAAACTTGAAACTTGGTTATTGTACTCGGCCCTGAAAATCTTAGAAATATGGTATCTAAGCAGATTCTTACTCTGGATGGCATTACCTTGGCCTCCAGTAACGCTGTGAGGAACCTTGGAGTCATGTTTGACCAGGACATGTCCTTCAACGCACATATTAAACAAATATGTAAGACTGCTTTCTTCCATTTGTGCAACATCTCTAAAATTAGAAATATCCTGTCTCAGAGTGACGCTGAAAAACTAGTTCATGCATTTATTACTTCCAGGCTGGACGACTGTGATTCATTATTATCAGGAAGTCCTAAAAACTCCCTGAAAGCCTTCAGCTGATCCAAAATGCTGCAGCAAGAGTCCTGACAGGGACTAGAAAGAGAGAGCAGATTTCTCCTGTTTTGGCTTCCTGTTAAATCCAGAATTCAACATCCTGCTCCTCACATACAAGGTCTTAAATAATCAGGCCCCATCTTATCTTAATGACCTTGTAGTACCATATCAGCCTATTAGAGCACTTCGCTCTCGCTCTGCAGGCCTACTTGTTGTTCCTAGAGTATTTAAAAGTAGAATGGGAGGCAGAGCCTTCAGTTTTCAGGCCCCTCTTCTGTGGAACCAGCTTCCAGTTTGGATTCAGGAGACAGACACTATCTCTACTTTCAAGATTAGGCTTCAAACTTTCCTTTTTGCTAAAGCATATAGTTAGGGCTGGACCAGGTGACCCTGAATCCTCCCTTAGTTATGCTGCAATAGACGTAGGCTGCCGGGGATTCCCATGATGCACTGGGTGTTTCTTCTTCACTCACTATGTGTTAACAAACCTCTCTCCATTGAATCCTATCTGCTTTTAATCTCTGTCTCTCTTCCATAGCATGTCTTCATCCTGTCTTCCTTCTCCCAACCAATCACAGCAGATGGCCCCGCCCCTCCCTGAGCCTGGTTCCACAAATGCAGACAATGATCGCACTTCAGTTTTATTACTGCTGGATCTAAGTGCTGCGTTTGACACTGTGGGTCACTGTATTTTATTGGTGCTTGCTCATAGGGGGTCATTTGATTGTTGGGTTTTTCTCTGTATCTATGAAGTGCCTTGAGGCGACTTTTGTTGTGATTTGGCGCTATATAAATAAAATTGAATTGAATTGAATTGATAGGCTTGAACATTTTATTGGAGTTACAGGAGATGTTTTATTATGGCTGAGATCCTACCTGTCTGGGAGGTCTCAGACTGTTAGTTTTAATAATGATCTTTCCGAGACCTGTGCAGTGGGGCATGGGGTCCCTCAGGACTCTGTACTTGGATCATTGTCTCAAGTCTCCGCAACTATGAAAGTCTCCGTGTGATCAACAACAGACACACATTATGCCCCTATCGTGGTCTAACCCAATCAGAGTGTTAAGAGATATACTCTAAAACACTTCTTCAGTAGAGACTCAGAGAAGAGAAGCACATAGAACTTCTTGCTAGCAAGGGCAGCCTCCAGAACTGAGACTCGCACTGAGGACTGCCCTGGTGTTTATTTATATGCTTCAGTGAGCGTTTGTTCCTTACATTGGAATGTGGAGGTGTACTTGTGTGTGGGTGTGTGTGTGTGCATGTGTGTGTGTGATCCTGCTGATAACATAAAAGGACAGGAGGAACATCCTTGGTCATAAAGAGGGTAGTCTCCCCCACACCCTAGATGGTTCACCCTAAATAACACAGTGAAGCCATACAAAGGGGAGGAATTTTCCCCACATCAAACAGACCTTCCCTAAACCTGCTGGTCTGGAAGTCCAGCAGTTCATCTACACAAAAGGCACTTAGACTAAAACAGACATAGCTACGTTAATCCTACCGTAAAACCGCGGTCAACTTTTGGAGGTCTTCCTGAGTCGAGCCCAACAGGGCGATGTCATCTGCGAAGTCCAAGTCAGTGAGATTACGCGCTTCATGCCAGGGCACACCGATGTCAGCTTGATCAACTGATCGTCGCATGATGAAGTCAATTACCAACAGGAAGAGGAAAGGGGATAGCACGCATCCTTGTCGGACGCCAGTATTGATCTTGAAGAAATCTGTGCAGCTGCCCTCCGTCCGGACGCAGCAACGGGAGTTGGAGTAGAGACAACGAAAGGCATCTACAAACTGCTGAGGGACTCCATAGTGGCGTAGGATAGCCCATAGAGTCGACCGGTGGACGTTGTCAAAAGCCTTCTTGAAGTCAATAAAATTAATAGAAATCTTCCTTTGGTATTCCAATGTTTGTTCAATGATCATGCGGAGGGTGAAGATTTGCTCGACGCATGGCCGGCCACTCCGAAACCCAGCCTGCTCTTCTCGCAATCGTTCGTTCACTGCGTGTCGTAGCCGATTCAGAAGAGCGAGGCAAAACACTTTCCCGGGTACCGACAGCAACGTGATGCCCCGCCAGTTGTTACAGTCACCCAAATCACCTTTTTTTGGAAGTTTGATGATGGTGGCTTTTGTCCAATCATCGGGTACATGTGATGTTGACCAGCAGGCGTTTAGGAGTCTTGTAAGGGCGGCTTCAAGATGCTTCAGCATTTCGGCGAGGATTTCTGAGGAGTCGGATCGCGGTCTTGACTTCAGTGATGCTGATTTGTCCGATATCGACAGGAAGAAGATCCATGGAAGGTGCCAGGTTTTCGGCCTCGAACCGTTGGGGTGGCAGGTTGGGTCAGAGTATCGCGGAAGTGTTCGACCCATCGTTGGTCTTGTTCAGCTGCAGTAAGGAGGACACGTCCATTTTTGTCTTGGATTGGAACACCGCGGCCACCACGAGCCCCAGTTTGATCTCGTACAATGTGATATAAGGTTCGGGTATCGTTCCGATCGGCTGCTTCTTGGGCTTTGATGCCTTTAGCTTCGATCCATTCACGCTTGTCACGCCGGCAGCTGCGTTTGACCTGTCGGGCAAGGTCTTGGTAGGTGGCCATGGCCCTCTCACGCTGGTCTGCAGAAGTATGTGGGTCAAAGGCCACCTGGTCCCGAACTGACTTTGCCAAGCGACGTTGATCTACACTCAACAAAAATATAAACGCAACACCTTTGTTACTGCTCCCATTCCCCATGGGATGGACGTAGAGACCTAAAATTCATTCCAGATACACAATATAACCATCCCTCCCAAACAGTGGTCACAAATCAGTCCAAATGTGTGGTAGTGGGCACATCTGCCACATTGAGATAATCCATCCCACCTCACAGGTGTGCCACATCAGGATGCTGATCTGACATCATGAGTAGTGCACAGGTGTACCTCAGACTGCCCACAACAAAAGGCCACCCTGGAATGTGCAGTTTTGTCTCACAGCAAAATGCCACAGATGCCACAAGCAATGAGGGAGCGTGCAACTGGCATGCTGACAGCAGGAATGTCAACCAGATCTGTCGCCCGTGCATTGAATGTTCATTTCTCAACCATAAGCCGTCTCCACAGGCGTTTCAGAGAATATGGCAGCACATCCAACCGGCCTCACAACCGCAGACCTCGTGTAACCACACCAGCCCAGGACCTCCACATCCAGCAGGTTCACCTCCAAGATCGTCTGAGACCAGCCACCCAGACAGCTGCTGGAACAATTGGTTTGCACAACCAAACAATTTCTGCACAAACTGTCAGAAACCGTCTCAGGGAGGCTCAACTGCATGCCCGTCGTCCTCATCGGGGTCTTGACCTGACTCCAGCTCGTCGCCGTAACAGACTTGTGTGGGCAAATGCTCACATTCGATGGCGTCTGGCACGTTGGAGAGGTGTGCGCTTCACGGATGAATCATGGTTCACATTGTTCAGGGCAGATGGCAGCTGAGAATGTCCCAGTTCTTGCATGGCCAGCATACTCACCGGACATGTCACCCATTGAGCATGTTCGGGATGTGCTTGACCGGCGTATACGACAGCGTGTACCAGTTCCCACGAATATCCAACAACCTCGCACAGCCATTGAAGTGGAGTGGACCAACATTCCACAGGCCACAATTGACAATCTGATAGACTCCATGCGACGATGTGTTGCACTGCATGAGGCAAATGGTGGTCACACCAGATACTGACCGGTTCTGGGTCCCCAGACCCCCAATAGCGCAAAAAACTGCACATTCCAGGGTGGCCTTTTGTTGTGGGCAGTCTGAGGTACACCTGTGCACTACTCATGATGTCAGATCAGCATCCTGATGTGGCACACCTGTGAGGTGGGATGGATTATCTCAATATAGCAGATGTGCCCACTACCACACATTTGGACTGATTTGTGACCACTGTTTGGGAGGGATGGTTATATTGTGTATCTGGAATGAATTTTAGGTCTCTACGTCCATCCCATGGGGAATGGGAGCAGTAACAAAGGTGTTGCGTTTATATTTTTGTTGAGTGTATAAGTTTCCATGAACGGTCGGAGATCCAGCGCTCCTTAAAGCCGCCCCGTCGGCGACCAATCTTCGATTCTGCTGCACCGACCACAGCCTCTTTTAGCTCATCCCAGAGTGTATCTGGATTTTCGTTGTTAATTCCTTCCACAGCAAGGAGCTGGAAGCGGTTTCTCAATTCGAGTTGAAATTCCGCTGCCGTATTTGCGTCTTTTAGGCGTTGAATGCTAAAAGGACTTGGCCGCTGCAGTCGTGGTTGGAGGCGCTTCAGGTGAAGTTTACATTTGGCAATTAGCAGGTAGTGATCAGAGTCAATGTCGGCTCCATGCCACACTCTAACATCGCTAATGGTGGATGCCCAGCGGGATGATATGCAGATGTAGTCGATCTTGCTTGTATATCCGCCACCGGGGGGCTTCTACGTCGCCTTGTGTATCCGCTTGTGGCCGAAGAAGGTGTTCTTGATGGTCGGCCGGTTTGCCGCACAGAACGAGATCAGCCGCCCACCGTTTTCATTTGTCATTGTTGCAATTCCAAACGGGCCGATAGTCGATTCCAGGCCATCCCGGTTACTGCTTATTTGCGCGTTGAAATCTCCGCCCACGATCAGCAAATCATGACGCGGGGAGTTGTCAATGGCATCCTGGAGCATCGCATAGAAACCATCCTTGTCAGTATTATCAGCCTCTTCTGTTGGAGCGTATACTTGAAGAATTGTAACTTTCACATGCCTAGCTTGGAAACGAGCCAAGATTAGGCATGTGAAATGGGCTTCCAGGCCAGCAATGATGTTGTTGCACATCGCGAGAGGATGAAGCCCACGCCGCGTGCATGATCTTGGGCATAGCCAGAGTAGAGCACCATCTTTCCATCACTAACCATCTTCCCGCTTCCTGCCCATCGCATTTCTGAGATGCCCAAGATGTCCATACGGTACGAGTCAAATTCATATAGAAGCTGGGCCAATTTACCTGTTTGGTACAGAGTCTGTACATTCCATATTCCATAACGAGTAGTTTCTTTTGGGTCGAAAATTGGTCGACGCATCGGGCAGTGGATGACCCGAGGGCTTTTCTCCACTGCCGTCATTAAGGGTTGCCGATCATCTTTGCCCTGATTCAGTCGATAATGAGATTCACTTGCTGTTTCCGTAGCAATTGGAGTTTTTACAGGGTGGGGTTGCTAGCCCAACCCTCCTTCTTTCTCATCTGGGCTTGGGACCGGCAATGGCAGAATTAAACCAAATATAATGGAGCAACGGAACAAAAAGTTTTCTAAATCTAATTGTTAAGGAAAATGCTCTAAAACACTTCTTCAGTAAAGACTCAGAGAAGAGAAACACACAGAACTTCTTGCTAGCAAGGGCAGCCTCCAGCACTGAGGCTCGCACTAAGAAACTGCCCCAGTCTTTATTTATACTTCAGTGTGTGTGTGTGTGTGTGTGTGTGTGTGTGTGTGTGTCACTGCTGATCAAAGGGTCATATAACATAAAAGCACAAAAGGTACATCCTTGGTCATAAAGAGGGTAGTCTCCCCACCCTAGATGGTTCACCCTAGATAGCACGGTGAGGAAGTCCAGCAGTTCATCTATATCTAAAGAAGGCACTTAAACTAAAACAGACATAGCTACGTTAAAACAATAAAACAAGATACAAGCTCTTCCCATGCTCCCAGGATGTGGGAGTGCATTCCTGGAGTGCACACCAAGCCTTTTGTAGCCTGCTAGAGATCACACATCCTGTCACTACACAATTGATTATACGCCTCTAAGTATACATGGTTGAATATTTCCTAATACAAATAACTACATGCAGTATTTTACCATATGCAAACTTATATCACTAAAAGATTATACTGACTACTAAGTACAATTTTCCATTGACACTAATTCACTTATATCTGCAGACACTGTGAAGCCATACGGGGTCTCTGGCATTTCACCGTGACATATGCAGCTCATGTAAAGAAGATCCCCTATAAGTGAAATTTAGCAAGTCCCCGAAATAAGCATGCCCTCTAGCTAAATAAAAATGAAATTACTACACCTCATGCAGTATCATTATCAAAATTACTTCAACACAGTAAACCTTGATTTCCTTCAAACTCAATTTACTGTTACACTCAAACTCACGGCTGGCTTGAGTGTCTTAAATAATATGTCAACCCCTCGGACCTCTGCGTCTGGTATTACTCTTTTTCTCACAAATAAGTTTTTCTCAAAATGACCTTCTTCTTCCGGTCCCCCATCTTTAAGAAGGGGGACCGGAGGGTGTGTTCCAACTACAGGGGGATCACACTCCTCAGCCTCCCGGGGAAAGTCTATGCCAGGGTGCTGGAAAGGAGAGTTCGTCCGTTAGTCAAACCTCGGATACAGGAGGAACAATGCGGTTTTCGTCCTGGCCGTGGAACACTGGACCAGCTCTTTATCCTCTCGAGGATACTTGAGGGTGCATGGGAGTTTGCTCAACCAGTCTACATGTGTTTTGTGGACTTGGAGAAGGCATTCGACCGTGTCCCTCGGGGTGTCCTGTGGGAGGTGCTGCGGGAGTATGGGGTGTCTGGCCCATTGCTACGGGCCATTCGATCCCTATACAACCGTTGCAAGAGCTTGGTTCGCATTGCCGGCAATAAGTCGGACTCGTTCCCGGTGGGTGATGGGCTCTGCCAGGTCTGCCCTTTGTCTCCGGTTCTGTTCATAATTTTTATGGACAGGATTTCTAGGCGCAGCCAAGTGGCGGAGGGCTTTCACTTAGGTGGCCTCAGAATCTCATCTCTGCTTTTCACGGATGATGTGGTTCTGTTGGCTTCATCGGGTGAGGGCCTCCAGCTCGCACTGGAACGGTTCGCAGCCGAGTGTGAAGCAGCGGGAATGAGGATCAGCACCTCCAAATCTGAGGCCATGGTTCTCAGCCGGAAAAGGGTGGAGTGCCCACTCTGGGTCGGGATGAGTTCCTGCCCCAAGTGGAGGAGTTCAAGTATCTCGGGGTCTTGTTCGCGAGTGATGGGAGAAGGGAGCCGGAGATCGACAGACGGATTGGGGCTGCAGCTGCAGTAATGCGGTCGCTGCACCGGTCCGTCGTGGTGAAGAGGGAGCTGAGTGTAAAAGCGAAGCTCTCAATTTACCGGTCGATCTACGTCCCTACCCTCACCTATGGCCACGAGCTGTGGGTAGTGACCGAAAAAACGAGATCGCGGATACAAGCGGCAGAAATGAGCTTCCTCCGAAGGGTGGCTGGCCTCTCCCTTAGAGATAGGGTGAGAAGTTCGGCCATCCGGGAGGGCTCAGAGTAGAGCAGCTGCTGCTCCACATCGAAAGGAGCCAGCTGAGGTGGTTCGGGCATCTGACAAGGATGCCCCCTGGGCGCCTCCTGGGTGAGGTGTTCCAGGCATGTCCCACCGGGAGGAGGCCCCGGGGCAGACCCAGGACACGCTGGAGAGATTATATCTCTCGGCTGGCCTGGGAACGCCTTGGTATTCCCCCGGATAAGCTGGAGGAGGTGGCTGGGGAGAGGGAGGTCTGGACCTCTTTGCTTAGGCTGCTGCCCCCGCGACCCGGCCCCGGACAAAGCGGATGAAGATGTATTAACTGTATCTCCACATCCTCCATGGTGGAGCTCAGCGTTCACTCTGATAGAGCCCACTGTGTTCTCTGTGAGTGGGAAAGTTTCCAGCTGACACACCTGCTGTGAGCACCTGTGTGTGGGCAGAAAGTCAAGTTTCTGAGAACAGATTAGTTAAAGCAGAAAGGTGAGTTAGGTTAATGAGTGACAGCCTAATATTTGTTTGATAAGCTTGTCCCAGAGAAGCTTATCAAACAAATATTAGGCTGTCACTCATTAACCTAACCTGGCCAAGGTAAAGGCATACCTTCCGGCTAACGTCTTTGAGCGTGTTATTCACCTTTTCCTTACTTGCAGATTGGACTACTGCAATTCATTGTTTTATGGTCTAGATCAGGCCAACATCCATTATCTTCAGATGGTTCAAAATGCAGCTGCTCGCCTGCTAACTGGTACCAATAAGTAAGATCAAGTAAGTCAATAAGATAGCAACGTTAAATCTCGTGAAACCACGCGGGATTTCATCTCGCGGGCTTTGGATCGTGGTTTAAAAAAGGCATCCATCTCAGTCAAGTTGAGCAGCCAACTCTACGTTTTTGGTATGTCTTGATTTTTTGAATTAATATTTACCATATTTCAGCCAAATGTAGTTAAACGTCTAGAGTGTCGCCATGTAACATGCTAAAAAAGAGCCGTTAGCTTATTTGCTGTTTTATCTGCTGACAAAGAATTGGCGCTTTTTCATTTGAATTTGTCTTTGGCACAAGAGCCGTAATATCACATTAAACCTAATTACGAGGCACTCATAACATAATTTGGTTTTCTGTGTGAATAGATTTGCCAGCTGACTCTTCAGTTACATTGTGTATTTACTGCACCGTGGTGTTAGTGAGATTTTGGACACTGAACAGCTTTAGCTAATATCATCAGCGGTATTATGCTAGCTTACATCCCTACCCCTCCTGCCCTCATCTGCTGTCCTTTTGGGGTTTTTTGCTGCACATTGAGAGACGACCTCTATTCTATGTTTTTCACTCTCTCTTAGAAACTCTGTTAGACCATGAATGGCAGCATGGCAGGCCACTCTTTAGCTATTTACTATGTTGCTTGCACAAACCTTTGATTACATCTTTAATCAACACCGTGTCTTTCGCCCCCGAGCAGAGCAAATCTGGGACCAGGGCCCTGTTTCAGGAAGCCGGTTTAGTGCAAACTCTGAGTAAGTATACCCTGAGTTAACGAAAACTCTGGGTTTTCGGTTTCACAAAGCGAGTTCAGCTGCAGCCTGAGTGAGTCACTATGACGACACACTCCGTGAAGCTAACCTGCCCCCTAGCAGGTTTACTACAACTAACCGTGACTGTCTCCGCCCCTTTGTCGGAAACCTGACTGTAGGAAGTGTCAGACATGGCGTGCCACTTCCTTGAAGAGCCAGTAGATGTTGAAGCCCAAATTCTCTGCAGAGCTCTCCGCCGGGAGAGAGTGATCAGAGCGCGTTTGGACATTTTATCATTTCCTGATGATTTCCTGTGTGAACGTTACCGTTTCTCAGCACAATCTATAAGTTATTTGAATAACATCCTCAGGCCATATATTACGCATGTGACACATCGCGGACATGCTCTCAGTTCTGTACATATTATTTGTATTGCACTTCGGTTTTTTGCAAACGGGAGCTTTCTGTATAATATTGGTGATGCTGAGCACGTTTCCAAGGCTACCGTCTGTCGGGCAGTCAGGAATGTTACAGTTGCACTGAAACGTCTCCTGTACTCGTCTGTGGTGTTCCCCGGTCATAGACCCACAAGATTTATCAAAGAGGGATGCCACAAAATTGCAGGTATCAGGATGAACAAAACTTAATTTATGATGTGGTGATACTTGGACTACTACTTAAATTGCACATTTATTTTCAGGGTTCCCAGGCGTGATTGGCTGTATAGATGGCACTCACATTCCAATCATTGCTCCTTCAGTAAATGAAGGAGACTATGTGAACAGGAAGTCTTTCCACAGCATTAATGTACAGGTACATAGTTCCCTGTAGCATGTCAAACTAACAAATTATTTCATTATAGTAATGGATGCTAATTTGTGTTCTCTGCACTGTGAAGATCATATGTGATGCTGCCAACATTATCACAAATGTGGAAGCCAAGTGGCCAGGCTCTGTCCATGACTCACAAATATTCCGTGAATGTACACTGAGCACAAAATTTGGACATGGTGAGTTGAGAATACTTTAAAATATATAAAGACCAATTGCTTCAGGGACATTTGAACTGAAGTGTACCCTTCTGTCTTAGGAGAGTTCACTGGCTACTTGCTTGGTGATAGGGGGTATCCATGTTTACCCTATTTGCTTACCCCTTACCCTGACCCTGAACCGGGCCCACAGCAGCGATATAATCTGGCTAATTGCAGGACAAGAGCCAGAATTGAAATGACTATCGGAATGCTTAAGGCCCGGTTCCAGTGCCTGCAAAGACTCAGGGTCACCCCAGAAAGGGCATGTGACATTATTGTGGCATGTGTGATTCTTCACAACATTGCCACAATTAGAGGAGAACACTGTCCTTCTGAACCAAACATCAGCAGTGATCCAAACCATGAACATCCTGACCCTCCCACGGACATACAAGATGGAAGAGCAGTCAGAGACACCATATGTCACAATCATTTCCTTTGACCCATCACCTCAACATGTTGAAAGAAGAATAAACAGATTTTTTGTTCAACTGGCTTTATTGGTCGCCTGTATTTCCTGTACACAAAGTATTAAAAGATGTAAACCTCATAAAGTGTCTCTGTTGCTTCCTCCTCTGTAACAGCTGTCAATGTTTCTTCATTATTTTCCTGTAGTAAAGAAATAAACAACATTGCTGTTCTACTGTAAACTCATATAATCTGTGGAGTATTACTCACAACTGCATGTTGGTCTGGCTCAACAGGAGGCTGCACCAGATGCAGTACACCATCACCATCAACTGATAGAATATGAGGTTTATACAGGTCACTTATAACTTACAAGGGACCAAATGGCAATTAACAAACATACCAATCACCTTACACTTCATTGTCATTATGCTCTCAAAGACAACCAAGACTGAGGGAAGGCAAAATCAGTAGGAAAATAACTTCACTACAAAATAATCCATTATGGTAAAGAGTTTATCAAATGAATGTGTCGCACTGCAAAGGTGACTGTGAAGAAAGGATGTATGCACATCATGTATTATTTTGAATTTACCCCCTATGTAGGCACTTGTGTCTTGCGGGGTTATTGACTCAGAGGATGTCCCCGCAGAGATGCCTTCGGCCACAGGGCGCCCACTGTTTTGGCTGAGGGCCAACTGCTCAGCCTCTGTGAGTGGTGGTGGTGGAGGACCCCCACCTGTTTTTCGGGCCTCCGCTTTTTTTCTGTTGGCTATAACGGGTCACATTTGAGCATACAGAGTAAGCAAATATGTACTTGTAATGTGCTCAGATAATTTCAATAAGTGCTTACAGAAAGAAAATTAATGTAGCCTCTAACTGCAATTGATTTACATGGGACAAACAGACCAAGCACTATGGCTCATAATACAATTACACCTTACCTGTTTGGACTATATTTTTATATTTCATTTTTACTTGCTGCCAGGAACGTTTGGGGCCTGTTGGGTTGCACCTGCGCTCACATCACATCACAAAATAAAATGTATAAAATAACAAATAAAATAACATATGATAAAATAACATATGATAAAATAACGTGTTAAATGGGTGGAAATCCCTCGATCAATGTTTAAATTAACACTCATGCATTGACTCTGTCGGCTATGTTTTGCCATGCATGCTTTTGCAGCTGAGGCTGTGTTACTTTTTTCCGCGGAATTTGCATGTTATCGGCATATGCTGCCATCAGAATTTCGGCCTCAAGCGCTGTAAGATACATTGACCGCGCCTTCTTTCCCTCCGTCTCCATGGTGACTCGCTTAATCTGTGCTCCGCTTATCAGGGCTTTATGTATCCTCGTCCGCGCGCTTCACTTGGGGTTAAAGCAACTCCGCGTTGACTGAACTAATTGTTATCAGCCTTTCTGAAACCGAATATTCCGAGTTGGACAGTTCGGGGTTACTCAACCCTGCGTATCGTTTTTCACTCTGAGTTTTCTAAACCGGCTTCCTGAAATAGGGCCCAGGTGTTTGGGTTTAATGGTTCATTTTGCTTCTCTTGCTGTTGATCCTCCATTAATACTTACCTCAAATTGTTTAGTTATAATTGTTGTTTAACTGAATCTTGACGTCAGAGGCCTTAAATAGAATGTTTTGATTTGTTCTTTCCCAACATTTTTCAAAAGAAAGAGTCTAATTTCTTTGCTGTGATTGATTCCAGAGAACACGGAAGAACTGACATTATTTAACTGTTGATTTATGTAGATTCAGTGGAGGAGTAATGTCAGTTTAATTCTTTACCTTCTGTCAATGCAGTGAAATTAGACATGTTGTTTTGAAAGGTTACTGGTGGATGCCAGCAACCATCTTGGAAGAGAACAATACAATCTGTTATAAGGCCTCCATTTGAAAATTGTGTATTTGATACTAGAATATAATAGCAAAATGTAATTTGAAGATAACATGTTGTATTTAAGTGACCAAGTAGTATTGGGTAAAAGTTATTGAATGGTGTTGGGATAAAGTGAGAAAATTGTGAAGGATTAAAATATTCCAAGAGCTCAAATTACTTCATCAAAACATGTTTAAGTCACATTTTATCAACACAAATTGCACAGGTTTATTGAACATGAATAAATTGTGTTAATTTAACTCAATTGTTTAAGTTGCTGCCAAAGCAAAACATCTGTGTGCAACAAATGTCCACCATTGAATTAAGTAAATCCAACAACATATTTTTTTCAGTGTAGAGCAGGAGATATCGGTGTGATAAAGTTCCTAACTGTGCCAAACAAACTGGTACAGATTAAACGTGACACACAGTCTTCCCTCATCTTTGACCATATTATTGAAAGGATGCAAGAGCTCTCTGAGACGACTATGTGGATTTGCACAAACGTTCCACTTTCAGACTGAATGCTGTCATTGATCCGGGGTGAGGGATTAGCAGATCGCTGGTTAAAAGAAGCCACTCAGACCACTAAATGAATGCAGTTTACATCTTTGTTCAGGAAAAAGTACCATCAGGGGTAAAGACAGCAGAAAATCTGCTCAGTGATCAAAGAGGTTGTTAAAGTGACTTGTTAAATGTTGTCATTGTTTCAAACTCTGTGTTCAAAGACATTCCTTTGTCCCCCTCCCCAGCCTCTCGGGGTTCTGGGGGGAGGCTGTAGTGTTTTATCACAAGCACATCCCTTGTGAAGGTTCTGTTTGATGTTGCTTCCTGCTTTTATGATCCTTTTGGTGAGCAGGAGGTCACACACACACATTCTCACATGTATACAGGTGCTTACACATACACACACATAGTGCCTTGTCTTTGTAACCAAGGGGGTTTTACGGTGGGAGGTGCTTTTGCTGTGATGTGTACTGTAATTGTCACGTCAATAAAAAGGTTACGAGGAAGCTGCTCTTTGAAGGATTTGGGCTAGAGACAGATGATGAGCATTATGCTCCACCGCCTGGTTCTGACCAAACCTCTCCCTCGTTAGCGAGTAAAAAAACAGTTGGAGATGTTCTGTTATGTCTTGTGTTCTTCATGAGGAATAAGTCTCTAAACTATCGGGGCTTGTGGAAACACAGACCCAACAGAGGTAATTCCACAGGATTCACATCAGGAGGTGAATGAATCTGCATGTGGTCAGAAATAAACCGTCCTGAGAATAAAGAGAGTCGATGTTCAGACCCAGAGGAAAGATGTGAAACATCTCTGTAGTGAGTGGATCCTGAAACATGCCGGCTAAAACAAACAGATCCCATCAGACGGATGAATCTGGCTGCAGGTTCATCTGTAGCATCATCTGAGAATGAAAACCAGCCACGAGAAGAGCTTTGAGCCATGCTGCAGGTCAGGTGAATCAGCACAGATGGAAACATGAAGCTGCCACTCAGTAACATGATCCATTTATCTGCCTGATTCTTCTCTTACTGACCAACTTCTGCTAATGCACCATCGACATTATTCTGTCTGACTGTATCACGACCTGGTACGGCAGCTATAACGCTCTATGGAGGGTGGTCAGATCAGCACAGCGTATCACCAGGTCAGCCATCCCGGACCTCTACAGGCAGCGCTGCAGGAGGACGGCCCAGAGGATCCTCTCTGGTCCCAGCAACACAGCCTCACACTCCTCATGTGGTACAGGAGCGTCCACACCCACAGCAGCAGATTCAGGGACAGTTTCTACTTACAAGCCATCAGGATACTCACCTGCTGAAATATTGGACAGTTTATATTACACACTGTATATATCACTGACTCTGCACTACAGCGGCTAAAGTATTTTTAAGATAAGATAAGATAAGATAAGATAACTCTTTATTGTCATTGCACAGTCATACATAGTACAGTAGTACAATGAAATTGGAAAAACTGTCCTACGTCGGCACTACATATAACACAACACGACACGATATGACACATCACAACGTAACAAACAACACAACACAGTATATTAACTTAGTATAAAAAAGAAGAATAAGTGTATGTGTATTGCACACTGTTATTATTGCACATTAATTATTATTGCACCTTGTTATGAATATAAATATTATTGTTATCGTTTTAAACATTGTTACCTCCCCCTAAAAAGTCCAGGGAGGTATCCAGTCAGGTCAGCTATTTACATTGATCAGGGCTGTTGCCCTGTTGTAAAAGCTGTCCTTGAGTCTATTTGTTCGGGACCTCAGCAGCCTGAACCTCCTGCCAGACGGCAGCAGCTTAAACACCCGGTGTCCTGGGTGTGTGCAGTCCCGTAGGATGCTGCGTGCCCTCTTGAGACAGCGAGTGCTGTACAGGTCCTTCAGGGAGGGAAGAGGATGTCCAATGATTTTTTTGGGCCATGTTGATGACCCTCTGGAGTGCCTTTCTGTGTGCTGTGGTGCAGCTGGAGAACCACACACCGGTGCAATATGTCAGCACACTTTCAATGGAGCAGCGGTAGAAGACGGTCAGCAGCTCCTTCTTCAGGTCCATTTTTCTGAGGATTCTCAGAAAGTGGAGACGCTGTTGGGCCTTCTTTAAGACCGCAGAGGTGTTAGAGCTCCATTGGAGGTCTGTGTCTATGTGCACACCCAGAAACTTGAAACTGGAGACCCTTTCCACGCACTCCCCGTTGATGCTGACAGGCTGCAGCTCGGACTTCCTCCTTCTGAAGTCAACTACCAGTTCTTTTGTTTTGGTGGTATTGAGGTCCAGGTTGTTGTCTGCACACCAATCTGACAGCCTCTGAACTTCAGCTCTGTATGCAGTCTCATCTCCCCCTGAGATGAGCCCCACCACAGTGGTATCATCTGCAAACTTGATGACTGTGTTGTCTGGGTGGGAACTAACACAGTCATGTGTGTACAGAGTGTACAGTAGGGGACTCAGTACACAGCCTTGTGGAGAGCCGGTGTTGAGGCTGAGGGCTGAGGAAAGATGAGGCCCCACTCTAACTCTCTGCACACGGTCTGAGAGTTAGAGTGGGGCCTCATCTTTCCTCAGTAAACTGTATTTATTTATTTTACTCTTTTTTTATATTTTTTTATTTATATTTGTCTGATTTTTATCTAGATGTTACTGTAGTTTTGTGCGATTTAGTTGTTTTTTCTTTAACGTTGAGGATGCTGTGAGCCTAAGAATTTAATTGCCAAATAAAAACTGAAACGTCTTTAATGACTGTGTGTAGTGATGTTTTTAAAGATGTTATATAAACGATCTTCTCTTGTATCGTGACCCAAAATGGCCTGACTCAAGAAGTCACAGTGGATTCTGTGGAACAGAGAAACTGGGTGTGTCAGTTTGTTGTGTAATTCAGTTGAGTTAATAATTTTGCACATGTAATTCCAACTAAAAACACACCAGTGATTTCATAATCCTGCTGCTCCTGTCGTGAATATAAAGGCAGGAGTTTCTGTCAGAGATCAGCAGCGTTCAGCCGTCCAGAAGACTTCATCCAGCCACACAGCGTCTCTGCACACTCGTAAGTCTACAACCACTCGCTCTGCATCTGTTTTATTTCATTCTGCTGTAAAATGCCGCCCTGCAGCTGAGCCTCTTATTAACGTTTTCTCATTGAAACAGTCATCCTCATGTTTTCCAGAATAGCATTTAATTCACAATACTTTTGTTTGACAGAGGTGCTGCAGTTATTATTAATGATGCCATTACAAATGTACTGCAGAATTATTGTTATTAGTTGGTCTTTTAAGCCCATTGCTGATTTCTCTCCATTTTTGTCTCTGTGTTTCCTTTAACTTTGTTAATGCAGGAACTCAAAATGGCCGAGTACATCACTGACCTCAAAGTGTCTTTGAATAAAGATGAGGAGGAGACTTTCAGTAAGCAAGGCTTCAGTAAAATTCCTGTTAATCTAAACCAAGGAGCTGGAGGAAACATCATCTACCTTTGGTACATGAAAGGCATGGGCGCAGGAATCTCCACCATTCAATTTTCATTCAGCAAAGAGATGGCCAATGGCCTGTTCGAAGCAGGATATACAAAGATCGATAAAAACCTCAATGAGGGAGCAGGTGGAGACAAAATCTACCTGTGGTACTCCAAGTCTGACGAGAATGTTCCCATCAAGAACATTGATGTCACTGAAGATGCAGATGCTGAAGCTCAGAAGTTTAAAGAGAGCTGGGAGAGACTGGCCTGTGACCTGAACCGCAATGCTGGAGGAAAACTGATCTACATGTGGGTGGAGAGGGAGACACAAACCTACATCTCTGAGATCAAGACCACTATTAACTGCAGTGGAGATGGGGATAACTTCAACAATGGCTACATCCGAGTGGATGAAAACACCAACAGGGGTGCAACATACAAAGGTAGTCCTGCACCTACCATCTTCCTCTGGTACCGCCTGAGCACCTACCTCAAGGATGCCTTCAGAGATCTGAAAGTCTCCACAAGCCAGAGCGAATATGAAAAGTATCAAAATGCAGGCTATCAGCGGGTGAACCAGGACCTGAACGAGGGGACTGGAGGAAACAAGGTGTACCTGTGGTACAAGAAAGACGGCAGCAACAAACCCATCAAGGCCGTCACTGTGATCACCAACATCCCAGGAGCTGTGGACCCGTACCGGAGTGCCAGGGTCAACGTCATCGAGGGGAGCCTCAACACCGGCAACAACGGTGTTCCCATTTATGTGTGTTTTAATCAGTGAGGGTAACTATGGTAACAGAGCTGAGCATGCTCACTGAGCAGAAAGATGTTTCTGTTAAAATGGTTTGATGATGGGTTTTCTTTCCTTTCTGTAATGTACGGACAAAGTGAGATCCAGATTATTCATCAGCTTTGATACGTGTTATTATTTCTGCACACTTTGTGCTGCAGTATCCAGCTGGGTGACGCTGAGCTCTTCCAGCCTGCGGGGCAAACACCTCACATAATAAAAGCATTTCACGTGCTGTGAAAGACGACTGTACCTTCCTTTGAACAGTGGGGGTGTAACTGGGCACAGATGTTTGATGAACCCTCACCTGATGTGACGGTCAGACTTCTTCCTTTCTTCCAGAATCAGACATGAGTGGGTTTGTAACTCTAAACAGGACTGCTGGGATCTACCCACGATGTCATTCAGTCATCATAAAAATATTCAAACTTGCAGAGAATCAAATTCTGCTCAGGTTTTCATTTGTCATCTGCTGGATCTGCAGAGCCACACAACTGCTGTAAACACCTCCGATTTGAACACTTTTCCACAACAAAGATGCTGCTGAAGCCGACACACCACAGTCTTCCTGTACATAATCAAGCTAAACATAGCATCAGAGCGCTCATTAAAATCAGCAGCTGATAAATTGTCTTCCAGTTTGATCCAAATTCAACCTTTAAGATGCTCATTTGTTCTAATGTGTAGGAAACATTCAGCTCCAGGTAGCAGCAGGTCACACATGTGCGAACCTTTTTACTTTGAATCGTGTTCAGAGTAAAATATGATAAATATTCCAAATAGCCTGATTAAAGGAAGAAACTGGTTTTTAAATGATAATAAGTTAAACTGGAACACTTCCCAGGAGCTTGTACATATTCATGTCGTCTGTGCTGTGGGTCAGTGTCACGTAAAGGAAATGAAACTGACCAGAATGAACAGCGATGAAGAAGAAAGCAGGAGAGACCAAAGAGAAGATCGACCCATGATGGACAAAGAGTGACTCAGCGTTCAAACCCTGAAACAAATCAAGCTCCAAAGAGTTCAAGAGGAATCAGAGTTTCAGAGTCCGACTGAATCTAAAAGGATTCAGGAGGTGAGGTGGGAGAAAGGTGAGCAGAATGCAGGGATGCTGGTTAAACATGATCATTCAGGCACCGTTAGTGAGGAAGAGGAGCAGAAAGTACAATGAGACTGGACAGATTTACTACAGCTGGCAGATACAGGGGATTCATGGAGTCCAGCACACTGTGGAGGGAAAGGAAAGGAAATAAGGAAGGAAAGGAAGCCTTAAAAAGTACGCTGGCTGACTGTCTGTCCAACCAATCACAGAGCTCCTTACATCACTCCATGGCTAATTTGCTCATTGACCTGAGTGAAGTTTCCCCTCCCCACCTTCTTCCAATGCAACAAAATCGGTGTGTCAAATGTTTGTGCTGCTATCATTTTAAAGATATTAATAAAAGCTTTTAGAGCTCACCCAACCTGCCCCTTCTTTACTGTGTAAAGGTTGTGAAACAGAAACTGTCGAGCCTCTCAAGATTAATACAGTAACTCCAACAATAATAGCTCATTCATAACAAACCAGCACAGAACAGCTGCTGGATTTTACTTATTTCTCTTTTTAAATCGTGTTTTAAAAAATATTTTGAAAATGTGTTTTTTAATTTGCAATTCAAAACTGGTTTTTGAATCGAGGGTTTTATTGAGAGTTTAATTCTTTTTTTGTGAAATTCATTTTTGATTTGAAGTATTTAGTGATGGACTAATATTTCATTTTGAAATAATGATTTATAAATAGTGTTTTTATTTTAAATTAAATTATTGGAGAATAAATTACTGTCCAATACTGGTATTGGACACGTGATGTTTTCTAATCGAAATAAACTGAACATTATGTTTTTAAAGAATAAATATTAAAAAAAATGATGCAGATGCAGCAAATACACAAAACACTCAAATGCAAATTTGGGCAATTTTGTCATTGTTCTGGCTGTAATGTACGGAGGGCTGGGAGTGCCAAAATTCAGTTTTTAAAAATACAGCACAAAATAATTACATTTCATTAATTAAAATGAAAATTATTTATAAACTATGTAAATAAGTAAATATAATTCATTTCATTTTAAAAATTTAATAAATTATTTACTATTTTAATTTCAAGTAATGACACGTAATAAATTATTTAGTGATGTACTTGATCATTCTGACACTCCTGTCTGTCAGGTCTGAGGTAATGAGCAGACTCAAACAGACTTTATTTACAGTGACAGTTACTGTGGTTCCCGTGGCGATTTCTCCCAAATCCCACACAGTGCTCATGTCCTTGGTGGGAACTGTACAACAGCTACTCCCAATCTGTACAGTGGTTCCGCTTCCATAACTCCGGTCCCAATTCCTGGTGGAGAAAGTCAACAAGGATATCCAAACACACACAAAGTTTTCAAAAGCTATCCACGTCTGTACTGACGAGCACACTCGATGATCCAGTGTCGACTGAAGCTCAGCCACGCCGCTAAGTAGGAGAGGGCTGGTGAGCAGCAGGTGAGGCTGACTTCAGCACGGGAACACTTCCCGGTCAGATGACGCTCGAAACCGGACTTCCGGAAACAAACACACATGTCAACACACACACAGGGAAATAGGGGACCGGGAGAGGAGCCGAAACAAAAAACAACACACGGACACAATGGGCAAGTTGAGCAGCGAGGACTGCCAGATCATGACGCTGTCCTTCCATTACAGCGTGAAGGATTATCAAATCCAGATTACTGGTACTCTAACTGGGCTGCTGGGAGGGACAAAATTACACAGAATAAAAATCTTTTACTGATTAATTTAAATCTGATATTATCAGAAATATTGTGGAATATTTCATTAGTAATAAATTCATTCTTTGATTCACAAATAAGAAAGTTATTCCTGCTGCTGTCAGCTATCAAAGCAGGTCTGACCCAAACCCCAAAACACGAACATGTCTTTGTCTACCCAGATAGCAAGACGACATTGAATTGATGTTGATTTTTCATCCGATCCGTCGTTATGGTCAGGGTTGAAATGCCACTGTTGTAACAACATTGAAATACTGTGGTAAACCGACGGTCTTACTATAGGGACGTTGTAATGATGTTGATTTACTGTTGTTTTTTTGTCATTGATATGTGATCTATTTGTAGTCGACCAGGTGACAACAACAACGTCGAGAAAACGTCTATTTATAGTTGACCATAATTCGGCGCCGGCCACCATCAAAAAGCCATCGATCTATAGTTGAGCGTTAAATTGCATTGCAACTGAGCGGGTATAAAGTACCGGAGACAGTAGATTTATTGTTCTTTTGTTATCAATGATTTCTGGTCTAGTTCACCAGCTTTAAAAAATCGTGTCGACGTGCAATTTATGTATAGTTGACCGGGAAATTAAAGCAGCGATCACTTGGACTATTCCGCAGCACCCCTCTCAGTGGTACATCCCTCCAGGTAACCATTGTCTTGTACAGTAGAGCGGGACATTAGATTTACTCTCAGCGGAATTGACCGGAGAAGGCATCAGTTCATGCACTGCACTGGCCTGCACCACGATTAGTATAAGGTAAGAATGAATGACTTTTGTTCTATTCGTTATTTAACAAAGTCTATCAACAAAGAAAACATTTTCGTTTCATACTTTTCCGTTATATTCCTTTACAAAGCTAGCCTAACGCTTCGAGGGTTCCTTTGTTCTTGCCGTCGCCTCGGCGCTTGACCCAGACTTTCGCTCTGTGGTTGCTTTTTAGCATAGTACTACAAAAAAATGTAAATCTGTGATATATGATTGATAAACGTAAAGGTAAATGTATAAATGTGTTCAATGACTTTGTTACTTTTAATGATTGGAGAGCACCCGCTTCGATTCGCACTCAATTCAAACTTTACGCTGCACGCTCACCTACCTTGCGTTTGCACCTTTTGTCCACACGTAAACTGCGTTTTCATGAACTGAAAACTGAGATTTTTAAAGACGCCTGCCAGGGCGGATATTTTCGAAAACTCACTTTTAGCATTTACGTGTGGACGAGGAAAACGGAGAAAACGCAGCGTCAAAGGTGTGCGCCTATTTTGACGCCACACTGTGCGCCACGCTTTTGTCTCGGTGCCATGAATTCCTACAATGGCAGACTTAGACAAAATATTGTTAATTTTATTATCTTCAGTGTTTAAATGCTCACATACACACACGCAGTTACTGTCCCTTCACACATAGGACTCGGTTCAGCTTCTATGAGCCGTCTTTGTATCTAGTTTATCCTCTTTATTGACATTGTGCCCTATTTTTCCTTTTTTTCAGATCTGATTTGGTAACTACCATCCACTTAAAAAATTAACTTTTTCTAAACAGCCCTCACCACTCCGGAGTCTTCCCCCCAGCCCACTGACAGCGGGCATCATAATGCCCCGCCCAGCTTCCGGCACATTTTCGATTTTTTTTCTGTAGATTCCAGAGACTCTGTGAGGCCACTATTACAAGGCAAGTTTGAAAATCTTGGAATTTCAGGTTTTACATGGTATAAATGGTAAATGGCCTGTATTTGTACAGCGCTTTAACTAGTCCCTAAGGACTCCAAAGCGCTTTACACATTCAGTCATCCACCCATTCACACACATTCACACACTGGTGATGGCAGCTACATATACAAATATCAAATATATGTGACAGGCAAAAACTCTTAGCAGTTAGAACAACTTATACTTGAATGCAGAATGTTACACCATCACTATTAGTTTTTCGCCTCTCACTGCTTAAGCCATTAATCTTTCTAGAATTGTTCTTTGAAACAGATGCGACCTCACAAAAGATGTTAACTATGCTGTCAGACCTGACGAGAGCTGTTAACGAACTCCGTGAGGAGGTCAGAGCCATCCGCCATCTCTGCTGCAATGAATCTGTAGATGCTGGGGTACTGCCTCTGGATTTGTCCTTGCACAACATTGAGGAGCTAAACAATGCAGAGGCAGCTCCTCAATCACAAGAGGCAAATAAGGCAATGGTGAGTATATAAAGGTTATGTACACTTTGTAACTATAAAGTATAATAGCTGTCAGATGTGATTTAAATACATAACGACGGCCTGTTGATTAAACACACAAGCACTTGCATACACATTAAAGACATGAGACACACTAATTCCATCTCTTAAAATGTGTCTATAGGTGAGACGCTTTGCCTTGATTGGAGGGACCACACTGCAGGTGCGAGACCGCCGTGTAATGGCTTATGCCATCACAAACGAGCTGGCCTCGGTACTAAACTGGGCAGGGGAAAAAACCAAGGATCAATCAAATGCGGCAGTTTGCAGATTTACGCCTGGTGACTTTCATGTTTATCAGCCAAGGAGTTTACATACTTTCTCCCTGCTGAAGACGGTTAACAAGAGCTTATTCATGTGTAGTTTTTTTTCTCTGTTACATCACATGCAATGCTTTCTTATTTTAGGATATTAATATTGACATGATACATTGTGAGACTTTTTTTTTATAAAGGGTGTCCAATTTGAGGAATAAGTACAATTATGTGTTTAGGTGGTTTAAGTATTGATGGAAACATGCAGTAGTTTAGTATTGGTTAAAATACCTATAAAGAGAGGTAGATTTCCAGTCATGATTTAACTGTTTTAATAAAAAGCAACTGTGTGAAAGAGGTGGAAAATCAACACCATAGCTCAACAGTGTTTCAATATCAGAATCTGACATTGTTTCAATGTCAACAGTATTAGAAAATATAACGTTGAATCAACGTCAGGTTTCAACATTGATTCAACAGCAAAACCTGACGTTGTTTCAACGTTAAAAAAGGGTGCAAGAGTGACGTTAGGTCAACGTCACACTTCAACGTTGATTCAATGACACAGCCTGATATTGACTCAACATTGTTTCAATGTTTCCTTTCTATTTGGGTAAGGAGCTTGGAAAGAAAAGCGTCTGGACTTCTTTAAGTTGCTCGAAGATGTTTCATTCGAGAAGCTTCTTCAGTTCTAGGGTCACACAGTGGAGAGTCCCAGATTAAAGCTTTGTGGGAGTAACCCACCCAGAGAGACAAAAGGGGGTGAGCTCATTGTGAAACCTGGCCCCACCCTATCATGTGATTTCCTAAAAACAACTCATCTCTTTTTCCTCTGTGAACGGACTGAGTGGACCATTTTGCATTAGTGTTCTGCTAATGTGTGCCGATTGGTTGTTTGGGACAGGATGTCCCTTGATGGCGCCCGTCAGACAGACGCCAGGAGGTTGTGGTGGCTGCAAGTGATGCAATCAGGAGGCAGCTGCTCGCCCCAAATCAACATGGAGGGCACTGTAAAGCAGCTCATGGTGCTGTGATAAACTATAACACTTACAGCAACATGAATGTGTCTGTGGAGACCAAACACTTTGTGTATCAGCTCTTTATTTTGGGGGGCACTGCCTCACTGCTGCCTCTGCTGGACACCAGAGGAACTGCAGCTCTGAGCACGCCAGGCAGCTGCACGCACGGGGCGATCCGTGCTAACTCGCTAACGGAAATTTGCCGTGTTAATGTGGTTATGGCGTTAACGTCATTTTAACACTGACAGCACTATTTTTAATTTGTGTATTTGAACTCTGTGTGGCATTTATCTGGGCTCTAATCTAAGCTGCTGTGAACTTGTGATTTCTGAGGCTGGTGACTCAGATGAATGTATCCTCAGCAGCAAAGGGGACTCTTGGTCTTCCTTTCCTGGGGCGTCCTCGTGTGAGACAGCTTCATCGTAGTCTTGATGTTTTGTGCGACTGCATTTGGGGACACATTCAAATTTTTAGCAGTTTTCCGACTGACTGACCTTCAGTTCTTAAAGTAATGACGAACTGTTGTTTCTCTTTACTTAGCTGATTGGTTCTCGCCATAATATGAATTCTAACAGTTGTCAAATAGCTGTCAGCTGTGCACCAACCGGACTGCTGCACAACACACCTGATGGACCTGTGGCAAGAAACTCCACAAAGTGGGCTGTACCAAGTGTGCCCCATCACGGGGGAGTTTGGCTTCTTGTTTTTTAGACGATAGATGTTTAGCAGATAATACAGATGTTAAAGTTCGTCGTCTCTGTGATGAGCTCCTACAGCAGGGGTGGGCAACTCCAGGCCTCGAGGGCCGGTGTCCTGCAGGTTTTAGATGTGTCCTTGAACCAACACAGCTGATTCAAATGGCTAAATGACCTCCTCAACATGTCTTGAAGTTCTCCAGAGGCCTGGGGCCCGTTCTTCGTACGTCGCTTACTACATCCAAGATCAAATGACACATCCAAGATCAAACCATCGCGCTAACCGTGAGCTCGCTAATCCGGTTCCCCGAACACACCTGCTGTTGACGATTACTACAGCTGGACGCAGGAATGTGACATCACTGGGTGTCGTAAAAGGGGCTACGCATCGATAGTAGAAACATTGATCGGCAACCCGCTGATTGGTCGGCGAAAATGTCCAAGGAGCGCGCTCGGTATTTTCTGGCAGCAGAGCAAGAACTCATGAGTGAGGGATTTCAGGAGTTTCAGAGTTTAATTAAAACGCAAGGGAACACTGCAAAGGCTGCAAAAGCAAGGAGAGAGGGCTGGCAGAAAGTTGCTGACAAATCAAACTCGTAGGTAATTTAATAATAATAATAATGATAATGGATTGGGTTCATATAGCGCTTTCCAAGGCACCCAAAGCGCTTTACGATACCACTATTCATTCACTCCCACATTCACACACTGGTGGAGGCAGCTACGGTTGTAGCCAGGCTGCCATATGGCGCCATCGGCCCCTCTGGCCAACACCAGTAGGCGGTAGGGTAGATCTATCATATGACACTATATTGTCCAATATCATATGGCATTATATTATATTATAATATGTTATATTATATCCCCTTTCACATTAGAGCCACAACAGGACCCACAAGAACATGGGAACAAGTAAAAGTGGAATACAGGAGTATTCTACAGAATGGTAATATTTATCTCTTAGATTGCTTTGCGTCTCTTGGCAAGGTAATACTGGCCTGTAATATTCTGTTAGTTTGTTCATAACAGCAACCAAGAAAAGGGCAGAGGAAAAAAAGACAGGTGGTGGTCCTGCACCCCCTCGTCAACAAGTTGGTTAAGTAAATAATACCCTCACGGGAATATCGATATCTCTCTATGAGCACACTGTCGCGCTGAGCTAAAGGATCCTGTCTGTCCCGCAATATACGCTGAATTCTGAGGACTCTCCTTATCAATCTTGCACCTTCCGCAATGGGCTGCTCGCGTATACGGACAGGATATGGCTGCGACAGACTTCCCAAATCCACCTTCGCTTTTATAGCCGTGGTCTCTCATCTTGATTACACGAAGTAATTTACAATTGCTACTCTGAAATATGAATTACATCTGTAATAATCACATACATGTAATAGAATGATTAATAGTACATTTCCCTTTTTTAGGAAATGACCTGTATGTATCTGTGTGACATCAATAAAAGGATCAAGTGCTGCATTATCTTTAGTTACATTGATAATATTTATTTATGGTGAAACAGTGGTGGAATATCGCTGTTGCTTTCGTATGAATGAAGCGGACATACCTGCGTGGCCGCGATCTAATCCTGTTTACATAAAGTAAACCTGCTCCCGAGCAGGTTTACGCTTACGGCTCTGTTGCTATGACAGCAAGTCCCGGATGGGCTTCGGGGAACCGACTGATCCAGGATCACGCGAAATCGTCAACAATCTAATCCAGCTAACTCACTTAGCGAGGTACGAAGAACGGGCCCCTGGTTACGAACTAATCATGTGATTCAGGTGTGTTGACCAAAGGTGAGATCTAAAACCTGCAGGACACCGGCCCTCGGGGCCTGGAATTGCCCACCTCTGTCCTACAGTGATGATGGTTAGGCAGACCTCACGCTCATGCACTGTTTGGTTTCTGACAGATAAAAGTCTCCTGCAGAGACAAAGAGGACGAGCACACACAGGTGTAACGCAGCTGTTGTCATATTATTCACATCCATCGATCCGACAGGTGCACATTTTCAACCGTGTGACAGACTTTCAGATTAAATGCTGATCAGATTAAATCTCAAGTTTTCTAAGTAAACCTCGCTGCTGACGAGAGCAGACGTTTTGCTAGCGTCTGGCTCCAGTACAGCTTTTTTTAAGGAAGTGATGTCGGACCTTGGGCTGGTCCAATCAAACGTAGTGTACTGTTCTTCAGCGACCTGTCTCATCATCACTCACAGAACTTCAGTATGAACGTGGAGGAGTGGACAGTGTGCTGTAGCCTCCACGTCACCACGGCTGTTTGACCCGCAGAGCCACAGGATGTGCTGGACTTACCTGTGAAACACTGCACAGGTGTTACAGTGAGCCGGCTTTTTTAGGTCCCTTTCAGTTTGTGTCAGAGGGTCTCTGGTTATGAAAGTACAAGCTGAACAGTGTCTGACATGACAGTGTCCTACTTCCTGTACAGACCTGCGAATGAGCATCTGTGGATCACAGGTCATCTGACAGATGTGACGTGAGGAAAGACTCCAGAGAGCAGCACGACCTGCAGCACACAGAAATGTGGTCGTGGTAATCAGCGCTTCGCTTCAGGTCAGCAGGTTAACTTATATTTTTGACCGTATTCATGTGAAACGTCCACAGACACAGAGGCTACAGGTGCAGAGACTGTTTGTCTGCTGAGCAGTGTTGGTCAAGTTACTTGAAAAAAGTAATCAGTAACTAATTACCAATTACTTCCCCCAAAAAGTAATCCCATTGCTTTACTGATTACTTATTTTCAAAAGTAATTAATTACTTAGTTACTTAGTTGCACATCCCAGCACATAACATATTTTTTGTGTTTACATTCAGTCTTTCAAATAGATGCAAGTAAAACACAGCAGAAAATAAATAAAGTCAAAGACTCAGCGGTCCTGTTGCTCTATTTTCACCTGTAAAGCAGGAGTGGGGCAGGCGGAGGTTTACCCTGGTGCAGGTGTGCCGCGGTCAGTGGAAGAATCCGCGAGTGTCTCTGTGAGTTTCCCATTACGTCGTAGCTACTCGGTGCTTGTTGGAAGTTTAGGGGTTTTTTTCACTGTAAAAGGTTTTCTTCCCAAGCACAGCGGACACTAATGTTTTTGTCACTTTTTATGGAATCAAACTCAAAGTAAGGTCAGTACTTCCACGCTTTAAACGCTGCACGCTCATACTCTCTCTGCACTCGATATATGATCCATTGTTGATCTGCACACAGCTGTTGTCACGAACGTCGCACTCGCTTACGTCACTGTCATGAGACATTCTCGCAAAAAATCACGGTTTTAGTAACGCAGTAACGCAGCGTTCCTACGGGAAAGTAACGGTAATCTAATTACCGTTTTTGCAATAGTAATCCCTTACTTTACTCGTTACTTGAAAAAAGTAATCGGATTACAGTAGCAGAAATGGGCAGTAACGTGTTACTGCCCATTTCTGCTGCTGAGGTCTGAGTGCAGACCAGTGCTGCGAGCCCTTTAAACCAGAACCTGCCCCCAGTCTGAAGTCTCCTCCAATCACAACACGAGACACGCTGATGAAAACGTTTATTCGGAGACAGAAACGGCAGTGCTAGCTCACTGCTAATGCGTTCATGTGAATTCACCTGATATAAACTTTATATAAACTGTAGACACAAGTCATTGCAGAACAGAAGCTGTTATCACTGCGGCCGCCTGCAGTGCTGCGTCATCACTTCCTGTCCAGCACAGAGCCACATGCTGTTCTCGAGGCTCAGACAGGAAGTGGAAGATGTCTACGGCCGCAGCAGGAGACCTTTGAGGTTGTTCTTCTTCTTCTCTGTGTTTATTCACCTGTCTGCATGTAATCATTAGTTATTATTCATCTGTGGCTCTGTCCCACAGCGGGTCTTTGTCCTGTCACCCCGCCCCTCCCTGAGCCTGGTTCTGCTGCAGGTTTCTTCCTGTTTCCTTCCCACGGTCACCAAGTGCTTGTTCGTTGGGGGTCGTCTGATTTTGGGGTTCTCTCTGTATTATTCTCACCCGTCTGACTGACGCCTACTGTCATCGTCCTGCTGGTGACTTTGAAACACTGAGGCCATGGATGACCTCTGTGACCCCGAGGTGCTTACATCAGGGCTGAAGGATGAAGAGATCCTTAGCCCGAGTCATCAGAGTAAAACCAGCTGCAGTGCACCATGGGTAGTTTGCTGGTTCCCGGTTTATGAGGAGCGATCACACTACACCCGTCCGTATGTGACGACTCCTAATCTATGAGCTTTTCCCTTCAGTGTCACAGGCACTGATTAGCCCGGGTCAAAGGTCAGCTGTTTTTTTTTGTTTTTTTTTTTCTAAATGACATCAGAAACAGCAGTATGCGACATTACGTGATGGCAGAGCTTCAGTTCATCCTTTGTCATTTTTTTTTTTTTTTTTTAAACAAATAGGACAGGGGGAATGAATGAGAGAGAGAGGGGGAGAGAAAGAAAGAAAACCAAAGGGGAGAAGAGACGGTGAGAAGGGGGGGGAAGAGAGAGAGAAAAAAAAAGAACTCCTGGGTCACCTGTATGGAGAAAAAAAAACAAACAAACAAACAAACAAAAAAAACAAACAGAGGAGACAGCAAACAACAAAGAGCAACATAATAATAGAGAAAACAAAGCACCATCACAATAAACTAGCTAGTCATAGATATCAATATTTACTAAGTAATAAACGATATTGTGCAGCACGCAAGATAGACAGCGCACAGTGTGCTTTGAGGCAGCAGCCAAGAAAGCTTTAGTCCGCGTCTGTGAATACCCATGTGTGCATACCTGTGTGGATCAGCATGCTTGCATTCCAAAGGTTTCTCCATGTAATGATCTGCTAGGGAGTGTGGGGGGGCCACAGCCCCATCCTCCAGGGTGTGAAGCGGGTATGGAGGAGATCAAAACTCCAGACATCCAGAGGCCCCCAGAACACAAGAGACCATGGAAGGTCAGCTGTTTTAATGAAAGCCTGCAGTAGGGGTGGGTCTAGAGATTTTGACTATGCCGCTCTACTGCGATAGCGCATGTTGATGGTGTCATCAAGCTGCGCCTCTTTTGGTCGAAAGTAGAGCAGGGCGATATGGCCAAAAATATATATCTCGATATAGATTTGAAAATTGGTGATAACGATATAACTGACGATATAATTGATGCGAGACAAAATGCCACTCCACAACATTACTAGCACAAAAAAAACCACCATCCATTTATTTTCACTTAAACAAGCAGCTGTTTTTATGTGCATTAAACCTATATAAACATTTAACAGTGCAAATGCAAATTCCTTACTGACAGCTTAACCAAAGGCATTTCCAGTAGAAATGGGCTGACATATCCTGAGCATAACCATGTATAATATCCACTGAAGTTAAAAAGAGGTGCTGTGCAACATTAAACTGCAGTGTGCAGTACGCATTTTTCTGACCATAAGGTGCACAGGATTAAAAGACACAAGAAACAAAGCAGTCAGATAAATCAAACTTTATTCAACTCGTTCTTCTAGCTTTCTCCACTTCTGTACCATTGATTCATTAATGCTGTAATCTGTCACAGCTGCTCTATTCCCATGTTGTTGCAGTATATTAATGACTAACCTCGTATTGTGGATGGATTATCTCAGTTGTTCTCCTGGCTGAAGTTTGGTCCGTTTACAGCATCCTGCCATGCGATTGCATTTGTCTCTAACCATCAGGAACCGTCACGTTAACTTTTATCGAGTGGAAAAGTGTTAGCGTTCATCCTCCAGCTTCACTGTTTATGCTAACATAGCTGTGTCGCTAGAGATCACGTAGCACATCATTATATAGCAGCTAGCCCAACTTCAGTAACCCTACAAACGTCACTGCTGTTTAGTTTCCTGTCTTCATTTATGTTGGAAGTGATAGCAGAGCTGTACGTTTGAATTTTCTCAGTCAGAACATGCTATATCATGCTTAGGTGGAAGCCAGCGAGCTAACTTCCTGCTAACTTCTAACTCCGTTAAATGTAATAAATTCTGTTTTCATGGATTTTTAACTCTCAGTGATGCTGCAGTGTTCGTTTGACTTTGGGACCTGAAGCAGACGGAGTTTAGGACCCAGATTACTCCACGAGGCTCCTGACAACGGCAGCCGTAATGCTCCAACAATCCATCCAGCGGTGCGGCTTCGTAGCTTAGCAAAGTCGCACTAAAACATTTGTCAGATTTTTTAGCGCCGTGCACATAAAATCAGTTCGAGGTCAGTGAGCACAACCAGATTTCATACATGAGGCGCTCTGTCGATTTTTGAGTCAATTAAAGGATTTTAAGTGCGCGTAAAATACGTTATACAGAAGAAAAGAATATATCGCTATATATATCGTTACCGCACATGTTTCAGATTACACCGTGATATGGATTTTAGGCCATATCACCCAGCCCTTGTCAGGTTATGGCTGTGTGCAGGCAGGAGTGGAAGTAGAAGGACCCAATGTGCAGACACTCAGAGGCGGAAAGTAACTCAAAACTCAGCTTTTATTGCTGGATGGCAAAAGGTGGCAAACGTAACAAAAATCCAAATAAACTTACATGACCAGGCAGATGGAACACACAGCATAAATGAGAGTAGATCACGACACAGAGAAACACAGGGCTCAAATACACAGAGGGAGCAATCAGGGAATGGGTAACAGGAGGGAAACACAGCTGGGGCAAATCAGGCCTAACGAGACAAAGGAAGCAAAACCAGACACATTAACATCAGACATGGACTTTCAAAGTAAAACAGGAAACATAACACAGACTCACAGGCAGGCACTATAACAAAGGGAACAGAGACGTGGGACCAGGGCAGACACAGACACTGACTGGATGTGGGGATACAGCAGACAGGGGAGACAGCAACTATGGAACACAGACAGAAAACCAGAACACTAAAACTCTAACCAACCCCACCCAGAGGACCTAAACTAAGAATGATCCTAAAACCCATAAAGCAAAGCTAGAATATAATGAAATAACAAAATCAAAGAACTAAAAACACAAAACACTGGGTCAACGACCCAGGGACCCTAACAGCCCTAGCCTGCAGCAGGTTGTGTGCCGTCGCGCCGTGATCAGAGTGATGCGATATCGGCGCTCTAACATCATCACAGATCTGTGTCCATCTACAGAGACGAGGATGAAAACAGTCGGCCATGTTTGGTTTTCTCCGCGGAGCCGTTCAAGCCCCACGATGACGTTTATTAATCACATGGTTATGAAACAATAACCTGAAGCTACAGAGCGCCGCGTCACAGTCGCACACACGTGAGAGTTCTCAGAGTTCAGTTCTGCGCCGTCAAACCTGTCAGCACACGGCTCTTCAAACTTCCTGTATCCAGATTACTTCCTGTGACGTGCCGTAAGCTTCGCCAACGTGCTGCCGTTTGTCTTTAAACGTCTGCTGAGTGTCAGGAGGCCGCAGCTGCTCGCCGTGGCTCTGAAAGCTCCGCCTCCAGGCTCGCAGCTTCACCTGTCAGTCGCAGTGGCTGCTGTAGCTAGGCAACCAAGCACCTCCAGGCTGCAGCAGCTGCTGTCAACCTCCTGGAGGAGGCGCTGAGAGAGAAACGGATCAGATCAGATTTCTGAGTTTGTGGCGTCGGTACAATCAATAATTTACACTGATCGATTATCTATCGCTACAACCAGCATGCAAACTCCACCCCCTCCACATTAAACAGCAGCTTTTCAAGTTCATCTGAGAGACTCAGAGGGGAAACTCAAAACAGGAAGGGGTTGGCCAGATGTTAAGCAAGGATAACACTTTCAAATTAAGAGCATGAAGGTTCAGTGTAAACACACTTGAGTGTGCAACACGTTTCTGTCCTCATAATTTTATCAAATCAGCTTCACACGACAGCAAAAAGAGCACGCTGACACACGCCAGTACTCTGATTACTCTGAGGCCTTTAATGTAATCTGATAATAAATATGAATATTAATAAGAAAACATATATTACAATATTCATTCATGACAAATAAACAGGAGGCTACGACTCAGATTACAATCCTGAACTCACGAGGAAACACTGCAGGATGATGACATCATGAAGCGTCACGCAACAGGTGACTCACCTGCACGTGTCCGTGTGAGGCGGCGTCCAGCAGCCGGAGGCAGGCGGCGCTTTCATCCATCAGCTGCCGTCTGAGCGAATCACAGAGCTCCGAGTCCGAGGAGACGTCAACCATCAGCCGCAGCAAGCAACGCAGCAACACGTCGACACGACACGCCATCCTGACGAGGGGAAACACATGAGCACGTCATACGGGACGGTCCAACGCCATCAGGACAGGAAGAAAGTAAAAGCTTCAAACTCGCAGCCGTGTGTGAGCGTGCGCGTGTGTCTGTGTGATCGTGTCCGTTACCGTGGCCACGCCGCTCTGGTCGTCTTCTGCAGCGCCTCCAGCATCCTCAGCCGGTTCGCCTCCTCAGGTGGGTCTCTGACCTCCAGGTACCCGAGCACCACCCGCTCTAGCCGCCACAGGTGTCTGCACACAGCCACGCCCACCCTGCACACACACACACAGGTGTGTATTCATATCCTTGTGGGGACATCTCATTGACATATGTTTTTCTTAGCTGCTTTCAGTAACCATCAAACATGAATGCCCAACCATAACCCGACTGTAACACTAAAACCACAGTTTGGCTTCAGACTCGCGGCGATTCATGCAGCTGGAAAACATTCAAACTGTTCTGAGATCAGATTGAAGCAGCGGCGCCCCCTGCAGGCAGAACAACAACGAGCTCTGAACCCAAAGTCTGATTATCTACAAATTCATAAAAGACTTTTCTGTTTTAATCACAGCTGAGTCATCAAAGCAAGACTGAAAACATTTAATTAAAACTGAAAAAAATGAATCATTACAGACGCTAAAAAATACACGCATTTATCATTTCTACATTATTTAATAAATAATTTAATGTATTATAAGTGGGTTTATTATTTACATACAAATGTTTTTCTATAGTAACAGGTAAAAATACATTATCAATAAAATATACCACTTCACAGTAATTAATGTAACCTGTAGCATCTTATATTAAATAGGAAATCATGAAATTATGATTAAATATATTTAAAGTAAAATGAAACAAATTACTCATAATTTAATGTGATGAGCCATATATAGTATAGATATAAAAATATACAAATAATTAAAAATTAAAACGTTTATATTTGTCATTCATAATTAATTATACAAAAATACAAATGATAATTTATTAAAAACATTTTAGATACAATCAACATCAACTTTAACACTTTAGTACAATATCGTGAACTGATAATAACAATAAATGTGATCATTACAATGAACAGATAATATTAATAAAGAGTTTGTTTAATGTGTCACATTTTCATCCAGATAAATTAAATCACTGATGCTTCCATAGTAACCAAAGGTCAAAGGTCAAACCCACCTGTCGATGTACGCCGGCAGAGCAGCAGCATAGACGCGCCGTAGCACCACCTTGTTCTCCGCCTCCATGTGGGTCAGCATGAGACGCAGCACGTCGTCATGGCGACACGGCTTCCTGCGGGAGGAGGTGGAAGAGGAGGGGGGCTTCTCCAGAACCACCAGCAGGTCCAAGAGGCAGGACAGGACCAGCTGGGTGGGAGGGGGCGGGGTCAGTGACGTGTCATCAGACAGAGACAGAGTCTGTGTGTGTGTGCTACCTGGATGACGGCGGCCTCAGTCCTGTACAGGTGTTTGAATAACGCCTCATAAAGAACCTCGGCTCTGTTGAACTGATGCAGCTCTGCAGGCGGCTAAAGACACAAACACAGACACACACACATACCATCATCATCCAATGCCAGACACGACGCTGAGTGTGTGTGTGTGCATGTTTTTACCGTGTTGAGCACGATATGGTGCAGACAGCGAACTCCCAGCATGCAGTTCTCCAGTCTGTGGTGGTCACTGAAGAGGAGGGAGGGGGGAAGGAGGCGGGACAGGTGAGGTGAGAGTCCTGGGCGGGTCACCTGCACCAAAACACCAACACACAGGTGAAGACAGAGCACCTGATGGGTCAATCAGCTCCAACCTGTTTCACAGAGGAACTACTTTCTGTCCACTGTCTCCATCCGCCAGCCAAAACATACGCAGCGAGATGGGAGGGCCGTTTGCCTCCCGTCAGGCTTTATCCTGCTCAGCGATGCGGCTGGCGGATGGAGACAGTAGAAAGGAAATAGTTCCTACATGGAGGCTGGAGAAGAAGGTGTGTATGAGAATGAAGCGCACTTCATAAAAGACACCTGCCTCACCGCAGTCCTACACTTCTGCCTTCACAGTCTCACCTGTTCGGACCATACCACCCTCACAGGTAAGCGGGGGACGATCAAAGCATAAGCAACCAAAAATATCTTTAAACACGGGTTGAAGGGGGAGCCTGGCTCCTGCTGACCTCATGCAAACTTCTCTCAAACTTATCTCATTCAACATCTTCAAGTGGCATCGAGAACGCTCCAGAGAAGAGCAGAAAGGGGTCAAAGGTCAAACTGACCTGCAGAAGACTCCAGGCAAACACCAGCTTCACGGCTTCACAGCGCTGCCACGAGTCCCTGCTCTCACACACACACACACACACACACACACACACACACACACACACACACACACACACACACACACACACACACACACACACTTAAATATTCAACAAACTTGTTTTTGTCTTTTAATCACAGAAAAAATAACGAGCTAGCCAATCACACAAACAGTTTGAACCAAGTGGAGCTCAGAGCACTGAACACGCATGTTTTAGAATTTCATGTGAGGACGTTTGTACAGAGCAGACATCCCTGCACTCTCTGTGGGGAGAAGGCCAAGGTCCTCACAATGTGGCTGTTCCATCAGGGACTGGTCCTCCTAAGTGATGGAAGGCAAGTGTACACACACACACACACACACACACACACACACACACACACACACACACACACACACACACACACACACACACACACACACACACACACACACACACACACTCTCTCACTTGGTGAGCTGTGGCTGCAGGATGTCCAGGACTCCTCCCAGAATCCCTCTGCTCCCCTCCGTGTCCCCAGCCAGCAGGTGGGCGGAGTCTCTCCACCCTCCTGCACTCAGCAGCGTCTCCAGCAGGCCGCATGCTGCTGCTCTGGAGGCGGAGCTAGTCCACACCTGATCCTGATGAACAAAAGCACACTGGAAATCAAACAGCTGTCAGTGAATGCATCACGGGGTCAGACAGGAAGTACCTGTGCTGCAAAGGTGCATGTTTGATGTTTGCAGACTCACCTGGAAATGTGTGACAGCAAACACGCAGGTGGGTGGAGCAACAGCAAGTAGCAGACTGGTTGTCCGTTCTCTGGCCTCGCCCCCTTTCCGCCTGTCACCCAGAGTTGTTAGCAGAGCCGTGAGAGCGGCACACACCGCCGCTGCCTGTGTGGGGATGCTCTGATAGGCCGCAGCGCTCAGAGGGCTGCAGTCATCCTCACAGAGCGGCAGAGCAGCACAGCCAATCAGAGCACTGATCAGAGAGACATATGCTGCTTCAAGCTCCGCCCACCTACTGTCCTGGCTGGCTGGAGAGAACAGCCAGTCAGATCCAGCGTACTGGAAAAGCTGCTTTATTTGAGCAATCAGAGAGTGGGATTTAGGACGGGAACCAATCAGCTTCTCCCTCAGCTGAGAAAGGAGCTCTGTGATTGGAGGAGGAGAGGAAGGGGACTGCTCCTCTGAGGAGGAGGAGGAGAGATGAAGGTCATGAAGTAAAGCGGAGAGCTCCATCCTGCACGAGAGAGAAAAGGAAAACGTCACAATCTGTGACTCACCTCCAACATTCTCCACAAGCTTTTATTTGAAAGGGCTTCCCACATATTCAGTACCGCGTGCTTCCACCAGGGGCACTGTGACCTCTAAGCTGGGGTCAGGTGATCTGCAGCTGCTGTGAGGCCATAGGTGACCAGATGGGATGAAGGTGGAGCTGGGGTGAACCCAAGCAGACACCTGTCAGTCAAAGAGGCCACTCCCCTAATTATGCTACCTTTAACCTAATCGATGCCTCAGTCTTTAACCCTGTCTAATACCTGGGTTTGGTATGTCCAAAAGCAGGATCATGATCTAACAGTAAACAACAACCTCACCTTACTACACCTGAGACAGGTGACCTGTAGGGCCGAGGCGTTGTCTTTTACAGGTGTAGCATACCTACATGCTACACCGCAGCTCCATCGCAGCTTTCAGACTGTTATGGGTTTTTTGTTTTGTTTTGAAATCAGCCACGCTTTACGAGGAGGATGAAGCTCGTCTTTGAGCTCCTTGTTGGAGTCTTTCTGGCTCCTCCGTGGTTGCATTTCTTCTTCTGCTGTTTTATTGTGGCTGTGTGGCTCAGCAGCAGCCATGTTTCTGTCTGTGATCAGCTGATGGACACTAAAACTCTTCCTCAGATTTAATCAAAAACATTAAAGACTGCTCCACTTGGCTCTATTTTTCTATTTTATTATCATATGCAGCGTTCAGCTGGAGTGCCTGTAGCTATGGTTACTGTACAGGTGAGGACACACCTGTCTCTGCTGGCTTTAACATCAGTCACGGGCAGAGTTTGCACCTGCACACGTCAGTAAAGCGGGAAACCCTGACCTGTGCGCGCGCAGGTACTCGTGCAGTAGAAGCACACCTGCTGCACCTCAGAAACCTGAGCGCGAGGCTCACCTGCACCAACACTCCCACTAAAAATCAATCCCCGCGCGGACAGTCTGTTAGCTGTGTAGTCTAAGCCGGCCTGATTAACAGATAACCGATTAATCGATGGTTTTTCGTTAAATGAGTGAAACTGACCTGAGAGCGGCTTCAGTCCTCATTCAAATTTACGTTAATTTTACAGGAAAGCAGCAGCGCGTGCACCCACACCCGCGGACTGTTTACGGGTACGAGCGGTGTGCCTGCAATAGGCTTCCGGCTGGGAACAAGCTCCACGTGAAAGGTTCCTGGCCCTGCTCTGAGCTTTAGTGCTGCCTGGGAGTTCGGTCCAACGGTGGAGCCGCGTTCTCCGTGACCTTACAAACACGTCCATGTGTGTTACGTTAAATCTGACACCGACTACATGAACTCCGTGGGCTCTGCCTCCGTTTTCCCACAGGGGAAATCCCTGCATCAGCTGATCGCCTGAAACGCTCTTCTTCAGAACAGGCTTCACTCCTGCGGCCGTCCGAGTGGATCTGAGATTAAAGGTGAAGCGGGCGGAGGCGGGGTTTCCTGTGATGGCCAAATGAAGCTTTCTGAAGCTTGTGTTGAAAAACGGCTCATTACTCGAAGCTTTTCAACAGAGTCCACTCTGGTGACATCTGCTGGCCAAAAATACGAAGAGCAGCTTGAATCTACAAAATCAAATGTACTGCTTCATTATGACGGAACACTCCGCAGAGTGAGGTTCTGTCTGATATTGGGCTGCCGTTGTGTTGCTTTGAACATGTATTTTTTGGGGTGAAAAACCACGTCTATTTGTTTAATAGTTTTCCTTCTTTAAACATGTGCCATGGTGTGGTCTTTCTTTGCTTGTGACTTATTGCTTGTGAAATATATATAATATACAAATAATAATGTAAAACACATAATGGAGGATGCTTCTGCTGTGAGGTCCTGCATCCATGTACTTATGCAATTAATCCCTGGACAGCTGGAAAGGTATTTTATAAATAATATTATATTTGACCATTTTTTTTATTCATATTTGTGATCTGGGGGTAGAACTGATTGTGAACTGGAAAGGGAAAATGCTTATGAACTTGTAAAGTAAAAACATGATGCATCACGATGTGTGAGCAGCTTCAAACAAGGTCATCCTGTTCTTATTTAAGAAGAGGATTTGTTCCTCTGTGCGATGGCCGAGTCTGTTTGTCTCTCCTGCCTCAGAGAAAATGCTCTCACATGGAACAGAAGACGCTGGAGAGATGCAGGAGTACGGTCTCCCTCGGTCCCACAGACTATCAGCTAAAAAGAATGAACAAATTAATTGGCTGCACATTTTGTAGAATAACATTTTAAATATTTTTTTGTTATATTACATTTAAAGAGTCAAATGAAAGTCTTTCTAACATTATTTTATGATATTAATATTATGAAAAACAGATTTTTGTTTTGACATTGTAAGTTTCTCATGTTTTAAGATAAAATAAACGAACACAAAACAAAATCAAACAACAAGAACACAAAGCTGGCAAACCCACCCGGCTGACCAAACTCAACTCAAAATTCTCCCACAGACAGAACCTCGTCTCTTCCTCGCTGCCTCCGTATCTCCCAGTCGAATGATCAGTGGTTTGCTGTCTCTTACCACCAAAACACTCCACAAATCTCGTGAATGATTCACTTTCTTACAAACCACTGAATCAGTTAGGTTGTAAACGAAGCTTCGGGCGTCACTGATCACGTGACTCAGGCCAAGCGAATCAAGCCTCGACACAGAGCTTCTGAAGCAGTGTGTTCGTTTTTGTTACACATGCACCGGAGCTTCAAGCAAGCCATCACTACCTGTTACTGTCCTGGGATCAGCAGCTTTCTGTTAAATGTGGTTTGCTGTGTGCTTTATTACACTTTAGTGTTTGGTCTGCTGACGGAGCTGCACCTCAACCCCACCTGTGAGGAAGCCTGAGGATGAAGAGCTCAGAAGCACGAAGCAGCCAATCTGCACCTTTCTCTGATTTTTTAAATATATTTTTTTCTGATTACTGTTTATTGCGGCACAGTTGGTGTGAAGCACCCACGATGTCGTTGTACATGTACAATGACAGTAAAGGGCTATTCTATTCTATTCTATTCTATTCTATTCTTATGCTCAACTGGAGAGATGACAGCACCTACATCCACCACCACTGAGTAAATACTTGTTACTGTACTTAAGGAGCATCTTCACCTGAACATCAACAAGGACGGGATGAGTGTGTGTGTGTGTGTGTATCATGTTTACATATCTTTGTGGGGACCATCAGCCCTTATGGGGACAAAGTGCCGTCCCTGCAAGTTTGAAAGCATCTTTGAAACTCAAAGTGTGGTTTTAGTGTCAGACTTACAGTCAGGTTATGGTCAGGCATTCAGTTTTGATGGTTAGGGTACACGACTAGGGAAAGCATTATGTCAATTAGATGTCCTCACTGAGACATGAAAACAAGTATAAGTGTTTGTTTGTTTATCAGACCTCAGAGGGCTTCTTTGACCTTTATTGAACTTTATTATTTATTCCAATCTGAAGTGACAGAAACATTCAAACTCTGAATGAAGAAAGACTCCACCCCTCAGTGTGACATCACAGTGACATTCAGCTGCAGGCCGATATCTGCAGGTTCAGGGCAAAGTCCTCCAGCTGGGAAATGTAGTCCATACACTCAGGAGAACTACAGTCTGTCGGCCACAGCTCCAACACGGCCTCCGAGTCCAGAGGGAGGCGATACCTGTAACACGAGCACACAAGCTCAGCCTCGGCCAATCGCGAAGAGCGACAGGTGACACAGAGAGAAAGGGATACTGACTTGTAGTTGTTGTCAAGCGTGACCTCTGACCCACTGGCTCCCATCAGCAGGTACTGTCTGTTGTTCTGGATGTCCATGTCGCTGCAGGTCGCCTTCTTCACCAGATCCACCACGGTCCCAAACCTCACGCCCTCAAAATCTGCAGCAGGCGAGGAAAAACCACAGAAGAAGAAGATTTCACTTCACAGTGCAAAAGTGTTAAGATGTGCTTAAAGGATCCAACGGCTGCTCCATCACTCCCACCACGGTCGGCACAGTTTCATCAAAACCAGCCGGACGCAGAGCCGATCGTGACGTTCGGGCTCTAACGCAGCTGTCTGACAGCTTTCAGAGTCCTGTCAGCTCACCTTTATCTGTGTTCTTGATGACTTCATCTACGGTGGCTGTGTAGGTCATAAAGTCGCCTTCTGCTGCTGACTTCGTCACCGTCACCTTGTACGCTGCGGCAGAAACACAGACACAGTGTGAGCAGCTTCAAACAATCAGGCAGTGAGCTCAGATCACCGAGCTCCTGCACTCAGACGGGAACATCGAATGTGAGTGAAGTTGGCCCCCCACCTTCTTCAAATCCAACAAAAGTGGTATCAAACGTTTGTGCTCATTTGTGCTGAAAAATTTTTCGTGTGTGCTGCTATCATTTCAAAAATATTAATAAAGTCTTGATGCGTGCTCAATCATCCAGGTAAGTAAATTCCAAAAGGTTGATTCTGTTCATCTGGATATTTTCAGTGGGACAAACGTTTCGTCATCATCCAAGTGACTTCTTCAGTCTCAGCTGACTGCAGGTTTCTCCAACCTTATAAACAGGACATTTGCATAGTGAAGGAAACTAGCACCACTGAATGAACAATGTGCTGGGGGGTTAGTTCCATGATTGTTAGTATGCAAATTCTTTTGACCATTGATCAATGACAACTAATCAAAGACACAGATTCTCAAATGGCCATGAGTACCATTCACAGAAAGTGGGGAATGGCTGCAATCACAGCATTGACAGATGGTGACAGATGTACCCTTGGGCCCCCCTTCTTGATTCAGAGATGGTCAGCATCCTGACAATCCGATGGACGAAGCTGTCTCTCAGTCTGAGGGTTCTGGCCCGGAGGCTCCTCAGTGTCCTTCCTGATGGCAGCAAACTGAAGACGCTGTTGAAGGGATGAGTGGAGTCACCTGTAATGGAGAGGACCTTCCGGATGAGGCAGGCGCAGTAGATCTCCTGGGGAGGGAGGCAAGAGAGGTCCCCACAATCCTCTCGGCTGCTGTCACTACCCGTTGTCATTTTTTTCCTGCAGGACCCAGTGCAGGAGTCATACCACACAGTGATGCAGCTGGTGAGGATACTCTCAACTGTGCCTCTGTAGAAGGTGCTCATAATGGGGGTTGGATCTCTTGCTATGGGTCAGCAGAGTGAAGAGAATTATTATGTGCGTAATTATTCAGCCCCTTTGGTCTGAGTGCAGTCAGTTGCACATAGACGTTGCCTGATGAGTGCTAATGACTAAATAGATGCACCTGTGTGTAATCTAATGTCAGTACAAATACAGCTGCTCTGTGACGGCCTCAGAGGTTGTCTAAGAGAATATTGGGAGCAACAGCACCATGAAGTCCAAAGAACACACCAGACAGGTCAGGGATAAAGTTATTGAGAAATTTAAAGCAGGCTTAGGCTACACAAAGATTTCCCAAGCCTTGAACATCCCACGGAGCGCCGTTCAAGCCATCATTCAGAAATGGAAGGAGTCTGGCACAACTGTAAACCTACCAAGACAAGGCCGTCCACCTAAACTCACAGGCCGAACAAGGAGAGCGCTGATCAGAAATGCAGCCAAGAGGCCCATGGTGACTCTGGACGAGCTGCAGAGATCTACAGCTCAGGTGGGGGAATCTGTCCATAGGACAACTATTAGTCGTGCACTGCACAAAGTTGGCCTTTATGGAAGAGTGGCAAGAAGAAAGCCATTGTTAACAGAAAACCATAAGAAGTCCCGTTTGCAGTTTGCCACAAGCCATGTGGGGGACACAGCAAACATGTGGAAGAAGCTGCTCTGGTCAGATGAGACCAAAATGGAAAACGCTGTGTGTGGAAAACTAACTCTGCACATGACTCTGAACACACCATCCCCACTGTCAGATATGGTGGTGGCCAGAGATGGGCAGTAACGCGTTACTTGTAACGCGTTACTGTAATCTGATTACTTTTTTCAAGTAACGAGTAAAGTAAGGGATTACTATTGCAAAAACGGTAATTAGATTACCGTTACTTTCCCGTAGGAACGCTGCGTTACTGCGTTACTAAAACCGTGATTTTTTGCGAGAATGTCTCACGACAGTGACGTAAGCGAGTGCGACGTTCGTGACAACAGCTGTGTGCAGATCAACAGTGGATCATATATCGAGTGCAGAGAGAGTATGAGCGTGCAGCGTTTAAAGCGTGGAAGTACTGACCTTACTTTGAGTTTGATTCCATAAAAAGTGACAAAAACATTAGTGTCCGCTGTGCGTGGGAAGAAAACTTCTTTTTACAGCGAAAAACCCCTAAACTTCCAACAAGCACCGAGTAGCTATGACGTAATGGGAAACTCACAGAGAAACTCGCGGATTCTTCCACTGACCGTGGCACACCTGCACCAGGGTAAACCTCCGCCTGCCCCACTCCTGCTTTACAGGTGAAAATAGAGCAACAGGACCGCTGAGTCTTTGACTTTATTTATTTTCTGCTGTGTTTTACTTGCATCTATTTGAAAGACTGAGTGTAAACACAAAAAATATTTTATTTTATGAGCTGGAATGTGCAGAAAATAGGTTTAAATGTTAAACTAATTTCTTCCAGTCAGAGAATGTTGCAGATAATTAAATGTTTGCTTGATGCATAAAGTTAAAAGATTAAAATTAATAAAACAAGTTAAAAAAAAAGAGACTTTTCCATTTGATTACATTTTGTATGATGGATTATGTAGAAAAAGTAGAATTGGGTTGAAAGATCTATCGCTTTATCACCTCTTCAGGTTGTAAATCGTGTTTTTAAAAAGTAACTAAGTAACTAAGTAATTAATTACTTTTGAAAATAAGTAATCAGTAAAGTAACGGTATTACTTTTTTGGGGAAGTAATCAGTAATTAGTTACTGATTACTTTTTTCAAGTAACTTGACCAACACTGGTGGTGGCAGCATCATGCTCTGGGGGTGCTTCTCTTCAGCAGGGACAGGGAAGCTGGTCAGAGATGATGGGAAGATGGATGGAGCCAAATACAGGGCAATCTTGGAAGAAAACCTCTTGGAGTCTGCAGGAGACTGGGGCCTAACCCTAACCCTAACCCTTCCAGCAGGACAGCGACCCTAAACATAAAGCCAGGGCAACGATGGGATGGTTTAAAACAAAACTTTGCAGTTATTTATTTGTAAAAAATGTTTGGAATCATGTATGATTTTCGTTCCACTTCTCACGTGTGCACCACTTTGTGTTGGTCTTTCACCTGGAATTCCAATAACATTGATTCATGTTTGTGGCTGTAATGTGACAAAATGTGGGAAAGTTCAAGGGGGCCGAATACTTTTGGAAGCCACTGTAACTGGCTGCTAGATTTCTTGACATGAAGACAGCAGACAGTACGGGTCGGCAGCGACACCTCCATCCCAAGATCACTGAATACTGGGGCTCCTCAAGGATGTGTGGTGAACCGCCTTCTCTTCACTCTGCTGACCCACGACTGCACACCATCACACAGCTCCAACCTTTTCATCAAGTTGCAGACAAAACAACTGTGGTAGGTCACATCAGCAACAATGATGAGATCTACTACAGGGGTGAAGTTAACCATCTGGCAGAGTGGTGCAGCTACAACAACCTGTCCCTGAATGTGGAGAAGACCAACAGCGACTCTACTTCCTCTGCAAACTGAGAAGCGCAAGAGATCCAACCCCCATTATGAGCACCTTCTACAGAGGCACAGTTGAGTGCATCCTCACCAGCTGCATCACTGTGTGGTATGACTCCTGCACTGGGTCCTGCAGGAAAAAAATGACAACGGGTAGTGAGAGCAGCCGAGAGGATTGTGGGGACCTCTCTTGCCTCCCTCCCCAGGAGATCTACTGCACCTGCCTCATCCGGAAGGTCGTCTCCATTACAGGTGACTCCACTCATCCCTTCAACAGCGTCTTCAGTTTGCTGCCATCAGGAAGGACACTGAAGAGCCTCCGGGCCAGAGCACACAGACTGAGAGACAGCTTCGTCCATCGGATTGTCAGGATGCTGACCATCTCTGAATCAAGAAGGGGGGCCCAAGGGTACATCTGTCACCATCTGTCAATGCTGTGATTGCAGCCATTCCCCACTTTCTGTGAATGGTACTCATGGCCATTCGAGAATCTGTGTCTTTGCTTAGTAGTCATTGATCAATGGTCATAAGAATTTCCATACTAACAATCATGGAACTAACCCCCCAGCACTTTGTTCATTCAGTGGTGCTAGTTTCCTTCACTATGCAAATGTCCTGTTTATAAGGTTGGAGAAACCTGCAGTCAGCTGAGACTGAAGGAGTCACCTGGATGATGACGAAACGTTTGTCCCACTGAAAATATCCAGATGAACAGAATCAACCTTTTGGAATTTACTTACCTGGATGATTGAGCACGCATCAAGACTTTATTAATATTTTTGAAATGATAGCAGCACACACGAAAAATTTTCACCACAAACGAGCACAAACGTTTGATACCACTTTTGTTGGATTTGAAGAAGGTGGGGGGCCAACTTCACTCACATCTCTACTTTCAAGATTAGGCTTCAAACTTTCCTTTTTGCTAAAGCATATAGTTAGGGCTGGACCAGGTGACCCTGAATCCTCCCTTAGTTATGCTGCGATAGACGTAGGCTGCCGGGGGATTCCCATGATGCACTGGGTGTTTCTTCTTCACTCACTATGTATTAACAGACCTCTCTGCACTGAATCACACTTGTTATTAACCTCTGTCTCTCTTCCACAGTATGTCTTTATGCTGTCTTCCTTCTCTCTCCCCAACCAATCACAGCCTGGTTCTGTCGGAGGTTTCTTCCTGTTAAAAGGGAGTTTTTCCTTCCCACTGTCGCCAAAGTGCTTTCTCATACCCACATAGCAGACAGGTCTGGCCCGAATCTGGTGTCAAGCTGGCACTGCTGACTGACTGGTGTCATGGCAGAGTGTATGTAAACCAGATGTGGGCCAGGTCTGGCAATGATGCACTATTTATGTTCCTATTTTCCTATTTTAGTTAGAATACCCAAATGTCATGTTGCAATACTGTACTGCTATGGTAGCCAACGTTTCAAATGCAGGTTTGACAGGTTTGTGAGTGTACACTTTATCCAAAACCTAGTGAGGGTTTATTCAGGTTTACCACTCAGTGGCTGTAGGTGAGGAGGTAGAGCAGGTCCCCTACTGATCAGAAGGTTAGTGGTTCAATCCCTGGTTTCTCCAGTCTGCATGTCAAGTGTATGAATGTAATTAGGAAGCATTCAGTTTAGAGAAAGTGTGTAAATGTGGCATGTTGTATAGAGCACTTTGAGTAATCTGGGAGAGTAGAAAAGTGCATATAAGAATCAGTCCATTCACTGTGTGAACAGAGATTCGTCATGTTACTATTGTACTATTGTGTTCCAGCACATGTTGTTATTACATGGCTTGATTGAGGTACACATTAGGCTGACATCTGGGGCCAGAGCTAAAACTGTTCTGGGCCAGCACAGGGCCAGCAGTGTGTCTGCAACTGGCCTTGTGCTGGCCCATGTGTGGGCCACCTCTGGCAAACCAGATCTGGGCCACCAAAGTGCGTCATTCTTCGCGGTATGTGGGCCATGTGTAAGCACATTGTGTGGGCCAGATCCAGGCCAAACCAGTTTTGCTGTGTGGGCAGGGGGTCACATGATTGTTGGGTTTTTCTCTGTATGTATTATTGTAGGGTCTACCTTACAATATAAAGCGCCTTGAGACGACTGTTGCTGTGATTTGGGGCTGTATAAATAAAGTTGAATTGAACTCTGAAGCTCCACCTGCACGGGGCTCTGGGGCGGAGCTGGGGTGTAAACGTGGCGTTTTGTTGCGGACGTCGCTCGGCTCACCGTATTTAATGTGAGGCTGACACGTCTCGTTGGTTCGTTTGTCTAGTGTTAGCGTCACGTCCACGTCTCCTCTGTAGGTGGCGCACGCCGCTGCACAATGACATGTGAACAAACACGTTACAAAAACCTTTCACAGGTGACAGAAACCTCAGCCAATCAGACGGCCGACTACCTGTCATGCACTGACACTGTTCGCCCAGACAGAGGCGCTGCAGCTCCTGCTGCTCGTAGGAGAACTGCTTTGTGCACAAACTGCCTGAAAGAGATTAGAAATAAGACTTTATTGTTATTATTCTTCATAGCAGGAAACAAACAGGGACACGATGAATCCAATAGTTCAGGAAAAACGAGGAGCTTTTCCTCACAATGTCCACGTGTTTCCTTCTCAGCTGTAAATAAGCGATGGGAACTTGAATGAACGTGTTTCGAGCTTAAATGGATGGAGCGCTGAAATAACGACACGACGCTCTGCTGCCTCAAAGTTTAACTGAACACAAGACTCGAGCAGCTTTGCATGATTCTCAGTTCAAAATAATCCCTGTTTGTGTCATACTGGGACCTCAGTTCATTCTGTCTGAAACAAGCACTTTTAACACCTCTCTTTAAACCCCTCCCTCACTAAAACCCCACTTCCTTCTGATTGGCCAGCTCTGGATGCCAACTGAATGGCAGCACTCAGTGTCTAAATTTGACGTTTGTAGCAGACGAGTTATTTTTAGAGGTGTTTCTTATGAAGGACTGTAACTGGCAGGAGGCAATAAAAACAGAACAGATACTTTTAATTTGAAAGGATTGAACTTCCATGTTTCCAAACGAGCGACGGGTTTCGGCCTCTCACCTCTGTCCTGGGGCTCGCTGACACTGAGCAAGGACTTGGTGGCTCCGGTCACCTTAAACGTGGTCCTAATCCGAAAGCCCACGCACAGAAATATGTCTGAGGGAACCTGGGAGCCAGACAGGAAGTGACAACAACATGTGGAAGATTCAGTTCAATTTTATTTATATAGCACAAAATCACTGTGTGTGTGTGTGTGTGTGTGTGTGTGTGTGTGTGTGTGTGTGTGTGTGGTTCCTCACAGAGTCCATCTGGATGATGATGGTGTGCCCCTGGAGCTCGTAGTGGGAGATGATTGGCTGACTGGTGTCCATCAGCTGTGGAATAGCAGTCACTGTGAACACGTTCAGACTCTCTGAGCATCATCAGGCTGATCATCAGAGCTCAGCTCACCTGCTTCAGGTCCTCCAGGTACGCGTCCACACTTGTGGGCAGCTGGATCTTCATCACGGTCAGACTGGACTCGGTGAACACCTCGTTAGGAGGAGGTTTATACCTGAAACACAGGTACATGTCCTCTATGCAACATTCAGTTACTAAACACTTTCCTGCTATCGTACTTTGATGATGACGATGTGGAAAATTTGAGCGTCCGATTCGTCAGCCTGTCCTCGTTCATGCAGCGTCTACATCACAGCTAACATTGTCCTGTTTCAGAGCAGCTTCCTGTGACTGCGTCAGACACACAGAGTGGACACTTTGGCTTTAACATAAACTTACTGTTGCAGCACCAAAGTGACCTCCTGGGTCTCCTGACCCAGCGTTTTGTACTCGTGTGATTTATTCTATGGTTTCTAGTTTTGATCCCTTGCCCCTCATGTTTCTCTGTGCCCCCTCTGTTCTGTGTAAAGTCTGTGTTTCTTGGTCTGTCTTCGCATGTTTTGAGTTTCTTGTGTTTTCTGTCACTCTGTATGGTGACTTATGTTCTAATGGTTGGTCTTTTGTTTCTCCCTCGAGTCTAGTTTCTTGTGTTCCAGGATTTCGCTCTGTGTATTATTTATCATCTCTGGTCTTTTGGTTCTTTGCCTTATGGTTATGTCTCTGTGTTTCTTAGTTGCTCTGTCTCCACCCTGTCAAGCTCGCAGCTCAGTGTTATACTTCCTGTTTTACTTTGAAGGTAAATGGTAAATGGTAAATGGCCTGTATTTATATAGCGCTTTACTAGTCCCTAAGGACCCCAAAGCGCTTTACATATCCAGTCATCCACCCATTCACACACACATTCACACACTGGTGATGGCAGCTACATTGTAGCCACAGCCACCCTGGGGCGCACTGACAGAGGCGAGGCTGCCGGACACTGGGGCCACCGGGCCCTCTGACCACCACCAGTGTCTGTGTCTGATGTGAGTGTATCCTACTTTGCTTCCTTGTCTCGTCAGTTCTGATTTCTCCCAGCTGTGCCCTCCTTCTGTGTCTCATTCCCTCGTTATTCCCCAGTGTATTTAAGCCCTGTGTTTCTCTGTGCAGTGTTGGGAAGGTTACTTTTAAAATGTATTCCATTACAGAATACAGAATACATGCCCCAAAATGTATTCTGTAACCTATTCCGTTACGTTACTCAATGACAGTAACGTATTCTGAATACTTTGGATTACTTAATATATTATCATGCTTTTTACAACAACATGAATGTACTATTGCTGTGTGATTTATTACTATTACTGAAGGTCCGCGACTCCGAACTGTAGTAAAGGGACCTCTGACTAATACGGCGGGGTCCCTGTCGGCTCGTAGCCGAAAAATAGCTTTACTTTGTTGTGTGGGTCAACTTTTCTTGCGAGAGACAGAGAGAGGCGTTGAAAGGCTGCTCCAACGGAACTTATTGTTTCGGAGGAAAACAGGAACACGGTGTACAGTCGAGTCTTAATAGCTTACTTACAACTGGGCTCGTCAGGCACTCTTCTTGGCTGCAGTGGTTATTATTATATTTACATGCTTCCAGCCAGTGTTGCCAACTCCTCAGTAAGGAAAATCGCTATTGGCTGTCCTAAAAGTCGCTAAATGATGTCATCGTCTAATTTGCATAATTGGTCATGCTAATCTAATTGTAACCTATGCTGTTGGAGAGAGAAATAACATCGTGGAAGAGACATAAAGTGAGTAAAAAACGTCCTAAATGCATTTAGAGTTTATTTAGAACTGCAAATTAAATTCCAACCCTGCTCCTTTACCCGGGCTTGGACCGGCAAGTGACCCGAAATAGGCGCTCTGGTGGAGTTACTTTGTGCGTGTGTTTATAAGTAGTTTTAAACCTTGTGATCCACAAAACAGCATAAGAGTAAAAGAGTAAAAGAAGAACTGACTGCGTTACAGCACCCGCTGCTTGTTGAGAGTAAAAGAGATACGCGCTTTCACGTCTTTTTTTAGCGACTTTTTTTAGACAAAAAGTCGCTAAGGGGTCTGAAAACTCGCTAAATATAGCGACAAAGTCGCTAAGTTGGCAACACTGCTTCCAGCTCCCGTTTTTCCTCGATGATAACTCGTACCTTTCCACTCCCCTTTTTCTCCCTCCTCGCGCTCACAGACACATAACGAGTATGGCAGTCCATTCTCCCTGCAGCACGGACTACACTGCCCATGATGCTACATTCTTTAGAGCTATGCTTGTAGCATTCTGCCTGTTAGCTTAGCACAACAACAACAACGAAAAGGCGCTCTCTCACCCAGGAAACACACAGTCGCAGAGAGAGAGAGAGCGTCGCCCTGTAACCATGGCAACCGTAACGCTGCCACCTGGAACAACAGAACGTAGCTGTCAAACAAAACCCAAACAGTCCTGACCCGCGACAATATGAAACAGGAAAGTACCGCAGTGTAATCCATTTATTTCAACAAAGTAACTGTATTCTGAATACCACCTTTTTAAACGGTAACGGAATACAGTTACTCATATTTTGTATTTTAAATACGTAACGGCGGTACATGTATTCCGTTACTCCCCAACACTGGCTGTGTCAGTGTCGCGTCGGCCCTCGTGCTGTGTGGCTCGCTCTGTGTTTCCCTGTGAGTTTAGTTTAGTTTAGTTTAGTTTAGTTTAGTTTAGTTTGCTTTGTATGCTCGTTTTCCCGTGCCAGCAAATAAAGCTGTGATTTTGAGTTCATCCCTCGAGACGGAGTACCTGCCACGCAGCGCTTCTTGACAGATTTTTAGTTTGAGTGTCCTTATTTTCCTCTCAGCTATGGATTCTGTCACTAGTTAGGTTAGGTAACATAAACTACTGAAAGTCTGTTAACCACAACCAACCCAGTGACGTCACCCTCTGTAGTTACATGTGTGACCGCTTTTGCAGCAGGGATCCATGCTGTGAGTTAGCCTTCATGCATGCAGCGTTTCAGTGAGCGAGAAAGACAATCATGCAGTGCTCTTACTTTACACAGGCCACCAGGGTAGGAGTTCGTAATCTTGGATCTGAGGAGGAGAAAGAAGACATTTAATCTGGTGACAGGCAGCTGCTGCTGCAGGTAAACAGCTGGAGCACTGTCTCTGTTTTGAACAGAAGTACAGAATAGAAAATAAATGAATAAACCTCACTGTAGTGAGACAGGAAGTGTAAAATCAATGAACAGAATCAACCTTTTGGGATTTACTTACCTGGATGATTGAGCATGAAGACAAAGAAGGAGGACGCGCGAAAGAGTTTAATGTTCAAAGTTTGGTTTAAAAGAGGAAAAAGTCTTGGCTCTTGAGGGAGGCGGTCGCACTTTCTCCTTCTCCCTCATCTTTCCTGCTTGGCTTCTCATGTCTTTTGTATAGTCTCGCTTATTCTCTAACCCTCAGACAGTCTCCCAGACTTGTTCTCTAAAAACATAAAGAAGAATTATGGATTTGATCAACTCGTCCCTTGACGAAACTGACAACTCCTGGGCTTGGGAGAGCCCGACTGTCCTGCGGAGACGTTTGCTGCCGGATACTCGATGGTCAGTTGCGTCGTGTGTCTGGTGACGCTCTCGATGGAGGACATTGAACGACATCGACCAATTCGGAACCACGATAACAGAGTTCTGGCTGATTGGAGCCGGCTTATCGAAGTACAAGAAGCAGCTACAGCTGTTGAAAATCCCACAAGGCTGTCCGACATGATAGACGATGGGCAGGGCTGTGAGTAAGACTGTGGTTATGGATACGATCTTGGAGAAGAACAACAGGAATTGAGAGACCTGGTGACCTGTGATGGACCAACTGTAAAATTGGAAGCAGTTTGTTCGCACTAACCAAAACAGCTACCATCTTCATCTCATGTTTTGAGTGTGGTGTGAAATCTGTTTGTGGAGTTTGAAAGTGTGCTGTGGCTGTGATCTTTCACATACACCTGTACATCCAGGTGAGATACTCACTGGTTTCAGGAGTGACCACCTCAATCGTGAGGTCAAAGTTACACGTGGCCTGTGCGGACGCCACGGTCTGATAGTACACCGTCTTCATCTGCAGACAGATCGGGGAACGTTAGAGCCAATTTTGCCCACATGGCTTCAGGTGAATTAACCCACACCCACCTTCACATTGGACACGCCGCGACCATAACCTGTGGACACAGTGATGTCATCATTCTTTGTTACCTGGGAAGGAAAACAAAAAGGTTACTGTTGACCTGGAGCTGCACCTGACCTCGCTGCACTGAGCCGTTCTCACCTGGAAGGGTGAGGCCACGGGTCGACTCTGGCTCAGCTGGATTTGTCCCAGAATTCCTTTTGTTCTGTAGCGGATGCTGATGTCCTGACTGAGGGCGGCTCGAGAGACAACTCTGCTGTACTCCGTTAATGTCTCCAGAGTCAAGAAGGTGTCCTGAGGGAGGTCAAAGGTCAACAAGAAGCGCAAAAGAGGTTAACAGAGAGGGGTTTTAGGTGGCAGGCCGAGTTTGGGGTGTATTTACCTGCACAGAGTAGAAACCTTCACCGTAGTGCTGATCCTGGGTCAGCCAGGACAGGATGGGTTTCGCATATGAGATCCTCCCCTTAAAAAACAACATTGTTTTAAAATGTGAGGGGAACTACAGAAACACGCCCCCTACAGGCAGAGAGGAGAACTACAGAAACACGCCCCCTACAGGCAGAGAAGGGAACTACAGAAACACGCCCCCTACAGGCAGAGAGGAGAACTACAGAAACACGCCCCCTACAGGCAGAGAGGAGAACTACAGAAACACGCCCCCTACAGGCAGAGAAGGGAACTACAGAAACACGCCCCCTACAGGCAGAGAGGAGAACTACAGAAACACGCCCCCCTACAGGCAGAGAGGAGAACTACAGAAACACGCCCCCTACAGGCAGAGAAGGGAACTACAGAAACACGCCCCCTACAGGCAGAGAGGAGAACTACAGAAACACGCCCCCTACAGGCAGAGAAGGGAACTACAGAAACACGCCCCCTACAGGCAGAGAGGAGAACTACAGAAACACGCCCCCTACAGGCAGAGAGGAGAACTACAGAAACACGCCCCCTACAGGCAGAGAAGGGAACTACAGAAACACGCCCCCTACAGGCAGAGAGGAAAACTACAGAAACACGCCCCCTACAGGCAGAGAGGAGAACTACAGAAACACGCCCCCTACAGGCAGAGAGGGGAACTACAGAAACACGCCCCCTACAGGCAGAGAGAACTACAGAAACACGCCCCCTACAGGCAGAGAGGAGAACTACAGAAACACGCCCCCTACAGGCAGAGAGGGGAACTACAGAAACACGCCCCCTACAGGCAGAGAGGAGAACTACAGAAACACGCCCCCTACAGGCAGAGAGGGGAACTACAGAAACACGCCCCCTACAGGCAGAGAAGGGAACTACAGAAACACGCCCCCTACAGGCAGAGAAGGGAACTACAGAAACACGCCCCCTACAGGCAGAGAGGAAAACTACAGAAACACGCCCCCTACAGGCAGAGAAGGGAACTACAGAAACACGCCCCCTACAGGCAGAGAGGAGAACTACAGAAACACGCCCCCTACAGGCAGAGAAGGGAACTACAGAAACACGCCCCCTACAGGCAGAGAGGAAAACTACAGAAACACGCCCCCTACAGGCAGAGAGGAAAACTACAGAAACACGCCCCCTACAGGCAGAGAGGAGAACTACAGAAACACGCCCCCTACAGGCAGAGAGGAGAACTACAGAAACACGCCCCTACAGGCAGAGAGGAGAACTACAGAAACACGCCCCCTACAGGGAGAGAGGAAAACTACAGAAACACGCCCCTACAGGCAGAGAGGAGAACTACAGAAACACGCCCCTACAGGCAGAGAGGGGAACTACAGAAACACGCCCCCTACAGGGAGAGAGGAAAACTACAGAAACACGCCCCCTACAGGCAGAGAGGAGAACTACAGAAACACGCCCCCTACAGGCAGAGAGGGGAACTACAGAAACACGCCCCCTACAGGCAGAGAGGAAAACTACAGAAACACGCCCCCTACAGGCAGAGAGGGGAACTACAGAAACACGCCCCCTACAGGGAGAGAGGAAAACTACAGAAACACGCCCCCTACAGGCAGAGATGGGAACTACAGAAACACGCCCCCTACAGGGAGAGAGGAAAACTACAGAAACACGCCCCCTACAGGGAGAGAGGGGAACTACAGAAACACGCCCCCTACAGGGAGAGAGGAAAACTACAGAAACACGCCCCCTACAGGCAGAGAGGGGAACTACAGAAACACGCCCCCTACATGCAGAGAGGGGAACTACAGAAACACGCCCCCTACAGGCAGAGAGGGGAACTACAGAAACACGCCCCCTACAGGGAGAGAGGAAAACTACAGAAACACGCCCCCTACAGGGAGAGAGGAAAACTACAGAAACACGCCCCCTACAGGGAGAGAGGAGAACTACAGAAACACGCCCCCTACAGGCAGAGAGGGGAACTACAGAAACACACCCCCTACAGGCAGAGAGGAGAACTACAGAAACACGCCCCCTACAGGTAGAGAGGAGAACTACAGAAACACACCCCCATATCAGCAGGAAGTCACAGCACCTTAACCAGCATAGTCAGTAGGACGTACGCCGTCATCTCCACCGTCACACCACTAGATTGATCGGGCTTCAGCCAGTCAGATGTCACACTGGCCTCCTGCCAGTACCTGAGTACAGCAGGATTACCTGAACAAAAACACAAAAACAAGTTTAATTTCCTGAATCTTAAGCCTCTATTCTACTGACACCTACTCAGCGCGACATTTTTAGGGGTTTTCATAAACTAGTAGTAACTGTTACTTTTTAGTACCAGGTACTACTCGATCTGAAAATGTCATGTCAGCAGGCTGCATGCCACTGATTGGCCAGGCAGTGATGTCACTTGATGAGTCATGAGACTGAGAATACAACCTTAACTGTTTGAAACCCAGCAGAGTGAGAAACCTACTTACTGGACTCCACCCAGACTGACGTGGTACTCAACTTTAATGCAAAACAACCAAAACCCAGTAGAGTTGAGCTGGTGTTGGAAACGAGGCATTAGTGATGGATGGAGCATGACCAGTGGAAGGATGAGATACACGTCAGTGACTGTTTTCTGCCTTTCTTCTTACTGATGTATTAATGCCATAAACTTTAAAATCCCGAAATCAATGTAAAGGAAAAGAAGCACACTGACTTTTGAATATTATCAGGGATTCTTTGAGTGGTTTATAACAAATCCATCACACAATCAAACAGTAACTCAAAAAACTGCCATTCAGCAAACAGAGAGCCAATCAGAAAGAAGGAAACAAAAAAAACACACACCTTTTTGCCGTGCCAGCTTCTCCAGGCTGCTGATGAGCTGGAAGGATATCATGCTGTTGGGGTCATGAAGGGTCAGCGCATAGGTCGCCACTGCACGTACGTAAACACTCTTCACACTGAGGGCATGCTGGGAAATGTAGGCTACGGCAGAACTAATACTGTCCTCGTGCCTCTGAAAGCAGGATGGTTTATGAGCAGCTTCTTCAGTATTTGTTTAGCGCTCAGGTAGGCTGATGTGTTGAGTGATGAGACGAGGAGGTGTGGTCTCACCTGAAGCTGCAGGATCCGGTCTCTAATCTTTGTTGCTTTGTGTAGAGCAATCAGTGTAAAGGCTGTCAGATACACTGATTGGTCCACTGCATCTGTCCCCTCAGCCTGCAGCCAATCACAATACACAAAATTAACAAAGCTCTGTCTCACCACAAGAAACATTCAAGTGAGAACAGAAGAAGAAATGGAATAAGCGGAGGCAGAGACCAAGATTCTGTTGGATTTGTAGGGGGACTCCTCAGTGAAGGACCCGTCCGGCTGCTGAGCCTTGAGCACCAGCCAGGTCAGAGACTCTGAGAGAGTCTGATGGTTCACGGAGACCACAGGTTCCGCCGCAGCCAGAGCCCTCACCACCAGGGCCGTGATCCTGACAGACAGCACAGAGGGACAGAAGTACCATGGTGTCATTCTCAGGACCAACCAGCAGATGGCACCAAAAGCACAAGGAGGAACCCGTGCAGATCCACGCGCTCACGTTTGATAAAAGCCAGTCTGGGCTGTACTACAGCAAAACATCTCACCTGAATGTGTTCATGTGTTTCTTTTATTTTAGGAAGCTATGCTGTTAAACTCAAATACTCCATTACAAGTGTGATCCTGTGAGATGGCTGACCACCCTGTCATAAAACCACAGGTCCATTCTGTCTCACCTGCAGACAGGTGAGGAGGACACTGCTCCCGAGGCTTTGATGTTTACCTACCAGGTGCTGGGCTCTCTATTCCTCCACATGCTGTAGCTCGAGTCTCCAAGTCTGAATGAACTGATGCTGACGAGGCCTACGCGCACACACACACACACACACACACACACACACACACACACACACACACACACACACACACACACACACACACACACACAGTAAATGAACTGTTAACCCTCTGTGCTACCATCGGGGCCTCTTCAGTGCCTCCTCACCCTCCCTGATCTTCCTCTTCATGTTAGCTGCGCTCTTCTGGATGTCTTCTCCCAGCACGTTCCAGCTGCCTGATGCTTCCAGGTACTGAAACAGCTGGATGAGGGGGAGGAGGCCGCCGAGCTCCACCTCCGCTGATCCAACCGGCAGGCTGATGAGCTGCCGGAAGCCTTCGGGGTTGTGCCCCACTGACAGGACTTCCCCCAGCACCTCGCCTGGTACACAGAACAAACATGATTTTGTTTGACATGCAACTGTGCAGCGAGAAATGCGTTCCACTTGTTACCATTGATTGTCAGCATCCTCTCCACATCCGTGTTGGGAACCATGTTGCTCGGCACTTGGTTCTTCAGCTCCACTGTCCTCTTCTCTGAGCCTGCAGGGCCACAAACAGCCCGAGACAGACTGACATCAGCAAGCACTTTAGGTGGAGCAGAGCTTCACAGAGCAGAGCCTACGCACCATACACTCCCTGTGGGTCGAGTCTTCCTCCAGAGCTCACCTCCCGCCTCACTCCTTCAGGCTGGAAACACAACCGAGATTAGCATCATTTTACAGACAGAAGTCTGGTTTCAGTCTTTAGACTGGAAACGCTGTTAGCAGCAGGTTGGCGAGAGCGTGGCTCTGCTAATGTGATTATTAGCATTTGTGTTTCTGTTCATTTTCATACTCCTGAGACAGTCCGTCCGTACGTACCACCACTCGCAGCTTCTTCTCCACGATGTCTGCCCGACTGTAGGGTGTTTTCAGGGTGAAGGTCAGGGTGTGCTCTCCAGGTTCCAGTCCCAGCAGGGTGAAGGTCACTGGTCCCACCCCTTTTCCTGGTATCTCGTTCCATTCGCATGCTGTAGAGCGAAGCCCTGCCTGCCCAATCACAGACTTGAGCAGGCAGATCGCCGGGCCGACTGTCAGCGTCACGCAGTACTGAGGGTGAAGACGGACAGAACAGAAGATTCTTCATCACTGAAGCCACAGCTACCCCATCCAAACCCTACAGGGATGCATGGCAAAGGATCATGGGATATGTAGTTGGGTGGTGTGTGTTGTGTACCCTAACGTGGTCGAGCAGCTGGTTGTACACGGACCCCTTCAGCTCCAGCTGCTCTCCTCTGACCACCTGATAGGGCAGCGGGACGTCCACGCTGAGCGGCAGACGGACCGACACCTGGACGGGATCTGCCACGCACATACCTGTCGGACAAACGGGAACCATCCGACTTTACTTATCCCTGCATACTGAGGGGCAGAAAACTGAAGAGCAAGGCACGCTTAAAAAGGAATAAATGAAAGAAACTCGCCGTTCTTGAACATGCCGACGGCCTTTATCTGCCACGTGGTGAGAGAGTCCGGCAGAGTCCTGCTGACCGCCAGCCGCCCTGAACTAATGACAGGAAACACAAGGACAGTCACAACAGTCCCTAAAGACAGGGAGGCGGATCTGTAACCAGCTGTGCTGCCTGGAGCATTAAAACTGCCATCATTGTTGGGACCATGTGTAAACCTTAGTTAAAGGAAATGAATGTCTGACTTGCCAGGCATGGATTAGCTCTCAAAGAGTATTTTCAACAGAACTTCTGGGACATGTTCTGTTTGGACACAGCTTCACATTTAATGGTTTTTCTTTCATCACTGTTTACAGTGTAAATTCTCACTGAAGGCATCAAACTGAATGAAAACGTGGAATTATGAAGTAAACCCAAACATGTTTTATATCCACCCTCTGCTTCGATTCCTGCTTCGCTCACTCTTGGCCTTCTCTCCACGAGCTTCATGAGGTCGTCTCCTGAAATGGTTTCCAACAGTCTTGAAGGAGTTCAGAGATGCTGAGCGTTTGTCGGGCCTTTGCCTTCACTCTGCACTCCATCTCATCCCAAACCAGCTCCACTGGGTTCAGGTCAGGTGACTGTGGAGGCCAGGCCTCCATCGCTCTCCTTCTTGGTCCTCACAAAGCCTGGAGGTGTGTTTGGGGTCCTGTTGGAGAATAAATGATGGGACGGCATGTCGCTGCAGGATGCTGTGGTGGCCATGCTGGGTCAGTGTGCCTTCAGTTTGGAAGAAATCCCCAACAGTGTCACCATCACACCCCCTCCTCCATGCTTCACAGTGGGAACATGCACGTGGAGACCATCGTTCACCTTTTCTCCCCAAAGACACGGCAGGTGGAACCAAAGATCTCAGGTTTGGACTCATCAGACCAAAGCACAGATGGTCTGATGTCCATTTGTTGTGTTTCTTGGTCCAAACAAATCTCTTCTTGTTGCTTTATCTTAGTCGTGGTTTCTCAGCAGCTGTTTGACCATAAAGGTCTGATTCACACAGTCTCCTCTGAACATGTACAGATGTGTCTGCTACTGGAGCTCTGTGTGGCATCTGTCTGGGCCCTGATCTGAGCTGCTGCTACATGATCCCAGATGTCTTCAGTTTGTATCTACAATGTGGAAAGTAGCACCAATGAAGAAAGCCCACTAAATGAGAAGGTGTGTCCAGAGTTCTGACTGGTAGTGCAGATTCAATGCATTCAGTGCTATCACCTGTAAGACGTCCTGGTTTGAATCCACTCTCTGTGTGGAGTTGGCATGTTCTCCTCATGCCTGCTTCCTCCCACTCACATTACATTTACCGGTGATTTAAAACTGACTGTGAGTGGTTGTTTTCCTCTCTATGTTAGCCATGAAACAGACTGCTGACCTGTCTAGGGTTTACCCTGCTTCTTGCTCTATAACAGCTGGGATAGGCTCCACCCCTCTGTGACCCTGAGTTGGATAAGTGGAAAAAAGGAATGGAGCTGTCTTAGAAGAATGTTTCCTGCTGAGCTGCATCACTTTGAAAGCTCAGATTGTCATCTCAGAAGCCCCATCTTTTAGTAGTACAGACGTGTTTATGGGGGACAGCCAATCAGAAGAGCATTAGTTTGAAGGGGGTGGAGCTAAAACAGCTTGTTTCAGACAGGATGGTCTGAGGGTTGCACTGAGGCCCAGTATCAGATAAATACGCATTATTTCTAACTGTGAATCCTGCAAAGCTGCTCTGGTAGAGAACAGAACTACGGAGCTGGGACTGAGCAGAGTACTTTAATCGATTTTGTTCCTGAGGTGTGTTTGATGTCACCTGATGCGCTGCACCTCCCACATCCAGCTCTCTGGAAAGTAGCTCCGCACCAGAGAAGGAGCGAGGTCAAAGTCTGCACCCATTTCTGTACACAAACAAGAGTGCAACACACATTGACTTACACCTGCTCTGACATCATAATAAACTCTATAAACCAGTCAGAGAACAGCTGTCTGTATCAGCATACAGGAGCTGCTAACAGGTAATTCAGCTATGAAGTGAATATGTGCTGAACAGGTAGAGCAGCAGTGGATTGTAATAGCACAGAAATGAGCTCCTGCTGTTACGTTGGTATCATCAGAGTGTGATGCTGTAAACAGAAAAGTCCACACTGACCATTACGTGCAATGACGCTGCCTTGGTCGATGCTCCTCAGGAGATGCTCACAGCATTCTTGGTAGACCGTTACGCAGCGTTGACTTGCTGTCTCAGGTTGGAAGAACTTCCTGTTCTTGTGGACAAATACCTTAGCTTCATCAAGGCAGCTTGTATACGTTGGAGCACGCTTCATCCCATTTTCACAGCACACTTTGAATTTACCATATCTTGCCGCTAGACAGACAGAAGGACACACTTTACTTTACATCCACCACTGATTTATCCCCCATCATTACAAACATGTCAGCAAAACACACAGGTGAAGGTGTGTGTGTTAAACACATATCTATCTAATAGACTCCAGTGTGTACATGTAAATGGAGAGTCCTCTTCACACACTGAGGTTAATTATGGAGTTCCACAGGGTTCAGTGCTAGGACCAATTCTGTTTACATTATACATGCTTCCCTTAGGCAGCATCATTAGAAGACATAGCATACATTTACACTGCTATGCAGATGACACCCAGCTCTATCTGTCCATGAAGCCAGATAACACACACCAATGAGTTAAACTGCAGGAATGTCTTAAAGACATAAAGACCTGGATGGCCGCTAACTTTCTGCTTCTTAATTCAGATCAAACTGAGGTTATTGTACTCGGCCCTGAAAATCTTAGACTCTTAAATTCAATTCAGCTAAATTACATACTTATATATAAATGGTGGTCACTGGGTGCTGGACAGTGGCTTTGTCTACTGATCAGGATAAGATGGGTTAAATGGCAGTGACTGAAAGAACGAGATCATGGCCTCTCCCTTAGAGACAGGGTGAGAAGTTCAGCCATCCGGGAGTGACTCAAACTAGAGCCAGCTGAGGTGGTTCGGGCATCTGACAAGGATGCCTCCTGGGTGAGGCCCCGGGGCAGACCCCGGACACGCTGGAGTCAGTAGGTGGCTGGGGAGAGGGAGGTCTGGGCTTCTCTGCTTGGGCTGCTGCCCCTGCGACCCTGGTCGCTGGTCACTTGTTGGATGTGAAGAAGTGAAATGTCAGAGATTTCTGCTTATCCTTGTCAGTGGGTGGAGCCTATTACAGCTACCGTACTGTGAGAGACGGGGTCCACCCTGGACAGGTCGCCAGGCTGATGCAGGGCAGTCAAACTTTAATCAGACACAATTTTTGCCATGTATTCTCTGCGGAGTGTGATTATGCTGTGTTTGAGTCACACCAACCAACGTGATGCTCAAATGAGCAGATTGACGGGACAACATGGAACAGAAAGGAAACATGCTGCTGCAGTCTCACCTTTTGCCTTTTTCTCCGGTTCGGTCAGAGCTCGCTTTGCACGCACGACAGCTGTGCACGCCTCATCTGAAACACCATAACCAAAGCACGAGTGAGCCATGCAGCACTTTAACCGCAGCGTCTCCCTTCACTCATTTACTGACTGACGTACTGCTGGTCGAGGGGGCCGTGTTGGCGTTGGTGATGAAGGTGAGGCCGGCCAGACGGAAAACATCTGCGCTGTCTTTACCGCCGCCTCCACCGCAGCCCAGGTCGCTCTGCTCGATGTGACGAAGAACCTGCGGGTCAAAGTTCATTCTGTCAGTTGTCAACACGTGGAAATTGAAATATCGTCCCTTAAAGTCAGAGTCGACATAAAGGGCCATCAGTTTGTTGTTGTGTCTGTTTTTAATGACAAACCGAAGCAAACTGCCTCGGATAAAACGGTATGATTTTGGTGTTACCATGGAAACAGGGTCTCGGTAGTTGGGCCGTAGGGTAAAGATGGCGGCGTCGACAGCAGACAGCGCCACCAGGCCATCCTGATTGGCCCTCACATCCAGCTGGAGTTGTTCCTTGGGCTTGTAGTACTGCTCACCCAGAGACATGTCAGTCTACCACACACACACACACACACACACACACACACACACACACACACACACACACACACACACACACACACACACACACACACACACACACAAAGGATCAGCGATGTTCAATGTGCTGACCAGAAGCTTGCAGGAAGTGCACAAACATACGCGACAACACTGACACAGAACCTTTTCTGGTTTTTATGAAGTCCTAACTATCCATCAGGTTTCTCCCGCTTATCCAAAGACAGCCATGGTGACTTTGGATAAGCGGGTACTCCAGGCATCCTCCGCTCTACAGACACTTTCCAGCTTCTCCTCTGGGATCACGATGTGCTCCAAGGCCAGATAAGATATACAAATAACCTCTCCAGAGGGATCTGGGCCTGTGCAGAGGCATCAGAGCCCAGAACACCTCCTTCCTGACCAGTGAGGTCACAGTCCACATCCCAGAAACCACATCTGTAATGTTAAGGGTCAACACATCTTCCACCCAGCCTGTCCCTGTGGGTGGCGACTCCACAGAGACGGGATCATGGCAGGTATTCAGCCCTCTGAATTCAGCCCTGCCCACCAACCTCTACTCTGGGGTCCAGATTCAGGAGGGGGCCCTGGTTTTTCACTTCCAGTGAGGTTATCCAGCACAGAGATTTCTGTTTCTCTCTGGTATTTTGAAGCGTTAACTGCTCTAGTGCTGAGAGGCTGTTCTGTCCTGGGCTCAGACACACAGAAGTTGAAGGTGCAGGCAGGGTTTGAGCCACCAGGCATCAACCATCAGCTAACAGCTAACACCACACTGATGCCCATGCTGTGCGGTCTCACAGCAAGCAAACTGGTCTCAGGATTGCACTCAGGATTAGGCTTGCACTGGTCTATTAGCTTTAAGTCATCCCGAGGTTCGACTCTTGGATTACAGGTCCGGAGCTTCAGGTTTTCTTGGGTTTTTGGTTCCTGTTGGATATGAAGAAGCGTGACCCCCATTTCACACCTGCAGCACCTCCCTGCCCCCCTGAAACCTCGTGTCGGTCTTATTCCAGGCGTGTTTACCTTCCTTGACGTCCGTTTGAACACATCATTACACCAGACTCTGGAGCGACAAACCACAGGCTGTTGTGTGATGTTGTACCTGGAGCCCGCTGATGCATCTGTCTTCGACGGCCAGCCACACGGAGTCGGCCACCAGCTCGGATGTCCCCTCTCCAAACAGGATGTAGTAGACCAGCACCCTGATGGACGGCACCATGGCGGGCGTCACTTGAAAGCTCAGGCTATGTTTGTTGTCAGCGTTGGAGAGAACCTTCTGGCTGCCGAAATCCACCACCTTCCCTTTAGAGATCACCTGAGGGAGCGCGGCACAATGTTGTGAGAAATAATACAAACAGGAACAGCAGCATCGTGTGGCAGCTTCTCCTCACCAGGTAGCTGATGGTTGTGATGGGAATGTAGGAGGGCGTGGCCGAGTACACGCTGAGACGCGGTGGTCGTCCCACCTGGAGGCCGGGACCCATCAGCGGGGCGTCGATGTAGAGATAACGTTGGTTTGGCGAGTAATAAGCGACCGCCGTCAGAGTCAGACTGCTCTGACTGGCTGCTGGGAGGGTGGAGTCATCCGTCTGAAACTGTCAACAACAGCAAGGGGAGATGTTAGCAACAAGTACACAACTAAACAATAAGTCCACACCATCATGACATGAAGTTAAAATTTAAAAGACAAATAAACAACAACGAGTGAAGAAGCAGACAAGACGGGAAAAAGTAAACAACGAAATACAAACAAAATAAATAAACAGTAAATAAAATAAGAAAACAAGGAAACAACACGTAAAAAACAAACTAAAGAAGCACACAGGAAACAGATCTGAGCAACACTTCCTGTCTTCTTTCTTTGGTCATTGTCACACAGTCACATGATCACGTGCTCACAAATCCAGCACGGCTAATTTTACCTGTCCCTGAGACACACACATCTAAAGCACCTGCAACGCCCACCTTGAGAACAGCCCTGACTCCATCACCAGGTGTGTTGCAGATGAAGAAAGTGAGGCCGTTTGATTCGCTGGTGGAGCTGCCGGTGCAGGACATGGCCTCGAGGTCCCTCCCCTGTCTGAACAGCTCATTCTCCACCAGACTGACCTGAACACCTCTCACTGGCTTGTCCATGTGATCCTTCACCTGCACCTGTAGAGACACGGTGAAACAGCAACAATGGACAAACTGCTTTAAACTCGAGGAGTGTTACAGAGATGTACAGGGAGTGCAGAGTTATTAGGCAAATGAGTATTTTGTCCACATCATCCTCTTCATACATGTTGTCTCACTCCAAGCTGTATAGGCTCGAAAGCCTACTACCAATTAAGCATATTAGGTGATGTGCATCTCTGTAATGAGAAGGGGTGTGGTCTAATGACATCAACACCCTATATCAGGTGTGCATAATTATTAGGCAACGTCCTTTCCTTTGGCAAAATGGGTCAAAAGAAGGACTTGACAGGCTCAGAAAAGTCAAAAATAGTGAGATATCTTGCAGAGGGATGCAGCAGTCTCAAAATTGCAAAGCTTCTGAAGCGTGATCATCGAACAATCAAGCGTTTCATTCAAAATAGTCAACAGGGTCGCAAGAAGCGTGTGGAAAAACCAAGGCGCCAAATAACTGCCCATGAACTGAGAAAAGTCAAGCGTGCAGCTGCCAAGATGCCACTTGCCACCAGTTTGGCCATATTTCAGAGCTGCAACATCACTGGAGTGCCCAAAAGCACAAGGTGTGCAATACTCAGAGACATGGCCAAGGTAAGAAAGGCTGAAAGACGACCACCACTGAACAAGACACACAAGCTGAAACGTCAAGACTGGGCCAAGAAATATCTCAAGACTGGTTTTTCTAAGGTTTTATGGACTGATGAAATGAGAGTGAGTCTTGATGGGCCAGATGGATGGATTGGTAAAGGGCAGAGAGCTCCAGTCGACTCAGACGCCAGCAAGGTGGAGGTGGAGTACTGGTTTGGGCTGGTATCATCAAAGATGAGCTTGTGAGGCCTTTTCGGGTTGAGGATGGAGTCAAGCTCAACTCCCAGTCCTACTGCCAGTTTCTGGAAGACACCTTCTTCAAGCAGTGGTACAGGAAGAAGTCTGCATCCTTCAAGAAAAACATGATTTTCATGCAGGACAATGCTCCATCACACGCGTCCAAGTACTCCACAGCGTGGCTGCAAGAAAGGGTATAAAAGAAGAAAAACTAATGACATGGCCTCCTTGTTCACCTGATCTGAACCCCATTGAGAACCTGTGGTCCATCATCAAATGTGAGATTTACAAGGAGGGAAAACAGTACACCTCTCTGAACAGTGTCTGGGAGGCTGTGGTTGCTGCTGCACGCAATGTTGATGGTGAACAGATCAAAACACTGACAGAATCCATGGATGGCAGGCTTTTGAGTGTCCTTGCAAAGAAAGGTGGCTATATTGGTCGCTGATTTGTTTTTGTTTTGTTTTTGAATGTCAGAAATGTATATTTGTGAATGTGGAGATGTTATATTGGTGTCCCTGGTAAACATAAATAATTGAAATGGGTATATATTTGTTTTTTGTTAAGTTGCCTAATAATTATGCACAGTAATAGTCACCTGCACACACAGATATCCCCCTAAAATAGCTCAAACTAAAAACAAACTAAAAACTACTTCCAAAAACATTCAGCTTTGATATCAATGAGTTTTTTGGGTTCATTGAGAACATGGTTGTTGTTCAATAATAACATTATTCCTCAAAAATACAACTTGCCTAATAATTCTGCACTCCCTGTATTTGTGTTAGTTGCAGCTGTCTCAGAGAAGATTAATGGATGTAGGACATGTGTAGAGGAGGATGCTGTGATGGGAGGAGGTGGATGATCCTCTGTGGCCACTCCTAAAAGAAGAAGAAGCTGCAGCAACGTCTCTTCTCGAGTGCTAGTTATTCGAGTATGTAGACATTTCTGTTGCTGGGATCTTCAACATAATGAAAGATGTCAGATGATCCTTCTGTGAAGTAGGTGCCATCACAGCAATGTGTCTTTGTAATCATCTGTTTGTTAAATCTGATATAATTCATCATCTCCAGGTCAATATGTTTCCCAAAGACAACCAAACGCAAAAGGTTAAAAATGTAATGTCCAGCAGAATCCAGGGGAAAAGGGGACTGGAATTACAGGTTAGGACCAAAGTTCCC
>NC_137433.1:39622785-39697785 GCF_964374335.1 Astatotilapia calliptera
AAGATAACGTCAGCACAGCAAAGAAGAAGAGGATTCAGAAAAAAGTAAGCACAATCAGACTTCCTGGTTCTGAAAACCCTGAAGATATGCCGCTGTGAAACGACTGCAGCTATCACTAATACTGCTCCCGCTCCCATTGGCTATAATGGGAAAGTATTTGTGGGATGTGAAGTGCTTCTATAGCACAGCGATTGTATTCGTGCGAGAACCACGACATGAAACCTGGTCTGAACACGGCATCGCACAATCCCTCAAAAAGGCTTCAAACTGAGCGACGGTTGCCTGAACCACATGTTACACATAAAGAGCTTCTGTGACACACACCTGGATGTTATAAGGCAGTCCAGGTTTGAGGAAGGGGGGCGTGGACACCAGGCTCAGGCTGTAAGGTGATTTGACAAACTTCACTGCAGCAAACTCGGTCTCCTGAGTAATACCACCTGAGAGACAAAATCCGCCCCACAAATTAAATATTTAAGTATTTCAAAGAATCGGGCTAAGAGCAGTGATCCATGCTCACCTGTGCTCTCTTCCACCAGTACAGCTATGTACAGGTACTTCCCCAGCAGGCTGTTGAGGTCTTTTGGTCCATTGTATTCAGACAGAACCTTCTGCATATTAACATTCACATGCACGTCACCTGCTGAGGACAACTGAAAGAGACACACACAGACACCGCTGTCAAAGAAACACAACAGATATGAGTTACATGATGAGAGTCACCTGGAGGAGGATCGTCAATAACCTAACACCACTAGAATAATGTCAGCTTCTCTTTAGGCAGGTAACACCCTAAAAATACGCCCAAAGTTAGAAGCACTGACCTCATCAACTGTCAGTGGGATTGCTGTAAGAGGTTCATAGATAATTTGCAGATGCAGCAAACACAGTGTTTCTGCAGTCTTGGTGCCAAAGTTCAAATCAACATTCTGAAATGTGAGCTGGTTCTTAAAAAACACCAGCACTGTGAAGCAGCTGGACAAAGAGCCTGACTATCCCCCAAAGTCCAGTCAAAGATTTGATTGAAGACTGCTTAAACCAGGAGGACAAACTGATTCACTCTGCGATCTTTTTAAGAGACCACATCGAGCATTCCCACCTCCACACGGAGCTGAAGTTCAGTACCTGTTTGGAGACCTGTAAGATTTGTGACAACCTCTGGCATTCAGATCAAGTGAGTAGTGTACGAGGTGAATACCATGGCAGGTCTCGCACACACCACACAGGTCTGAGCTAAAATGGACCGTCTGCGACTTCAAAACATCTGTTTTGGTTATTAGTAAACTTGCCTGATAAAATAAATCCATAACAGTCTAAATATTGAAAAAACAACTATAAAAGTTACAAAAAGTCAAAGTAATACATCAGTCATCCTGAAAAAGCTGAACATTTGGATACCTGGATGGTTTCTGTAGCATAAAACAGCTGGAGCATGAGTGAAATGGTTCAAATAACAATACTGTCAACATTAATCAGCATTAATAATAATAATAACAAGTGTCCTGGTGTTTGTTCATGTCTCTTACACTTTCTCTGATGATAGAGTTTGGGATGATAACTGGAGGACTTTTCCCACTAACATAGCCGTAGCGCAGAAACACGTCACCATCAGCCACCGGAGCGCCGTGGAGATACCTGGGACAGGTAAAAATACCACTCGTGTGTAACTGACAGCTTTAAATTATTTGAAAGTCTATAAACAGTGCAGAAATGTTTATTCACCTGGCTGAAACCTTGAAGTTGAAACTGGTGAATAAATTGTGACTGATGTAATTTGCTTCTGGTTCCACTTGGATGGAGAAACTGGGAAGAACTGATGCAGGGTGAAAGCCATTAATAACGCGTGTTTTACCCTCGATCAGCACCAGCAGTTTGCTTCATGATATTATAATGTACCGTATTCTCTAACTTCAAAGTCGGTGGTTGCTGTTGTGGTGAAATCATTGGAGTAAGAAGCTTCAATGGACCAAATGCCCAACCTGGAATCACAGACACGACCTTAGATACACGACCACGCAGCTGTGTGTCGCTTGTTTTACACTCTTATTTCTTACTTTGGGTTGACGGGGATCTTAAAGGGGTTTTGCAGAGATGGGATTCCATTGTTCACATCGACCATCTCCACAATGTCCACTGTTGTATGGTCCGGGTCCTGGCGGGAGGGAGAGGGTAAGATATTATGGAACCCATCACTGCACCCACCTGCTACTACACAGGACAACTTCCCGCTTACCTTAAATGTCAGGTAGACGCTGCGATTAGCCGGTCTCAACTCCTGGTTCAAGGAGAACGCCCTCACTTTGACTGGGAACAGAAGCACAGCTGTATGAGTGACAAGGGTGATGGTGTAACGGAGAACCTGAAAGAGGATCGTCTGAATTTTTAGGTTAATGAGAACCATCCGACTACAGAAACCATGACAAAGACAGCCTGAAAGATGAACTCCAGCTCTGAGCTGATGGAGACCTTAACAGGAACCCTTGGCAAGGACTGGCTGAGGAGATCTACCAAACTCTATGAAGGCATATGAACCTGTTGATCAAAGACACCACACACCAATGCTTCTCATGGAAACTGAGGACACGTGTTAGAGCAGAGAGGAGACAGAACTGACTGACTTAGAGAGCGAGGGGGCGGAGTCTCCAGTGGACTTCCAGGTATACGAACCCTCTCCCACATGCAGGTAGCTGTACTGTTACCTTCTTTGATCATGTCCACAAGTCTCAAAAGGCTGATTCTGTCCATCTGGTTCTGTTCGGTGGGAGAAATGTTTCATCATCATCAGGTGACTCCTTCAGTCTCAGCTGACTGCAGGTTTCAACCTTATAAACAGCACATTTGTAGTGACTGACACTAGCAGCACTGAATGAACGATGGGCTGTGAGGTCAGTTTATGACCATGTACCATTCACAGAGAGTTGGGGAATGGCTGCAATCACAGCATTGTAAGATGGTGACAGATGTACCCTTAGGCCCCTCCTCCATTCAGAGATGGTCTTTCCCTTTTCACGTAAATGACCTCCTTGACTCCGCCCTCAAACCAGCGTTCCTCCCTGTCCAGGATGTGTACATCCCCCATCCTTGAACAGCCCGTTCTCACTCCCGAGGCGTAACATGCCGATGTTTTGTCACGTCCCGCGGCGTTCCTGAGGAACGCGAAAGGAGACCTTCGGCGTTCTTATGGTACACTGCGGGTTATGGCTGAAATCCAGTGCAATGATGCTCCCGCGGTAATAGACGTTCCAGCCCTGTATTCCAGCCCTAAACCTAACCTTATTCCTGACCTTAACCGGGACTTTAATGATGTTAAGTAGCGTGTTTCTAAGCGATGTGAAGAAAAAGAGCGAACGTGTAGATTGAGTCCAGACGGTACTCCATCCATCCATCCATTCGCTTCCGCTTATCCTTTTCAGGGTCGCGGGGGGCGCTGGAGCCTATCCCAGCTGTCATAGGGCGAGAGGCGGGGTACACCCTGGACAGGTCGCCAGTCTGTCGCAGGGCCAACACACAAGGACAGACAACCATTCACACTCACATTCACTTCCACATTCACACCTAGTGACAATTTGGATTATCCAATTAACCTATCCCCACAAGCTGCATGACGGTGGGAGGAAGCCGGAGTACCCGGAGGGAACCCACGCGAACACGGGGAGAACATGAGAACTCAGACGGTTCTCATATTTCCTCATTTTTCCGAGGTCGTCATTTAGGAACGTAGTGTGTAGCCGAAAACGTAATATGTTGACGATTTGTCACCTAGCGTAAAATGTTATGCTTTGGGAGTGAGAACGTGTTGCCTTGAAAGAGTGTCCACTGGCCTGTAGGTGTAAACAGACTGCAGAGTCCTGGCCTGACGAGGCGGCTCTTCTGTGTTGCCAGAGCTTGTTTGGTTTCCCCGATGTATAAATCCTGCCAATCCTCCTGCACTTAACAGCGTGCACCATGTTACTCTGTTTGTGTTGGGGACCCGATCCTTGGGGTGGACCAGTTTTTGGCGCAGCGTGTTTTGAGGTTTAAAAGCCACAGAGACCCGGTGTTTAGAAAAAATGCGTCTCAGCTGCTCCGATACTCCTGACACGTATGGGATCACTACAGGTTTTGCTTAGGCAGCGGTTGTCCTTCTCTCCTGGATTGGCTGGAGCCAACAGCACACAGACTCAGGAGGGAGCAGCCCCCCGACCAGTGGCCCAACTGGATCTCCAGTTATATGACCTCTTTTACACATTGGACATTGAACTGTAATTTGCTATGATACAGGTACATTGATACAGTGGTTAACATGCAGCTGGAATTCAGATTGAAGTTATTTATCTGTTCTCTTAAACAGACATCTCCAAATCAGCAGCTGATGGTTCCAGTCCAGCTATGCCTGAAGCTCCCAAAGGACATTTTAGAAACATCAGCTTAGATGGTACGCCCCTCCATCATAAAAACATTTAACTGATGTATCTGTGTCTTTGTATTCCTGATGATACAGACAATGAGCTCATAATGTTGCTGATCACACACAGCAGTAACACAGTTGTCTGTAAAATCTGATTCTTTCTTCTTTAATCTGCACGCATGAGGAAAAAAGTTCAACTCACTGAGTAATATTTGATCTTTTCCACCTGATTCATTATTATCAGGAAGTCCTAAAAACTCCCTGAAAAGCCTTCAGCTGATCCAAAATGCTGCAGCAAGAGTCCTGACAGGGACTAGAAAGAGAGAGCAGATTTCTCCTGTTTTGGCTTCCTGTTAAATCCAGAATTCAAAATCCTGCTCCTCACATACAAGGTCTTAAATAATCAGGCCCCATCTTATCTTAATGACCTTGTAGTACCATATCACCCTATTAGAGCACTTCGCTCTCGCTCTGCAGGCCTACTTGTTGTTCCTAGAGTATTTAAAAGTAGAATGGGAGGCAGAGCCTTCAGTTTTCAGGCCCCTCTTCTGTGGAACCAGCTTCCAGTTTGGATTCAGGAGACCGACACTATCTCTACTTTCAAGATTAGGCTTCAAACTTTCCTTTTTGCTAAAGCATATAGTTAGGGCTGGACCAGGTGACCCTGAATCCTCCCTTAGTTATGCTGCAATAGACGTAGGCTGCCGGGGATTCCCATGATGCATTGAGTTTTTCCTTTCCAGTCACCTTTCTCACTCACTATGTATTAACAGACCTCTCTGCATTGAATCATATCTGTTATTAACCTCTGTCTCTCTTCCACAGCATGTCTTTATCCTGTCTTCCTTCTCTCACCCCAACCGGTCGCAGCAGATGGCCCCGCCCCTCCAGGTGAAGTTTTTCCTTCCCACTGTCGCCAAAGTGCTTGCTCAAAGGGGGTCATATGATTGTTGGGTTTTTCTCTGTATGTATTATTGTAGGGTCTACCTTACAATATAAAGCACCTTGACACTGTTGTTGGGATTTGGAGCTGTATAATTTGTGATTTGTGGTCCAGTTCTGAAGCTCTCGTGCCCATCGTTGGTACTGTCAGCTGAACATGGGTCAGCGCGGGTAACGTGATTGGTCCGTGACTATGCGTCCCTTATGCAACAAACTGCATGCTCTGTGTACTGTGGCACCTTTCTATCAGAACCACCATGAACTTCTTCTGCAGTTTGAGCTCCAGCAGCCTCAACAGGCCACACCCTCTATCCTCTGACCCCCAAACCAGTCTGTCTTTATGACTACAAGACAACCACCTGACTAGCTGAGTGTAAAGATGGGTTATAAAACATAAGATTAATGAGGAGAAGGCTGGAGTCTGAACTGGGACAAACTTCTCTCACCGCTCTGACGCGGCGTGTACAGCGGTTTGTCGGTTTGGATGAACAGGAAGCCATTGGTGCGACTGATGGGCACAGACTGGTGCTGATTGATCACGTCTGACTGCACATGGAGAATCACATGATTTGCACTCTTGTCCAGCTGGTTTGGGTACAGCTGTAAAAAGGAAGTGACATCATAAGTATTTCAGATGCCTTCAGTTAAACTGCAGGTGTTAGCCTGTTAGCATCTTTTCTCACCCGGACTTTGGCGTCAGCCTGGTGGTTATTTTGTGCATTGAGGGTCACGACCTCCCGAGCCAGAACCCGGTGATTCGGAGCCATTGACGTCTTCAGGAACAGGTAGACGTTGACTTCACCTGTAAAACCAAACAGCTGCACCACCACGGTCTCCACGGCGTCCAGGCGGAGCGATAGAGGTGCCGTTATCAGATACCTGAGAGAGGAGACGTTTTAAAGTGATGCATATTTAGGTTGTTATCAGTTTGTCACGTTCGTCTAGAGCGGCTTATGCTGTTGATACTTGCACATATCATCAGCACATACAGTCTGTGAACGTTTGTCCAGACTCGTATCAAATTTAAATTTAAGGAATTACATTTTCAAAAAGCATATTTATGCTCAATGAATATTCTGCTGTTATTCCAATGAGTCAGAAACAACTCAAAGCTAGCGCTCCATGGTCTAAGTAGCTTGGAAAGAAGAGCATCTGGACTTCTGTAAGTTGCTTGAAGACGTTTCACCTCTCATCCAAGAAGCTTCTTCAGTTCTAGGGTCAAATGGCGGAGAGTCCCCCCAAAGAGGGACAAAGGACCCCCTGATGATCCTCCACCTAATCACACGAGCCAAGGTGTGAAAACGGGTGTGGGTCACAATCAACCAGGGTTTCGGGTGAGCTCATTGTGAAACCTAGCCCCACCCTGTCATGTGACTAACTGAGGTCAGATGGCCCTGGATGTGGGCGTTAAGGTGTCTGGATTATAGGCAGACAGTTGGGGTCATAAGCCCCGCCTCTGTTCAAAGATGGCCGTTCAAAGTGGACAAAGATGCTTCTTTCACTCCTCTTTCAAACCATCTGTCTTCTCTTTAGAAGACTGAGACCTCCATAATCACTCCTTGGCTCGTGCGATTATGTAGAGAGGATAGTCTAATCTGGGACTCTCCACCATTTAACCTTATACCTGAAGAAGCTTCTCAGATGAAGCGTCGTCAAGCAGCTTAAAGAAGTCCAGACCCTTTTCTTTCCGAGCTCCTTGGACTACGATGACCTGGATGACTGAGAACCTTCACAGACTCACACTCCATGCAAGCTACGAGCTGTTTCCCCCACACACATCCTCACAAGTCCAATGCTCTCAATCTCCAGGAAGTACCCAAAGAGTTCAAAGGTGTCTTTAAAGGGTGAAACAAACCTTTAGTAGTTTTTTCCACCTTCTTATTTCGGGGTCTTTAAAGTCAACTGGATGTAATTTTGGTTTATTTCAGGCTGCTGGAAACTCAGAACTCGGTGTGAAGATTTCAGTTTATCACATAGTGCCAACTCACAACAACGTTATCTTGCAGCTCTTTTTATCGAAAGACTACATGTTAGGTTTTGTATTGTTGATTGTCATTTATGCTTAGAAATATTTAACCATATATGCTTAGAGGTGTATAATCAATTGTGTAGTGATAGTCTGCAAACTTTGTGTGCATTAGAGAGCACTCTGGGAGCACGGGAGAGGTCGTACCTTGTCTTATTGTTTTATGGTAGGATTAACGTAGCTACGTCTGTTCTAGTCTAAGTGCTTTAAATGCTGGACTTCCTCACCGTGTTATCAGAATCAGAATCAGAATACTTTATTGATCCCTGGGGGAAATCTAGGGTGAACCATCTAGGGTGAGGGGGAGGCTACCCTCTTCCTGACCAAGGATGTTTGCTTTTGTGCTTTCATGTTATAGGACCCTTTGATCAGCAGTAACACACACACACACACACACACACACACACACACACACACACACACACACACACACACACACACACACACACACACACGGTACTCTTTGTTTGTATGTAGACATCATATGTTAATGAACCTATGCATATTCATGTAGCCTCAATAAAACAACAGTGTTACGGGAGAACGGAGAGAGCAACTGGGGTCAAGCGAAGGAACGGCGTCTGTCCGGTTCTCTCCCGTGCACGAGAAACATGAAGAACTTTGCCTACTTCGTGTCTTGCTTGCGGTGTAATTATATTGCCTTCAACGTTCCAGCGAATAGGTTCAAGCTACAAACCTATCACTACAAACTTTGTTGCAGCTGCAAATTTAAAATGCTGGTTGCAAAAACAGCCCCGACTGCTCTGCACCTGTACTGGAACCTGCTGAAGCCTTGGTAAACATGACCGTTGAGCAAGGGGGCGTTTGGGTTGGTTAACGCTCTCCTGGAGGTGTGTGACTCACCCGGTCAAATGTGATTGGTCAACAAAAGCTTCTTGCACAAAAACCTTGTCCCTGTCTATAGAGGTTATTGATTCTGTGGTTCTTAACCTCTTAACACCCACAGGTTTCCACCGACCTGTTTGGAATAGGATCACATTTATATGGAATTTTCACCTGTTTGGCGTGCCGGAAAGCTGGAAGGTCAAAATGGATCTATGAGATTTGGTTGAGAGGTAAAATCTTCTAGTTTGAAAAGCTGGGCATGTTTAGCATGTGGGGAAATTCAACCTAACCTTAACCCTCACTTATCCACTGGTGACCTGATGGACGGTAAACAGGACTAACGAGGACCACGCTGACTCTCTGCTGTTTGACACGGCCGGCCTGATTGAGGAAATGCAGGACGCTACAAGCTTCTTTGTGCTTGGGCATCAAATAAGTTGTTCTGACCCTTTGTTTCTTCTGCACACCCTGCAGCTGAACATGAACACAGCTGTTTAAGCCCAAAACAGCTGCGGCAGTAAATGGGAGGCTGCAGGGTAATAAAACATTCATTAACAAGTAATAAAGTTCAAACAGACTTACGAGCTGGACTGAGCCTCCGACCTCCAGCAGAGAAGCCACGCACACGCGAGGAGGACACACACCTTCATCCTGAAGGTAAGAAGCACACTGAGCTCTGCAGAGAACTGAGCGACACAGCTGGATTTGATTAGTTATTCATTTACTCGGCTATTGGCAAACAGCTGGGGGTCCTCAGTGAAACACAACCGAGGTGGAAGCTCCTGTTTGTTTGTATGCAGAGCTGAGTGTGTAACAAAGGTGAGTTTACTCAGCAGGGGTTTTGGGTCTTACCTAACACTGTTGACTCTCAGGTTATCAGAACGCAGGCAGTCACCTGTCTGCTGCCGGCCGGGCTCCTCGCGACGCCAGAAAACACGATCAAAGGTCAACACTAAAGCATTTTGGAGAATTTTAATAAAACAGACCAACTGAGTGAGGTGTTGTTAGCGCCCACTAGAGGGCGCGGTGACCACAACAAGAGCAAACAACGTCTGAAGGCTGAGACTGCTGTGAGATCAGATCTGGGTTTTCTGGTGGTTCTGCTCTTACTGGGCTGCAGACCTCCGAGGCCTTTCTGTCTCTGAGGAGCATCTGCACCACCAGGTGTTGCACCACCTGGGAATTGGGGCCATCAGAATCCATCTAAACCCGGAGAAACTGCAACCCTTGATGAACATCTTCTACAGTCCTACGTTTTGTACCTGGTTTGGGTTGCGGGTCCCTCACAGACTGTCGCTGTCCCGGGTTTGTGTTTGCGTGGAAGTGTTAGTTATTTCTGGAATGAGGTTTGAGATCTTGTGTATTGTTTCTCTGCTCTGCTCGTATCTGTCTCTCCCTCAGCTCAGTCATGTCTGGGCCTCTGTCTCATGTGCACTGAGATTGTCACGGTTCTGGGTCATGTTGACCCAGCTTTCTGTTTTTCATCCTTTGGTGTTTTTCTAGATTATGATTTATGATTTGATTTATCAGTGATACTGTTTTGATTATGATTATTATTTAGTAGACTTTGGTCAGTGTCGAGTCTGTCTCTCTCTGTCTAGTCCGTGTCTTAGTAAAGTGTGTTTTGTTTCCTGTTTTACTTTGAAGGTTCTTGTTCCTGTCTGATGTCAGTGTTCCGGCTTTGCTCTCCCTGTCTCGTTAGGTCTTATTTCTCCCAGCTGTGTCCCCCTTCTGTCTCTAATTCCTTGATGACTCCCTCAGTGTATTTAAGCCCAGTGTGTCTTTGTGTCAGTGTCGCGTCGTTAACGTCTGTTCACCCGCACTTGCTGTGTGTTCATGATTTCCAGTCCTCCTGCATCTCAGTTTAGAGTTTTGTTTGCTTTTGTGAGTTTTGTAAAGCTGCATTTTCAGTTGAACCCTCGTTTCCTAAGAGTCCTGCATTTTGGGTCCACCACTCCTGCCTGCCTGCCACACAGCCGACCATGACAGAGATCAGTTTGCTTCCATTATGTTTGTTTGCTCCAGCCGGGCTACGGTTAGGCTGCATTTGGGTCCTCGCTCCACACATCACTAAACACAGTGATGTGTTTAGTCACCTCACAGCGCACTGTTGTCAGTGCTACTGGTTTCAGTCAGTGTCCTGTTTATAAGGTTGGAGGCCTACACTCAGCTGAGACTGAAGTAGACTTGATGTCTCGAGACCACTTTTACGTGGTCTCCGTCTTGTCTCCGTCTTGTCTCGGTCTCGCCGTCTCAGATCGACATAGTGGTCGGGAGATCTGGAGTCAACAGTTTCCATGACACACACCGTAACGTTCGATGATGTGTCATTTCAAAAGCATCAGCTCTAAGAGCCGTGCTTACAGAGCGCTTTGTAGTGAATCAGACTCGACTCCCACTGAGCGAGAGCCGCTCCTCACTTAATTTCCTTTGGCTGCTCAGCTCTCACACAGGGGCTCAGCTATGCTCCAATCCCTCCATATTGTGGCCAATCACATGCGAGGATATAGGATAATATCATTGTGTGAAAAACAGAGAGGGTGAGAGTCACGTGGAGCGTGCGTCTGTCCTCTCAGTGAGTGAGAGACAGCGGTGAGGAGGGCTGTGCATCGCAAAAACACATAATATGCCCGACACCCGTAAACGAAGCAGCATCTGGCTGCAGTTTAAAGACTTTTTGGTCTCGGTCTTGACGACAAGTCTAGATTGAAGAAGTCACTTGATGATGATGAAACGTTTCTCCCACTGAAACATCCAGATGAACACAGACACGTCCTGACTCCAGTACATGCCCACCAGCTAAACTATGCTGCACAGGGAACTGGTCCTTCCTCTGACTCCTCCTATCCCAGCATCTCCCTGTGTCGCACCAACACTAAGCGTCCTTCACAAACATCTGTTAGTCCCCCGTGACAGTCGTCTCCACCCACTCCACCCTGTCTGCACTGTCATCTTCACCTCTACACAACAGCAGTTTCATTAAAGACAACAAAAAAATTAAAAATCTCTAGCAGTGAAAAGAGGAAATAATCAAAAACCATCGGTGTCACTGACCACTTTGTAATTGTCAGTAAACAAACTTCATGCAGTGTTTGACCTTTTCCTTGTTAAAGCAGCCCAGCCAGTCTCCAACCTTCCCTTCATCGCAAACGTTCTTCAAAGAGCTGCAGCTCAGGAGGTCAATCGGGTCATCTACTTATTGGACGTTGGTGGTTCGATCTGGCTGCTCCAGTCTTGGGCAAGACACTAAATTCCCAGTTGATGCCATTGTGTGCGTGTGTGCATGCGTATGTGCGTGTGTGCATGCGTATGTGTGTGTGTGCATGCGTGTACGTCTGTGTGTGTGTGTGTGTGCATGCGTATGTGTGTGTGTGTGTGTGTGCATGTGTGTGTGTGTGTATGTGTGTGCGTGTATGTGTGTGTGTGTATGTGTGTATGTGTGTATGTGTGTGTGTATGTGTGTGTGTGTGTATGTGTGTGTGTGTGTGTGTGCATGTGTGTGTGTGTGTGTGTATGTGTGTGTGTGTGTGTGCATGCGTGTGTGTGTGTGTGTCACCAAGTGCTTCCTCACTGGAGCTTGTCAGATTCTTGGGTTTTCTCTGTATTATTGCAGGGTCTTTACCTTTACCTTAGCTTACAGTTGTCCTGAGGCGACTGCTGGGTGAAGATGAGATACAGTAACACTTTATTAAGAGTATATAGGCTCAAATACAGTGTCCCTTTTAGAAGTCAACATACTTCATTACCAATACATGTGCCATATATGACCTTCTACATATACATATACAGAGATAAAGTGACAATAGAATTATGTTCTGGGCATATCTCATGTTTATATTCACGTTCTTATCTTTGACGATGCTAATTTACACAGCAGGAAATAAGGCCTGACAGCTAGTTGTCAGTTAACAGGCTCAGTCAGTTATTAGTGTCTCTTGTCATCATTCTGAGCATCATATACACAAATCAGGCCTCAGGGTAAAAAGTGGGGAAGAGAAAAAATTACAGTTCTCTTTTTTTCTATCAAACATATCTGTTAGCCCGTTTAGGCCTGCTAATTAGTTAGCATCACAGCTAAAACATTATCAGCATTAATAATGAAAAAACAGTAAAACATGCTAAATTTCAGACTCTACTTACTCTAATAAGTGGTTAACTTCTTCAGAGGGATTTAATGACTTTTTAGCAGACCGATTTGTTGGTCAGTGATGTGTTTGTAGCTAACATGTTAGCATGCAGCTAACGCTGCACCAAATATCAAAACACAACTTCCTTCTTCAGTGGTGAGCATGAGATAAAATACATGAATGTATTCATTAGCCTGCTAATTTGCCTTAGCAGGCTAATACATTTGTATGAAACTATCTGTAACTACCACGCTTTGTTAGGCTAGCAGGTACCATTTAAGCTTAAAGTGTTTAAAACTAAAACTTTTAGAGTGAAAGTAAAATAATGCTCTACATTTAAAATTTTCATTTGAGCTTTTTTAAATTAAATACATAACGTGTAAGCTAAAGTGCTAGCGTGGTGGCTAATGCTGCATAACAAGGCTAAAGTGTCAATAAAGTTGCTCTGATAATAGATGAATGTAGTCACAAATAGTTATTTTATAATTAACTCAACAAACTAACACATTACTACTGAATTAGTATTCAGGCACAGCATGCAGTCCTGTGAAAAACTGAGTCCACCCCACGCTTCAGCGGTAAGTAAAACCAGCATTCATTCATGCACAGCTCTCTGAGGTCTGGACTTTGACTGGACCGCTGCAGCAGCTTCATTCTTTTTTTTTTCCAGCCGTTCTGCTGCAGGTTTCCTGCTGTGCTTGTAATCAATGTCCGGTTTGGTCCAAGCTTTAGCTGTGAGACAGACGGCCTCACATGTGAATACTTTGGCATACAGAGGAGTTCATGGTTCATTCAGCGAGCCACCGTGCTGACAGTTGGTACGAGGTGTTGGTGGGGTTTGGCAACCTAAACTGAGAAGAGGCTTTCACTAGTAACCCTTCCATCCAAACAAAGGGTGGACTTAGGATTTCACAGACTGTGTTGTTGTTCATCAGATTTAAATCATTTTGAAACCAGTTAAGCAGCTGATATGTCCTGTACTTTCTTTTCACTATGACCACACCTGGACAAACTGACCAGGTGGGCTGTCTACCAGAAACTCAGTGTTGTCCTCTGAAGAAGTCTGAGTGTTGAAAGACTTGGCGACTTTAGCATCTTCTTCTTGTTTTCACACATACATGACATCCTTTAACACAGAAGCTGGAGCATGCAGACCAAAGCACGGCACACGTAAGCTCACAGACACAGATTCAAACATACATGAAGGACCGAACACGACTGGTCATGCAACAGGAGCCTGCATCTTTTGTTTCAGCTTGTCCTCACGAAGCAGCGCATTCAGAACAAACTGTACCAGTGTGTGGGGTACGGGGGGCGGAGGGTCATATGTCGGCTAAAACTCGTTTCCATGCACGTAACAGCGCCCCCCCCCCCCCTCACAGGAAGTGCCCTGGGTTGGGTGATGGAGCTGTTTGGAGGAGGACGTTTGTTTGTTGCCAGAGGTGAGTTTAATGACGAAGCTTTGCTTTTTCTTATTGTTGCTGTTTCTGCAGAAGACGATGGCGCCCTCTAGTGGTTGGTTGGAAACATCTCTCTGTGATTGGTTGATGAGACGTGAGCAGGTTCCTGTCTTATTTCCAGCCTGAAACGTGTCCATGTGCGCGTCAGTTATTTCAGCTCGTCTCCTCTCGCTGTCGCCCCATCACAGCACCATGGTGGGTATGTGGTGAACCAGCGACGCTGGGTGAGGCACGGCGGTCAGCTGGGGAGGGTGAGGAGGAGGCGGCGAGTGCGTCGAGTGCACCCCACCTCCGCCTCCAACCACCAGTACACCTCCTCCTGGGGCGGCGCTGTCCCCCGTGGGGCGGTGCCTGGCGCTCTTCTGGTGCGCCCGCAAACCAGCCAGCTGCGAGTACGCGGACTGGCAGACGTGGCACTTGTAAGGGCGCTCTCCGGTGTGCAGCCGGACGTGGTTCCTCAGTGTGGATGACTGGCTGAAGCGACGGTTGCAGAAGCGGCAGACGAACGGCTTGTCCAGAGTGTGGATGCGCATGTGGGAGCGAAGGTTGCTGCGAGAGTTGAAGCCGCGGTGGCAGATAACACATCGCATGCGCCCAAGACTGGTGGAAGAAGTGGAGGTCGTGGAGGTGGAGCCTTCACAGGTGTGGAAATCATCTGCAGAGAAGAAGAAGAGCTTCAGACTGAACTCTGAGACCACCCTCTCACCTGTGGAGAGGAACCTTTCAATTCAACTTTATTTATACAGCACCAAATCACAACAACAATCGCCTCACAGAGTGTTTCCTTCCCACTGTCACTGTCAAGCTTCTGCCCCAACAGCACCTCTCTGAAACTTGGCTGCTTCTTCTTCTTCTTCTTCTTCTTCTTATTATTATTATTATCATTATTATTATTATTATATTATTATCTTATTATTATTATTATTATTATTATTATTATTATTATTATCTTATTATTATTATTATTATTATTATTATTATTATCTTATTATTATTATAATTATTATAATTATATATATATATATATATATATATATAGCAGCACGGTGGCACGGTGGTTAGCACTGTTGCCGCACAGCAAGAAGGTCCTGAGTTCAATTCCACCATCAGGCCGGGGTCTTTCTGTGTGGAGTTTGCATGTTCTCCCTGTGTTTGCGTGGGTTCTCTCCGGGTACTCCGGCTTCCTCCCACCGTCCAAAGACATGCATCTTGTGGGGATAGGTTAATTGGATAATACAAATTGCCACTAGGTGTGAATGTGAGTGTGAATGGTTGTCTGTCCTTGTGTGTTGGCCCTGCGACAGACTGGCGACCTGTCCAGGGTGTACCCCGCCTCTCGCCCTATGACAGCTGGGATAGGCTCCAGCGCCCCCGCGACCCTGAAAAGGATAAGTGGAAGCGAATGGATGGATGGATATTATTATTATTATAACATTAAATATGTATGGAACTATATATATGTTATTTATTTTTCCTATAATAATGATTATTAGTTCTATGAATAGCAATCCAACAATAATATATTTGAACATATATGCATTAAATTTTTAATTTGTCATTTTATTATATTATTATTATTACTACAAATTTTAAATGTGTACACTTTTATACTAATGTGTACTTTAACTGCAATATTACAATGATATACTTATATTATCCATTATAACACACACACACACACACACACACACACACACACACACACACACACACACTTTTAATAAAACCAAATATAAAATATACATTTACTTTTTAAATAGTTATTATTCCAGACTGATTAAAGATAAATTAAATATACATTATTTTTCACACACATTCATAATATTATTAATTTTTATTTTCCAAAATAATATTTTATATCTGAAAGAACTTCATGTGTAATAATACTAATAATAGTAACAGTGTGATGGATTAAAGCCCTTTCGATGACTCCAACACAGATTTAATAAAATATCAATGAAACAATGTTTTTGCTGCTGTTTTCAGGGTTCTTGCAGCGCTGCTGGATGTTTGGCTAACTGAGTAGATTTATGAATGACCTCACTGATCAATAATCAATAATGATTACCGCTCTTGGTCTTCTTGCTCTGTTCGTCCTCTCCTCCAGGAATTCCAGGGATTCCCAGGAATGTGTTGTGAGAGTTTCCGTACCAGACGAGCAGCTCCTGGTCGGGAGGGATGGTCTGAGGAGGGAAGAGAAAAGAGGAAGAGCAATAAATACTTGAATCAGCGTTTACTTTATCATAGCGACATTACTGCGTTTCATTATCACAGTATTATTGTTTTATTGTAAATATTTGATTCTTTCTTTCAAACTTGTCATAAATTCTGAAACATTTTCAGAATTTATGTTTTTCTTTTCTTCAGTTCAAATCTGTTTAAATTTCAGCTGCATGTCGTTAACCTTCGAGCATCGAGTGGAGGGTTACGCTCAGACACCTGGAGGAGCCGGTCGAAGAACGGCGCCTGAAATCAGGCCGAGCTTCATCGCTCAAGGATTTATTTTAGAGAACAGGTGACGGCAGCGCACTGAAGCTTCCCATGTTTCCTTCACATGGATCTGGAGTCTTCTCAGGCTGATCTGAGATCAGCTTTTCCAAACATGATGAAGCGACGTGGAATAACCACACCCTCCTCTGCTCCACTGCTCTTTTGGCTGTTTTGGTTGTTTCTGTAGTTGCTGTGCTGCTTCAGTGACCTTTGTGTGCACGTTTATGGTGTAAGTTAAGAGGCGTGTAGAGTCTGTAGAGGTGTGCAGTGATGTTGGGTTTATTCACTGAAACATGGTCGCCTTCCTTTATTTATTCCTTTGTTGTTCCAGCAGGCGGTTTGATAAAAGCAACGATAAATACTTCTGAGCAGACATGAGGAGGAAAAGATCCCTGAACCACCAAGAACCTCAGCCTCCAAACCACCAACATCTCTCCGTGAACGCAGGTGTACATGTACCTGGGTCACATGATGTCACCCTGCAGGTGGAAGCAGGTGCGATGATACCTGAGGAGCTGGAACATGGCGAGTTTCACTAACCTCCACCGCCTTGTAGAAAATGCTGCTGCCGATCTGGACCACCTCGAGGTTCTGCTCCTGCTCGTTCCTCGCACACTTGATGTACGTCATCCAGCTCCTCTGGTCCTCCTGACTCGCATCGATAAAATACCTGACTGTGCCGTCCTCATTAAACACCTGAGGAGGGAGGCAGGAAGAAGAAAGTAAACACCATTTCCAGCTAAAGTCATTAGTTTAGTGTTCTCACTAGGGGGTTATTTCAAAGACCTCATACACAGATAATAACTAAGCTTTTTGACATGCTAACCAGTGGAACTGCATATGAGGATCAGTTAACAGTTAGTTATCATCCTGCTAATCTGTTGGTTCAGTTATTTTAATAGCAAGCTAAGAATCAGCATATAAGTTTGTAAGTTAGATTAGCCATGTAACTTGTTGCAAGTAGTTGGATAGTTAACAGTTAACCATGTTGTTGATAAACCAATTAGCTGGCTAGGTAGCAATTGACTTGTTAGTTAGGTGTGAGCTAGCTAATATGCTAAAATCAAGTCACTAAACTTCTTAACCAGCAAACTTTAAGTAAATACTGAGGTTTGTCTGTAAAGGTCCAGCCAGCAGCTAGTTAACACTGGAAATAAGCTGAAAGACTCGATGGTTAACATTGAGTTAGCCTTCAGGTATTTGTTTAGCAAGTATGTTTGCATTTAGCCAGCCACTTGCTCGCTGTGAGTTTTATAAGTTAGCGGGGAGCTCGTTACTAGTAGGTGACTAATTAAGTAGAGTGTTAAAATTGAGTGAGTTAGTCTGACAGCTGGTAGAAAGTCGGCAGACTTCTTATAGCTTAAAGGGAGCAAAGACACGGCCCCAGAATCAAGCCTTGGGGAACTCCATGGGGGCAACGCTGAACCTAAAACCTTCCTCTGACAAAGACAAGGGTTTTTGTTTTTAATGATTTATTTATTTATTTTTAGGGAACACAAACAGCTGCTTTCCAGTAGAGGATAAGAAGGGTTATTTTTCATTATGAAACACACAAAGCTGCTCTAGAAAAAAAATCCAAGGAAAAAGAAAGACACCAAAACATGAGAGCTGGGACAGAGCAGTCTGAACGTGAACGTCGCCTCACCTCCCACATCAGGTTGTTGTTCTTGTACAGGTCGATGTGTTCAGGTGACACCAGGCGTCCGGTGAACGGACCCATCTCTGTCCCCGCTTTGATCCAGGTTTTGGAGAAAATGCCCAGACCTTCTCCTGGGACCACAGAAAACAGTAAAGAGAGGGCGTAAGAAGAACACGGCACCGGTGATCTGCGGCTGGTCTTTAAAGAGAGACCAGCAAACCCACAGAGGTTTACAGGTGAGCTTACCTGGGACTGAGCTCTGAGCGATGATCACCTCACTGGGTAAAACCAGGCTGGACAGCTTCTGCACCTCTGGACACAAACACAGCGCGCAGATTTTCATGTCAACATGTGTCACTCCTGCTTCTACAATTGGAATTCAAAAATGAAAATAGAAATGACAGCGCTGCTTCGAACTTTTTAAACGCATTTTAAACTGCGTCGGAAACGCTCGGAGCGCATTTTTCTGCCGGTTTATGGATGAAAAAGTCCCCGAAAGATGAATACCTGATGGAAGCAGCAGGAAATGTTCCCGAGAACACGTCTACAATCAGGAAAACCCCCTGGACATTATACGGGAGAGCTGAAGGAGCGCGCGGGGAGAGAAAAGCGGGAGTAAAGGCGTGAAGATGAAAGCTGAGGCCGCCGCGGGAAAACGCGACACGTCCGTCGGAGAGTTGACCCGGAGCATCCACCCGAAGCCCGGTCGCTCCTCCTAAATTGTCCCCAACGAACTTCACCCAGAACGGAAACGAATTTCACAATAAAATCACATTAAAATAAAAAAAGAAGTGAGCGCGCGACAGCGAGAAACGGGCCGCGGCTCGCGCTTTGAAAGAGAGATCACGGACGTGATTACCGATCAGGAGCCAATCAGTCAGCAGCTGTTTGTTCATTAACAAACCATCCAAAGAATGTGATCAAATCTGATCAGTTATTGATGAGGATAATTAGCAACAAACAAACAAGAATCAATATTTTAAATTCATATTTAAACAGTTTAACAGATTTATTTTAAATACGAGTTTAAAGGTTAAATTAAATCTTTTTTCTGTTTCATTAAAGATTTTTATCTTTTTCGTTTTAGGCTCCAAAATTAAAATTTATGCGACACTTGTGTAAATATTTACAAATATTTGCAAATATTTGTAAATATAGAGAATAAATAAAACGAGTAAAAAAAAACAGAAGAAATGAGATCAATTATTATTATTATTATTATTATTATTATTATTATTGTCGTTGTTATTAATAATAGTATTATAGTAGGATAAGTAAAATAATATTTTGTGTGTTTGTTTGTTTTTTGTGTTGTGTGATGTGTGGACATACTGCAAATCAATTTGCCATTGGAGACAATAAAGTTACCACTGACATTATTATCATCATTATTATTATTATGCTTGTTGTTATCTGGTGTCTCCGTTTCTGAGCTGTACGGTTGGTCACTGACCTCCGGAGAAGGACTGCGCGAGCACCTCGGCGGTGAACGCGGTCTTGGGGCTCGCGCTCGGGGCGGTGCGGTCCTCGTGCTGCAGGTGATGCTGGTGCGGGTGGTGCTGCTGCTCGCCCAGCACGTGCCTCCAGCGCCCGTACAGGAAGCTGTGCAGGATGTCCGAGGTGATGATGTCCGCGAGGGACAGCGGAGGCTTGAAGCCCGGCTTCAGGCCCAGAGAGGAGCCGGGCAGCACGGAGCCCATGGCGGCGAGAGCCGAGGGGAGAGCCGAGGTCAGAGCCGGGGTCAGGGAGAAATCCTCCCGTTGAACAAATAAAAAAAAACAAAAAAACACAGTCAAAAACTCCTGTTTTACACCGACCGAGGAGCGAGGAGGAGACAGGAGCAGAGGAGCAGCTTGCGTGTCTCAGTAAGAGGTGAAGTTAAAATCCTGAGAGGAGCAGGAGCAAAGCGGGCGCGGGCCGTGTGGGGGGGTCTTTATATGGAGCTCCATCACCTCCTCCTCCTCTAACAGAGGGAGGGGGGAATCCTGCACGCGCTGTTATTGGCTCCGTTTACAGCTCGGCTCGTGACACCGACACCCCACCGGGAGGAGCGGAGCCGGGCCGGTACTGGACCGAGGCCCCGCGGAGGTCCAAGCCCTCTTAGGGCAGGACCTCATAGGGCAGGTGTTCACGCATGCGCAGGTCAGCTTCCTGGCGCGTGTTTCAGAGCTCACCTGCTCCTGCCTGAAGGCAGGGTTGGTAGTTTGATTTCAGCCCGCAGGTCAGGCTCATGGGCAGCTGATCAAACAAACAGCGATCAAACAGCTGATCGTTAAAAACAAAAACAGGAAACATTTCAGTTTACAACTACGTCACAAAACTGGGCGGAGACTAAAAGCGATAACAAAAATCAAATCCATCGATCAAATATGAGAAAAATGATCCTAACATCAGACTGAGACCCGCCCACAGCTCAGAAACTGTAACTGATGATAAACCGATGACTGATACATTGTTATCATTTTAATCAAGCTGACACAACAAATGCAGATGAATGTAAAATGTGTCATTTGTGTGTTTGAAATTCAGTCTAACACAGATTTCTTCTGTTTAACAGGTTTGAAAATGAAGCGCAGGAATGTGTGTGTGTGTGTGTGTGTGTGTGTGTGTGTGTGTGTGTGTGTGTGTGTGTGTGTGTGTGTGTGTGTTTGGGGGGCTGAGTGACAGAGCAGAAAAACCGATTAGAGGACAACAGCTGCTTTCTTCATCACCTCCTCCTCATCCTCCCGCTGTCTCTCAACAGGATTATGATTCTCTCGCTCACTCTGATCTGTATTTATGAGCTTTTAAACATTTATTGTCCAAACACACACACACACACACACACACACACACACACACACACACACACACACACACACACACACACACACACACAGCGTCATGAAGTGAGTGTGTGTGTGTGTGTGTGTACCTGTCTAGCTATCTTTGTGAGGACCGAAATCTGCATTCTACTTTACTTGTGAGAACAGTCACTTGTGAGGACACACACACACGCGCACGCACGCACGCACCCGCGCGCGCGCACACACACACACCGGTCTCACAAGTTTGAAGCCTTTTTGAGGCTCCAAATGTGGTTTTAGTGTCAGGGCTATGGTCAGGTTTAGGGTCAGGTGTTCATCTGTAATGGTTAGCGAAAGCATTATGTCAATGAAGGTCCTCACTGGGATAGCTGAACGGGCTTGTGTGTGTGTGTGTGTGTGTGTGTGTGTGTGTGTGTGTGTGTGTGTGTGTGTGTGTGTGTGTGTGTGTGTGTGTGTTTTCTTAATATTTGTGCTTATTTGAATGTAAATATAAAATCCGACATCAATCTGCTCCGGGACTCCTCGGTGAGTCCTCGGTGTCTCCTTCCGGGCTCGGTGACTCCTCCGGCGGCCTCGGCCCCGGGTCTCTCCCGCCGCGCGTTCCCGGAGCAGAGCAGGGTTTTGCTGACGGGGACGCGCATGTATTGAAGCGGACACGCTTTAATGAGCTTCTCCGACAAAAAGGCCCGTGAGCGTGCCCGGTGTCCTCGCGCCTTTATCCCGCTCTTCACGGCCAATCAGGATCCACTTTAGGCGGGAAGTCAGGGGCGGTGGGGGGGGGGCGGCAGGTGACTGGCACGCGTGAAGACAAGAGGGGGAGGCGGGGAGGAGGTGAAAGGAGAGGTGAGGAAGAGGTGGTGGGAACGCGCACAAATGGCGCACTGATATTGTTCCGCTAACATGATTAAGCAGCGCTGCGGCCTCATTAGTATTCATGCGGCGCGCAGACGGAGCCGCAAATAATCCGCGTTTAAAAGCGCTTTAATGAGCTCAGCTGCGCGAGACACCCCCCCACCCCCCCGCTCCGAGCCTCATCACCACCACCACCATCATCATCCTCCTCTGCTGTCAGAGGTCAGTCGTGATCGTCTTTCTGACCTGTTAGATTCAGTTTTCAGTTTTTTGGAGACAAACCTGAGCCCTGCTCCGTGAGACTGTAAATAAAAGATGGCGTTAAACGTGATCTTCTGAGGCTGTTGTCTCCGCCCTCCTCTCACCAACGACCACACGGAACCACCCCAATCGGAGGTCGATCCGAGTCCGGCTCAACGTATCGGCATGTTTCAGCTGCTCAGGTTCAGGTTCTGGTTCGTTGTAAGTTGGAAAGTGTAACTTGAGCGCTGTCAGGTGTGTTCGGGTTGTAATAGAGTACATGTGCTGCACACTTATGTTTCTAAGACGAACCGATGCTTAGAAATGTTTCTGCTCCGCGTGGTCATGTGACCCGGGGTGCTGAGGCGGAGCATCTGCTCGGTCCTTATTTCTTCATCGTTTTCGAGGTTTCAAGACAAACGTCTCGCTTCACGCTCCTTCAACATGGTTTCAGGCAGAGGTCAAAGTTCAGCAGGGCGCTGCGAGCACAATTCAAACATGAGTCTGACTGAGGTTCAGTGTAGCGCAGAACAACGCCGAGTGCTGCGGACACGCTGTGGAACAACCAGGTGAGCATCTCTATGACCTCGCTCACATCAGAATCAGAATCAGAATCAGAATGGGTTTATTGCCAGATGTTGAGGTTTACAACATTAGGAAATTGCTGCGGTGCTTCAGTGCAAACAATAAGAATTAAAGTGCTATGTAGAAAGAAAGATATGTGCATGAGATATACATGAGATATATACATGAGAATAAGAATTATGAGTGCTACGTAGAAAGATATATACATGAGTGCAGGTGGTGATCAGTGCCAAACATGGAATGATGCAGTGACACAGCGTAGGGTCATGTGTTAGTGGCGGGGACAGTCATGTGGTTATTGTTCATGTGTCCAACAGCAGAGGGGAAGAAACTGTTCTTGTGGCGAGAGGTTCTGGTGCGAATGGACCGGAGCCTCCTGCCTGAGGGGAGCAGGTCAAACAGACTGTGTCCAGGGTGAGAAGGGTCAGCTGAGATCCGAGCTGCACGCCGCAATGTCCTGGAGGTGTACAGGTCCTGCAAAGATGGGAGTCTGCAGCCAATCACCTTCTCAGCAGAGCGCACAACACGCTGCAGTCTCTGTTTGTCCCTGATAGTGGCTCCAGCGTACCACATGGTGATGGAGGAGGTGAGGATGGACTCGATGATTGCAGTGTAGAACTGCATCATCGTCCGTGTTGGCAGGTTGAATTTCTTCAGCTGCCTCAGGAAGTACATCCTCTGCTGGGCTTTCTTGATGACGGAGGTGATGGTGGGCTCCCACTTCAGGTCCTGGGTGATGGTGGTACCCAGGAAGCGGAATGAGTCCACAGAGGTGATGGGGGTGTCAGTCAGGATGATGGGGGGGAGTGGAGCTGTGTGCTTCCTGAAGTCCACAATAATCTCCACTGTCTTCTGGGCATTCAGCACCAGGTTGTTGTGGCTGCACCAAGACACCAGACGTTCAACCTCCCTCCTGTAGGCAGACTCATCCCCGTCCGAGATGAGCCCAATAACGGTGGTGTCATCTGCAAACTTGATTAGCTTGACAGACTGGTGGGTGGAGGTGCAGCAGTTGGTGTACATCAGGTGCACATCTGGTCTGCAGCTGCTCAGTAACAGAGGACGATGACGTCGCTCACTGTGTATCCAGTCTGAGACATCACTCATATGTATGTTCTCATTATTATTATTTTATGTTATCATCACTCAAGTTACAGTTTAACTTTGGTGCCAACGACAGTAAGTGTCAGTCTGCCGTCCAGCTGTTTGGGCTGGTGTGTGTGCGCGGAGGGGTGGGGGGTACAGACATGGAGGTACGTGTTAAAGACGAGTCACGCTTCCTTCGGAAGGATGTTCACCTGCTCACATCAAAGCTTTCTCCTCATTTCAAACTCAAAAGATGAAGCAGCAACTGCGGGAGCGTCCACAAACTTGTGGTCTGGCCTGTCCTCCGGAGCAAACAAAGCCTGGATGATGAACGAGGCGTCACGCTGCTCTGTAACCTTGGCTCTTTGCCTCGTGAAGGGTTAATGTTCATTGTAATGTTCTGTCATATCAGCGGGACAAACATCGACCGCAGGACTGAGACCGCACGAGTGCAGGCTTTTAGAGCAGCGCATTAATGAACACTGAGTCACGCGTCCACATACTTCTGCCCCCTGCAGCGAGGCTGGCAGACAGATTATTGGCCTGCTGGTCTCCGAGCTTCGGGGAAAAGGTTTGGACTGGATCCAGATCACCATTACTTTAATGTTTAATCAGGCCTGCCACAGACTCAGGGTTCATCTGTACTTACCGAGCTGCTTCCTGTACTTTACGACCGCCAACACTCTCCTCCGCACCGCAGCACACACTCACGCCGGTCCAGCTGTCTCTGTGAGGACCCGCGGCAATATAATGCAATATGGGGACTGTGGCGCTGACCCTGAACTGGATTCTACCGTGAGCGCGAAACGTGTTCAAATACTGGCCCTTGTGCAGGTGTCTGAGGATGGCACACTAAAACGTTCCATAAAGTCATCAGACGATAAGGAAACGTCCTATTTCTTTGATAAGTTACCAAAAGAATTGATAGCTGCCAGTTTCATACTGAATAATTACTGAAGTGCTGCACTCAGTGACTGCAGGGTCCCCTGAGGACGCTAATGACACCACAGTCCCCACACAGGCACATATACGAGTACACCTACACTGGCAGTAATAACAGAGCTCTCACTTTTTCCCTTCATCTTCATCACTTTAAACATTTGTCACTCTTTTCAGCGCAGTGGGAACAAACGCCTGTCGGTCAGCTTCAGGTTTACAAAAATAACGCCGTCTCGTCACGCTCATCGTGAAACAGATGCCATCTCTGAAACTTGTTGCTCCTGCAGGAGGCCGTGTTGGGGCGGGGCTTTTAACTCTGCTCAGGTGCCCGGCGCCTCGAGCTGCAGACCTGATGGATCACTGTTATTGATCCCCAGGGATCTGCAGGCGTGTGATTACAGTAATGCCCTAATGATGGATGACATCAGGCCGTCACTCAGACCATCTGTCTGCGCTCCGGGAACATGAATAAATGATAACTCCCACTTTTCATGTGAGAAGAGCTGCTATGTATTTGTGAGGACCGACTCCACACCAGCTAATGAAAATTCAGAATCTAACAGACGAACAGAAAAATGTCTGAAGTCTGAGCTGCAGCTTTGACCCAAGATGTCCCAGCTTTCCTCAGATGGCTTCAGGAATCCTCCTGGGTCTTCACAAACATCCGGCTGAAAACTTTAAATGTTGCAGGTTCTGGAGGTCCGCCTCTGTGGCAAACATGTTTTAACTGGAAGTTTGAAATCCATCTGAAAGATTTGGATTGGTTGGCTGAGGCACAGACTGCAGAGGGAGCGCTTTATATTCCCTGAACTGGCTCCACAACAGTTCTCACTTTCAAATGTGAAGACTTGGGGCAATTCGGATCGGATGATTCCAGCACAGCAACGAGTGTTAAGGTCAGTAAGAGTAAACCTTAAATCAGTTTCCTGATAGCAGAAACATCGATGCCACGTTTGGCAGTTATGGCTCAGATATGGCAAACTCAGCCTAGTGTGGGTCAAAGGAAGCTGTTTCTATGGAAACGATGAGCTTGGTTGTGTTGATGCACGCTCAGTCATCCAGGTAAGGAAAGCTTGATTCTGTTCTTCTGGATGTTGTCAGTGAGAGAAACGTTTCCTCATCATCAGGTAACTCCTTCAGTCTCAGCTGACTGCAGGGTTCAACCTTATGAACAGGACATTGTGCTGGAGGTCAGTTTATCATCATTAATATGCAAATTCTTATGTCCACTGATCAATGTCCATGAGAAGCATTCACACAGAGCTGTGAGGCGGATGCAGCATTGTTCATCAGTGCTGCATGTGTCAGCCATTGTGCAGATGTCCTGTTTATAAGGTTGAACCCTGCAGTCAGCCAACACTGAAGAAAACGTCCAGATGAACAGAATCAAGTTTTTTGGATGGTTTGCTGCTTGTTTACAGGCTGCTGTGGGAACCGCTCACCAAGGCTCTCTCAGCACTGCTGTTTGAGAACATCTGGGCAGGACTTGTCCGGAGCAGCGGCCGTCCACGCAGTCCACCACGCGGCTCTGAGACCGCAGCTCGTTCACGTTGACCCCATCTGAAGAGGCTGAACCTAAAATAACACCAAGCACAAACTGACGGGCGGTTTCTGTTTCAGACCTGCTCCAGAACTACAGCACTGGGTTTGCATCAGAAGTGTCAGAACTCATTAAAGGGAAGCAGCGGGTTTATGTAGAGATGGAAGACTTCATGAGAGGACATGAACAGGTTTGTCACGTGGCTGCAGCTCTCAGCAGCTGAATGTTTGATGTGAATGCACGTCACAAAGACACAGTCAGAAAGAATGAGCCCATTTATTAACCCTCATGTTAATCATCATCCTCGACCACCGACAGTCTCGTGGCTCGGGTTCATACACAACTCTATCTGTCAATAGAATCTAATAGAAAAATCTGCAGGTTACAGTTAGGACGTCTGTCCATTAGAAAAACAACAGAAACCATAAAACCAAAAAGCTCCCCGTCCCCCCTTCAGGACCGGGATCGGGACTGGGAAGTTCTAGGCCAGAGTGGAGCGAGCGTCGTGTCCGGTTCAGGTCCTGAGACGCTGCGAGAACCGGACACCAGGCCGGCGTCCGCTCCACCGTTAACAACTCCGGGGGGGGGGGGGGGGTTTAACCCCTTCACTATAGCTCCCCACGCCTCGGAGGGGCCACAACAACGAGCTGCGGGACTTCAACACGCCTGCGACGACAACGCTCAGCTCGTCTGGTCCAATTACAGGCGTGTTGAAGGTGGCGGCATCCAGACGGGAACAGGCGAGGAGAGAGAGACAGTTAGCCTAGCAGTCTTGAGAATATAACACATATTCAGCTTCGGTTAGACACGACACGTGAATTAAACAATATCATCTTTAACAAAGTACATTTTAACTGGAGAGCACCCGCCAGAGTGGAAATTTACACAAACCATATCATCACATCGACAAAATGAATATTCATAACAGATTTAAATAGACCCCTGAACAGGAGAACTCATTATTATCGTCATTATTATCAGCATCATCATCATCATCACACATACACGAAGCAGAAGCACTGATTCAACGACAACCAGATCTCCCTCGACAAGACAAACCTCTCTGTGGTCCGACACGCACAACGTTCAGAGAACTGCTCTGCCAACACGCACACAGCGCCGAGCCGACGCACAAAGTGAGCCAAAACGCACACATTTTCATTAAACGCTCAGCTAACAAACAAAACTTATAACAGCACACAGCGCTAGCATACATACACTAACACGCACGCAAAGTTTAGCTAAACGTTCAGCTAACACACAGATTAAATCCTTACTACTTGCTTAGCTGATAACGTTCAACAGTGCTAACGCTAAGTGTAGCACATGTACAGATGAGCACATTTTTAAAAAGTATCAATGAATGTGAATTTATGCACAAAATAATTTTATTGCTAACTGCATGTTAACGCTAAAGAAACTAATCAGTAGATTCAAAGTCCGGCTGCGTTTGAAAAACAAACAAAAAAACACATTTACAATCTGTGCAAGTATAAAACAGCAACAAAACAATTGTACATTTATTTTGAAGTGTAAACCAGCCCTAATATAAACAGAACATACAGCTAATGTACAGCAGCCGGCTAGTTTGTTTGGCTAACGTATTTACAGAGTCACTCGTTCATGCTAGTCATGCGGTTGAATGAGACAGATGGACGTTCAGCCTAGAAACGCTGTTTTTGGCCTTTTGCTAACACATCAGATTACACCATTTAGCAGTAACAGTGTGAGAGCTCATGCTTCCACGTTCAGACATTATCCCGTACAGCTCTACTTTTCTAATATACTTTTCCTCTAAAATGTTTACAAAATCTCCACGATCTGCATCAGGTTAAATGTTATTAGTCGTTATTTACAGTCTGTGCAACACGTCACGAGCGCAGAGTAACACCAAGTTCCCAAACAGTCACTACTGCTACGTTCCCCACAGCTATACGTAATGTAAGTCGTTAGCCACACAACGTGACGACTGCTGGAACCTGTGAAAGGGATTTTCTGTTCCCTGTATGGCTTTTAGTTAGACTGCCCGACATGTCAGGGAACTTGAAATAAGCTTAGCGCTTCCTGAGATGGAAACGAGGCTTAGAGGTTAGCTTAACCATAAAGCACCTAGGGAACAAAAATGGGAACATATAACCTTGGAACAAAGAAGCCTGAGAACTTAGGAACCTGGAAACTGGGAAGCAACTTTGGGAACATGTGACCTTAGGCATAAATGATCTTGAGAACAATTTTGGGAACGTGGTTTTGTAGACCTACCCGACACCTGGTTAACACACAACAGACAAGCACGGTGTTCAGTTAGCACATTCATTCAGCTAGCCTTTGTAACGTGCGCATAGAAAAAAACAAACAACCCCACAGCAGCTAACGTAGCGCTCGGACAGCATTTCCATTTACTTACATTCAGCTAACAGGCACCACTTAGCTAACGAAGCACAGCTAGCAGAAACATTCACACAGCTGAGGTAACACACACGTTTGTTTAGCTAACACGGAATCGATAACTTCATTGATCAGCTCCTGAAATTTCCTCTAAAAACAAATCAGAAAATAGAAATGCGACCAACAACAACAATAATAAAGTTCACTCAAAGAAAACTTATCTTCCCAGACTCGGTCATAAAAGCGGAGGCAGGAAAATGTGGCGGTGACTGGAGGTTAAATCGTGTGAGAATACAAAGCGTTAGACCACAGAGAGATCTGGCTTTAGACAACGCAATACAAGTCGCTATTTATTCATTGTTACATCATAAAAACCTAAAGAAATCACTATAAAGATACAAGAATAAGAGCTATGGTCAAACCAAAAGAAAACAGTAATGCATCATTGCACCTCCAAGTTGGCGACTGAACAGGTAAAATTAGGAGAAACAGACCCAGCGAGCAGATTTAGTACAAAAACTTTACATTTCCATCCGATGTCATTAAAACGGTTTGATGCCAAAATAAAAAACAAACTGAGTCAACACACAGCCTGACGCATGCTTTAAAACATTATCATAACCAAAATAATGATAATAATAATATTAATATCTGATTTTCATACTCAAGACTGCTAAGCCTTATACCGTTTTCTTATTGGAAAATAAAACTAGACAAAATATAGATTATACTGGATTTCGTTTTGTTCAAAGCCACACGGATACATCTTGAAATTCAAGTTTGATAAAAAATAAAAACAAAGAAAAACCAGGTCTACACCGCGGGAGACCGGAGGCTAGTCCAAAAACATCTGCCTGACAAAATATCGACTTTGTAAGGTTAAAAAACAGAAAGAAAGTTCGTGATTTTTCAGTTAATCCTTAGTTTTTCTCTACAAAAGGAGGAGGAAGCGGCAGAGCGTTGCTAGGAAACCCCGATTCGGACGCCATCGACAACCATCCGAGGCCTTCGCCGGTGAGGGAGGAGCCTCTAGTGATCCTGAGGAGACAGGAAGTGACAGTGACATTTAGCCGTCGTGACAAACGGGAGGAGGACATCGCTGTGAAGCAGAAGGCGCCTGTGTTACCTGTATCTGGGCGGGGTTCCACAGGTAGGGCTGCTGCTGCTGCTGTCTGTAGTATTCTGCTAATGCTGCAGTGTAGTCTGGCACTGAACTCTGCTGAGACGACTGAGCTGCACGCACACGCACACACACACACACACACGCATGTAGTGTGATGTTGTTCATCAATCAGCTGGTTTTGTATGGGCTCAAAATGTGGTCATAAATATTTTGTACTTGTAAAAAAGATTTGTGTGCGTAAAAAAGATTTGTGTGTGGACTTAGCCAAAAAATCCCTGCAAGTTACAAGTACGGATTTTGACCCTATTTTTCTTCCCTTCATCTGATTGGTCCATGTCATGTCAATCACAAATGTAACAATCCAATCAGAGAACAGATGGGTTTGGCTGTCGGAGGGGCGCTTTTTTTTGAACTGCAGGTCCTTGAAGGGTGATACCGTTTGAAGCTGGAGGATCGCTATATAAATATCCGATAGCAGCTAGGTCCCCTAACTTTCAGCAGCTGTTGAAAGGATAAAGTTGTGGTATATCAGTGGTTAGAAATGCATTATTACTTTAGGATTAGTTTAACACAAAGTCAGGGCTGACCCGGGACCATTGCTGTGAGTCACAGTGCGCAGCATAAAAGTCCTTTCACATCGGACGCAGGATGTGCTGCTAATGCTAACTGCTAACTAAAAGCCAAGGATCCAGAATTTGTTGCTGGCTGCTGGGCTCTGTGGGTTTTTGCAGCAGCTCTACCTGTACTAGATGCACCTGCTCCTTGTCTTTTCTATCTCTGACTTTATGTCCTCTACAAGAGTTTCTGGTTTTTTTTGCTAGTTCTTCAAATGTAAAAACATGTATGCTAATTCATAACGAAGAAAGCTTTGTAATGAAGACTGTCATTTACAAAACACTGCCCCCCCCCCCCCCCGCGGTCCGCAGCGCTGTTGAAAAGGCTGTGGAAGTCCCTGTATTAAACACGTAGACCTGTGACACAAAAATCACCAAACTCGGACGACCACAGACTGTTTTCCTTTGTGGTGATGAAGGAAAACGCTGGGTTGGCATGTAAAAGGGCATTTATTCCCTTCAAGGACCTGCAGTTCAAAAAAAGCGCCCCTCGACAGCCAAACCCATCTGTTCTCTGATTGGATTGTTACATTTGTGATTGACATGACATGGACCAATCAGATGAAAGGAAGAAAAATCGGGTCAAAATCCGTACTTGTAACTTGCAGGGTTTTTTTTCTAAGTCCACACACAAATCTTTTTTACAAGTACAAAATATTTATGACCACATTTTGAGCCCATAGTTTTACATGCAATGAGGCCAAACTTGACCTTCACACTACAAATGTCCCTGAGCAGGAGCAGCACAGGTAAAAACAGGAACTGTCAGCTGCCTGCTGCCCCGCACACACTTGTGCACGCCTACCTTTGTTCTTTAGCTCAACTTGTAACGCACACCTGACAGCCGCTCAGAGAGAAACGCAGAGAAGTGACTTTTCTTTCTGAGACGGAGGAACAGCCTGAAGCGTCACCAGTGTTGGTGAGTAACAGAGTACAATGTCTGTGTCTCAATCTCACGGCCCACGTCACCTCTACATGTGGCCGCATACTGACATGAAGAAATATTTTTAAAAATTACTGTTCAAAAAATGACTTAATAAGAAGGCAACAGGCAGAGTGTTACAGGCATCGCCCTGAAGCATGTAGCCTCGTGGGCAGTGTAGTCCAGCTGTAAGTAAGCTATTAAGACTCGACTGTACGCTGTGTTCGTGTTTCCTCTGAAACAATAAGCTCCGTTGGAGTCTTTCAACGCCTCTCTCTGTCTCTCGCTAGCAAAGTCGACCCAGACAACAAAGTAAAGCTAGTTTTCAGCTACGAGCCCGACACGAACCCGACGTATTAGCCAGAGGTCCCTTTACTACGGTTCAGAGCCGCGGACCTGTTTTACAGTGGGGCAAAAAAGTATTTAGCCACTCCTTTGTTGCCCGGGCGGTGTGTTTTGGATCATTGTCATGTTGGAAGACCCAGCCTCGTTTCATCTTCAAAGTTCTCACTGATGGAAGGAGGTTTTGGCTCAAAATCTCACCATACATGGCCCCATTCATTCTGTCCTTAACACGGATCAGTCGTCCTGTCCCCTTGGCAGAAAAACAGCCCCATAGCATGATGTTTCCACCCCCATGCTTCACAGTAGGTATGGTGTTCTTGGGATGCAACTCAGTATTCTTCTTCCTCCAAACACGACGAGTTGAGTTTATACCAAAAAGTTCTACTTTGGTTTCATCTGACCACATGACATTCTCCCAATCCTCTGCTGTATCATCCATGTGCTCTCTGGCAAACTTCAGACGGGCCTGGACATGCACTGGCTTCAGCAGCGGAACACGTCTGGCACTGTGGGATTTGATTCCCTGCCGTTGTAGTGTGTTACTGATGGTGACCTTTGTTACTTTGGTCCCAGCTCTCTGCAGGTCATTCACCAGGTCCCCCCGTGTGGTTCTGGGATCTTTGCTCACCGTTCTCATGATCATTTTGACCCCACGGGATGAGATCTTGCGTGGAGCCCCAGATGGAGGGAGATTATCAGTGGTCTTGTATGTCTTCCATTTTCTGATGATTGCTCCCACAGTTGATTTTTTCACACCAAGCTGCTTGCCTATTGTAGATTCACTCTTCCCAGTCTGGTGCAGGTCTACAATACTTTTCCTGGTGTCCTTCGAAAGCTCTTTGGTCTTGGCCATGGCGGAGTTTGGAGTCTGACTGTTTGAGGCTGTGGACAGGTGTCTTTTATACAGATGATGAGTTCAAACAGGTGCCATTCATACAGGTAACGAGTGGGGGACAGAAAAGCTTCTTACAGAAGACGTTACAGGTCTGTGAGAGCCAGAGATTTTCCTTGTTTGAGGTGACCAAATACTTATTTTCCACCCTGATTTACGAATAAATTCTTTACAAATCCTACCATGTGAATTCATGGATTTTTTTTTCACATTCTGTCTCTCACAGTTGAAGTGTACCTCTGGTGCAAATTACTGACCTCTGTCATCATTTTAAGTGGGGGAACTTGCACAATCGGTGGCTGACTAAATACTTTTTTGCCCCACTGTATATACGCGCCGAATAGTTTTCTATACGAGATCGCTGCAAAAAGTACAGCCTTACCTAATGTCCACCTACTGTTACTCATTTATATTAAGATTTAAACATCTAGCTGGTATTGGTGTGGAGAGTAACCTTCAGTAATAGTAATAAATCACACAGCAATAGGACATTCATGTAGTTGTAAAAAACAAGGTAATATATTAACTAATCCAAAGTATTCAGAATACGTTACTCTCATTGAGTAACGGAACAGAATACGTTACAAAATACATTTTGGGGCATGTAATCTGTAATCTGTAATCTGTAGTGGAATACATGTTAAAAGTAACCTTCCCAGCACTGAGCTTCACATGACACACACACACGTCTTACTCTGTTTCTTGTAGTAGTCCTCCCAGGCCTTACTGTAGTCTGTCATCAAGCTCTGAGGCTGGTTCTGCTGACCTGGACACACACGCACGCACACACAGACGCACACACAGACGCACACACAGACGCACACACAGTCAATGTCACTGCTCGGAGCTCAGATACATAAACATCACACATTCATATACAAAATATGTTTCTGTCACAGCTCTGTCTGTCTGTCTGTCTGTGTGTCTGTCTGTGTGTGTGTCTGTTGACTTGCCTAGCTTCTTATAGTACTGCTCCCATGCTTTAGAGTAGTCCATCTGTCCTGTCTGAGCCATACTGTGACCTACACACACACACACACACACACACACACACACACACACACACACACACACAGGGACACACACACACACACACAAGTCTTAGCTTCTAGACTAAACAAAGGCTGTGTGTGTGTGTCCCTGTGTTTGTGTGTCTGTGTGTGTGTGTGTGTGTCCCTGTGTTTGTGTGTCTGTGTGTGTGTGTGTGTGTCCCTGTGTGTGTGTCTGTGTCCCTGTCCGTCCCTGTGTGTCTGTGTGTGTGTGTGTGTGTGTCCCTGTGTGTGTGTGTTTGTGTCCCTGTGTGTGTGGTACCTGGGTCTTGCTGTCCTGGGTTCTGCCAGCTGGTCTGGTAGGTGTTTCCCCAGACGCCGGTCAGGAAGGTCTGCCCACTCCCACAGCTGCATAAAAACATGTGTTTAACACACAGCTGGCTGAGTCAAAGACACACACACACACACACGTCCATCATCATCAGCGTCTCAGCATGAGGCCGTTAGACAAACGAACGCGACAAAATGCAGAGGACAGTTAAACGAATCAGCTGATGTGGCGGAGCGCCCACAGCCACGCCCACAGCTGCCTCAGACTTACACGGGCCTGCGGCGCTGCCGTGGTCGTGTTGGAGGTGGAAACGTCACGTGTGTGGACCGCGAAGGTTTTCATCGTGACCACAGGAAAACAGGTCACACTCGTAGCTCTTGAAATTCTCCATGAACCGTCATCACACGGCGCCATCACGGAGCACGCCCACAGCAAACATGGCCTCCGCCCTCACTCCCCCTGAGGCAGAGCGTGGAACTGCTCGTTTAGAGAACGTCACGTCATTAGGGTTTTGATCGTCGATTAGAATCGACTCTGGCTTGGATGGCGTGAAATCGATTCATTAAAATCCTGAATCGATTTTATTTTGGCCGAAACGCCAGAATCTCAGGTTCAGCCTCACAACATTTCAACAACCACCAAACAGCTGAAACAGTGACTGAGAGCAGGAACACGACTCTGCACAGAGACGTGAACACACAGCGCCGACGCATCAGAGTCAGCGAGCTGTGACTTTCTCACCGACGGCACGGACACGCTCGGGGCTGAAAGCCGACAGCTCGCTGACTCTGACGTTTCGGCGGGTCGAGCTTTGTGTTCACGCCCTTTTTGCGCAGATTCTGAAGCTGTTAGTTTATCTCTGAACCTGATCCAAACTACGCTCCACATAAACACCGTCATGAACTCACTCTGAGTTTTGCTGTTTTGCTTCGACCACGATATAATACTAAGTGCAATAATCCTTTCTGTCATCGTTGTATTTTTACTCAGTTGTATATAGTATTTGTATTTGTATTCTATTTTTATCTTATTGTATATTTATTTTATTTTATTCTACTGTATATAGTATTTTATTTTATTCTATTCTGTACAGTTGTGTACTGTATTTATTCTTATTGTATTCTAATTTTTGCCTCATAACTTTTGCACTGTCCACTTCCTGCTGTGACAAAACAAATTTCCCACGTGTGGGACTAATAAAGGTTATCTTATCTTATCTTATCTTATCTCACTTCATGCACAGCTCTCCCCCCCTCCCTCCCCCTCCCCCCCTCCCTCCCTCTTTACCCTCCACAGTGTCAGCTTTGTTTTATAGATATAAAAATATAGATACGCAGTGACAAGTGATCAGAGTTATAATATTTCTGACTGTCTGAGGCAAAATTTCCCTGATTCAAATCGAATCGATTCCAGAAATCAGTGACGATACCCAGCCCTAGTTTCCATGGTTACCTGAAACTACCTGTTAGGTATCACATTTACCTGCAGTGAAGTTAGCAATGCCTTTTAACAGTCAGCCAATCAGAGCGCAGCTGGCTATCATTACAACAGGATGTTCAGACTCAGAGCGGGGGTGGGGAACTCCAGGCCTGAGGAGCTCCTTTAAATCAGCTGCGATCATCTAAAAGCTGCAGGCCTGGACTTCCCCACCCCCGCTGTAGAAGAACACCAAAGCAGCCCCGCCCACTCATGGACTGGACTCGCTCCGTGGGTGCAGCGTCCTTCCTGCTTCTGAGGGACGTGGATCACGGACGTATGTGCTGTGTGACGGCAGCGTGCGCTAAGATCTGAGGACTCTTACTTCTGGTGTGCAGCGGGACCCTGGGTGAAGGGGCTGAAGCCGAACCCTCCGTTACTCATGATACCCGAACCCTGTGGGAGGAGATGCAGGTCAGCGCTCGTTCTTCGAGATAAAGCATCTACAGAGGTGCGCTTGTTTTACATACCCCGATCTTGTCATCTATTAGCTGGCGAGCCAGGTCCATCTGCTGGGCGGTGCCTCTGATGGTAAAGACCCGGGTGTTGGGGTCAGTGGAGGGTGGGGGGTTCCTCTGCAGCTCCACGTGAGCTCCAGACTGCTGGTTAATGCTCTTGATGGTTTCTCCACCTGCAGACACAAACAGCAGGTGTCATTCACACAGCTGATCAATATGAGCGCCGGGGGCGGCCCCGGGTCAGCAGGACTGTGCAGAGGTGGTGAGTCCTTCAGCAGGGCTCAGTGGTGTCACTGCTGGGAAAACGCGACAAAGCTCAGGTGGAAACCATCGGATGAAGATGTTGGGAGCGTCCGACAGACGCTCAGAAGCGCTCAGAGTAGAAAAGAGTAGACCCTGTTGTTCTTTGCTGTTTCTGACAGAAACAGACGTGCTTCATTCATCGGTGGGATTTTAATGTGTTTACACTCAAGTAAAATCATGTTGCAGGATGCTGCATGGAATCAGGGGATGACCTCGATGGCTGGGTTAGCTTAGCACTCTTGGACATGTCGGTCTATGTGACTTTATATTAGAGCTGGGCGATAGAACGATAACGATATGTATTGTGAAATAACTTTTTCTCGATAGAAAAATTAAACTATTGCGATAGACCTCACCGCTCTTGTCCTCTTAAAAAAAACAAACCAAAAAAAAAAACAGCCAATCCAAATTAAGTAGCGCAGAGCCGAACCAATCACAGCCGCAGTGTCACGTCACGTGACTTGTTGCGTACAGCACAAGTGCCAAGCCGCACATGTGTATTTGTTTGGGAAGCAGCCAGCCGCCGTGCCGCCGGGTAACGGAGGAAATGAGTGTGCCGAGAGCGCGACCGAAGGTTACCGAGGAGAAAACAGACGATGGTTCCAACGCCGGAGAGATTGTCGAATGGAAGAGCCACAGAAGCTCCGTAGTGTGAAGGTATTTCTGCTATTTCAAGTCTGACAAAAACAGAGCAGCTGCACTGTAAATGTGCCGAAAGCAAGTCTGGAAATACAATAAAGCGGTGCAGCTCAGTCTCTGACTGGAAGCGCTAATTCGTCATTCGGCTTTTGTCAGACTAAAGTAACTGTTACAGCTGTTTGAAAAGCTCAGCTATACAACAAGGAGAGGTCGAGAATTTCCTTTTAGTTCTCAGTTTATTTGATATTGACAAAAGTTAGTCAGTTTTGTCTGTTCTTCTGTAAAACAAAGTAAGATTTATTTTTAGAATTAATAAAATTCAAATTCAAATTCAAATTTTATTTGTCACGTACACAGTCATACACAGTACGATATGTAGTGAAATGCTTGGACAACTGCTCGTGACCTAAAGAGAACAAAAAAGGAAAAGGCTATGAATAAGATAGGAAATAAATATGAAAAATTAAAAAGGGTAAATTTAACTAGGAAGGAATAAAATATAAATTAAGGTTAAAAATGAAATAACTGTACAACACAAATTAGAATGAAGGGTAAATTTAACTGGGAAGAATAAGATAAAATATATAAATTAAAGTTGAAAATAAAATAACTGTACAACAAAATACACAATATAGAACTATATAAGAATGTATGAAGAAATCTAAATATAAATAAATATATACACAATAACAGCAGCTGTACAAGTATTAACCGGAAATGAAGAATATAGTGACCAGTGTTGTGCAAAACCAAAGTCCAGAAAGTCCAGTGTGTGTGTAAGAACCATATGTGTGGGTCAGTACTGTGTGGTGGTGTGATTGAGAGACCGTATCGCCTGCGGGAAGAAGCTCCTCCTCAGTCTCTCTGTGTTGGTCTTCAGGGAGCGGAATCGCTTTCCTGACCTCAACAGAGAGAACAGTCTGTTGTTGGGATGGCTGAGGTCCTTCACGATCTTCCCGGCCTTGGTCCAGCACCGCCTGCTGTAGATTGAGTGCAGGTCAGGGAGCTCGGAGCGGATGGTGCGCTCAGCTGACCGCACAACCCTCTGTAGAGCTCGTCTGTCCTGCATGGTGCTGTTCCCGAACCAGGTTAAGATGTTTCCCGTCAGGATGCTCTCTATGGTGCACGAGTAAAAGTTCCTGAGCACCTTGGAGGGCAGTTGGAAGTCTCTCAAGCGTCTGAGGTGGTAGAGACGCTGTCGGGCCTTTTTCACCACGGAGTTGATGTGACAGGACCATGACAGGTCCTGCGTGATGTGAACTCCGAGGTATTTGAAGCTGTCCACTCTCTCCACTGGGCACTCGTTGATGACGGGGGTCTGGTAGTTCCTCTCCTGCTTAGTGCTGAAGTCCACTATCAGCTCCTTTGTCTTACTGACGTTTAGAAGGAGGTTGTTCCTCTGGCACCAGTTCTCCAGATTCCTAATCTCCTTCAGGTAGGCCGTCTCGTTGTTATCAGAGATCAGGCCCACCACGACGGTGTCGTCAGCAAACGTGATGATGGTGGTGGAGCTGGTAGTGGCCACGCAGTCATATGTGTACAAAGAGTACAGCAGGGGGCTCAGAACACACCCCTGGGGGGCTCCAGTGCTGAGAGTGGTGGAGGCTGAGACATGTCCGCCCATCCTTACTGCCTGTGGTCTGCCAGTTAGGAAGTTGGAGATCCACTGACACATAGATGAGCTGAGTCCCAGATGCTCCAGCTTGGTGGTGAGTGTGGAGGGAATTATGGTGTTAAATGCAGAGCTGTAGTCTATGAAGAGCATTTTAACATAATTCCCCCTTCTAGTGTCCAAGTGAGTGAGTGATGTGTGGAGGAGATGAGAGATGGCATCGTCTGTGGAACGATTTGGACGGTAAGCAAACTGTAGTGGGTCCAGTGTGTCTGGTAGTGAAGAAATGATGAAGTCTCTGACCAGGCGTTCAAAGCACTTCATCACTACTGAGGTGAGGGCTACAGGGCGATAGTCATTGAGAGAAGCAGGGTGGGGTTTCTTCGGGACAGGAACAATGATGGACTCTTTGAAGCATGTGGGGATCACCGACTGAGATAAAGAGATGTTGAATATCTCAGTGAACACAGGAGCTAGCTGGTATGCGCAGTCTCTTAGGATACGACCTGGGATGCCGTCTGGTCCTGCTGCTTTCCTGGTGTTCACTCTCTTGAAGGCTCTCCTTACTTCATGCTCGGAGATGACGAGCACGTTTCCAGTGCTGGCAGTATCTTCCTGTCTGCAGCCGTTAGCGCCGCTAACACTAGCATTGTTGGAGACCTTAGCTGCAGCCTCGAAGCGAGCATAGAAAGTGTTCAGCTCGTCTGCCAGAGTCACGGCCGCGTTCGTCATATCGGTTGTTGGTGCTTTATAGTCCGTTATTGTCCTTAGTCCCCGCCACAGGCTCCTAGAGTCACTCTGTTGGAGTTGTGACTCTAGTTTCCTCCCGTAGCGCTGCTTCGCCTCTTTCACCGCCCTCCGCACGTTATATGAATCAGAATCAGAATCAGAATACTTTATTGATCCCTGGGGGAAATTATTTTTTGTTACAGTGCTCCATTTTAAACCAACATTAAGACAAGACAGACAATACGCTAACTAAGAATAGTACAATATATACATATATATACATACATACATACATAAGTCACTCATAAATAAATATTTGGAAAAGAAACATGTGTAGTTGTAGCAGCAAACAGTGTGTTAAGTGGATGCGTTGTACAGGGAGATGGCCACAGGCAGGAATGATTTCCTGTGTCGTTCAGTGGTGCTTTTCGGTAATCTCAGTCTCTCACTGAACGAGCTCCTGTGACTGACCAACATGTCATGGAGTGGGTGGGAGGTGTTATCCAACATTGTCTTTATCTTGGACAGCATCCGCCTCTCCGACACCACCTTGAGGGAGTCCAGCTCCATCCCCACAACATTGCTGGCCTTACGGATCAGTTTATTAAGTCTGTTGGCATCTGCGACCCTCAGCCTGCTCCCCCAGCATGCAACAGCATAGAGGATCGCACTGGCCACCACAGACTCATAGAAAATCCTCAGCATTTTCTGGCAGATGTTGAAGGACCTCAGTCGCCTCAAAAAATAGAGACGACTCTGGCCCTTCCTGTAAAGTGCTGTGGTGTTTTTAGCCCAGTCCAGTTTATTGTCAATGTGTACTCCAAGGTATTTATAGTCCTCCACAATGTCAACACTGACCCCCTGGATTGAAACAGGGGTCAAGTGTTTCCTGGTCTTCCTGAAGTCCACGATCAGTTCCTTGGTCTTTGCCACGTTGAGCTGCAGATGATTCTGCTCACACCACGTGACAAAGGAGTCGACCACAGCCCGGTACTCTGTCTCATCATCCCTGCTGATGCATCCAACCACCGCAGAGTCATCAGAAAACTTCTGAAGATGGAGGTCTCCGTGCAGTGGCTGAAGTCTGTGGTGTAGAGGGTGAAGAGGAAGGGGGAGAGGACAGTCCCCTGTGGTGCCCCTGTGTTGCTAATCACCTTGTCAGACACACACTGTGGGAGACGTACATATTGTGGTCTTCCTGTCAGGTAATCAACAATCCAGGACACCAGAGAAGCATCCACCTGCATCGCTGCTAACTTATCACCCAGGAGGGTCGGCCTGATGGTGTTGAAAGCACTGGAAAAGTCAAAAAACATGACCCTCACAGTGCTCGCCGGCTGGTCCAGATGGGTGTAGACACGATTGAGCAGGTAGATGATGGCGTCCTCTGTTCCGAGACGAGGCTGATAAGCGAACTGAAGGGGATCCAGATGTGGTCTTACTATGGGTCGCACCTGGTCCAGGATGAGCCTTTCCAGGGTCTTCATGATGTGGGAGGTCAGTGCCACGGGCCTGTAATCCTGGGGGCCACTGGGACGAGGCGTCTTTGGTACAGGGACGAGGCATGATGTCTTCATGACATCATGACATCAGGCATGATATGACGCGGCTTTGTACGGGTCCATGTCCCCCGTCATGAGTCCCGTGTTGTAGGCAGCGGTGCGGGATCTCAGAGCGTCGCGGATGGTTTTATCCACCCACGGCTTCTGGTTGGGAAACGTTGTGATAGTCTTTGTCTCCACGGTATCATCCGCTAGTTTCCCGATGAATCCCACAACCGCTTCCGTAAACACGTTGACGTCATCGTCGGAGCTGTTTCTGAACATGCCCCAGTCTGCGTCATCGAGTGCGTCCTGTAACGCGGCCACCGATTGAGCCGTCCAGCGCGCGACCTTCCTCTGAACCGGAACTTCCTGTTTCAGCCTTTGTTTGTATTTTGGCATGAGGAAGATGGCGGCGTGATCAGATTTGCCAAACGGGGGGCGGGATTGTGCCTTGTAGCCGTCCTTGACCGTAGTGTAGCAGTGGTCCAGTGTCCTTTCACCTCTGGTGGGGCAGGTGATGTGTTGATAAAAGTTCAGCGCTGCGCGTTTGAGGTTGGCGCTATTAAAGTCCCCTGTCACAATAAGCGCAGCGTCCCGGTGTTGTGTCTGGTGCTGTGTGAGTGCCTCATGCAGCTCGCATAAGGCGGTGACCGTGTCCGCTTGTGGTGGAATATAAACGGCACTTACAATGACCGATGTAAATTCCCGAGGTAGATAAAAAGGACGACACATGATGGACAGTAGTTCCAGATTTGGTGTGCAGGAGCGTGTGAGAGGAACAACGTTCGTTTAATATTTTGTTTCTAAGTGGAATTGACAGTTTAGTCTGTTTCGTTTGTTCTGTTTTGAAACTTAAACGCTTTAGCGGCTGCCTTTTGTGTAGTTTGCAATATTTGCCTTTATTTATCTGAAAAAGTCTCATGTTCCTTAAGTACATCTACCCTGTTGAACTTATTATGGGAAATAAATATTTAAATAAAAACAAGCTGCTGATTATTTCACATTTTACTTGTGAGCAACGGCACATTTAAATCTTACAAATATAGTTATTTGGCTTATATCGTGATAGATATCGTTATCGCCTGAAATGAAAAACACATTGTGATATGAAAAAAAATCGCCCAGCTCTAGTTTAAATAAATGGAAGTTGAAAACCTCGACTTTAACTTTAAACCTGACTTGAGGATTTTATCTGATTTGCTTAATTCTGGGAAAATTATTAAATTAAATTTCAGTTTGTGTAATTAGCCGCGGAGCCTGGGGGGCTTCACAGGTACAGCTGGTCCCAGCAGGACGGTCAAGATGAGGACAGGAAACACGAACCTGCTGGCAGAGACCAGGAGGAGGACCTGTGTCGACTCAGAGCTGCTGCTGTCAGTCTGAAGCCTACAATAATACAAAGAAACCCAACAATCATATGACCCCCTATGAGCAGCACTTTGGTGACAGTGGGAAGGAAAAACTCCCTTTTAACAGGAAGAAACCTCCAGCAGAACCAGGGGCGGGGAGGGGCGGGGCCAACCTCCATACTGAACCTCATTTCCACATGAACACAGTGGAGCCTGCTAGATCTGATCAGCTCTGAGTCTGACCCCGAGTATAACCCTGATAATTAGAGGTTAAAGGTCACCTCTTCTTTTGTTTCATTCTTGGATTCTGTTTCAGTAGTTTTGCATTAATAACCCATCATCAGGGCCGGCGCAGCCCCTCACTTCATCCTCCACCTCTGTGATTGGCTGCTCCTCACAACCAGCAGGTCTGAATGTGTGGGGGGACTGTCAGCACGAAGAATTCATCAGAGGAAACGAACACTGGGTCCTCTAAAGTGGTGCAAAGTAAGAGTGTGTGTGTGTGTGTGTGTGTGTGTGTGCGCGCGCAAACAGGCCATATGGTGTCTAAACACGCTGCACTTGACATCTTCTTCTTTGTGGCTTTTAATTTGGAGGCTGCTGCTCGACCCTCTTGACCTCCAACTCTCTCACACACACACACAGGTTGATGGGCTGTAAGAGGTTTTTAAATAGAGTCAATGAGGCTGCGCCGCCTGTTGTTGGTACTGTGGGGTTAAAATGTGTCTCACTGATGTTTGCAGGACGTCTGCTCACAGCACAAACACTCAGGACCAAAACACCAAAATAAGACGCACAGTGACAGGATTATAAGATCATTATCATGTTACTCATCCAATCCACGTCGCGCAGTTTCTGCTGCAATGAGCTAACGTAGCTTCGTTCACGTGGATTAAAGTGAAACTTCCTCAGATTGCTGTGATCTTTAGATTGTGTTTAAAAACGAGACACGCTCTATTATTATTCTGTTCAGGGGGAAAACAACCGTATTCAGTCTGAGTTCACAGCATGTTCCATAAATCACCGTAACTAACTGCTATACTGGCGCTGCTGTATGGCATCACACTCAGTGCATGTCAATCATCCATCTCACGAGTTTGCTAGCTACAAAAATAGTAATAATAATTGTTATGATTATCTTGAGTAACGCACACAATGTGGAAAATGATTCACTCGGACTTACACAAACTGCCCCAGTGTGAAAAGGTGCAAATCCTGTTTGCAGGCGTTTCAGGCGGATTGCACCCTTGTTATCTGAGCCATGATTTGTATTTGTCATTAAAACCTGCAGCATGTTAGTGCGGTCATGCAGGGCGCACATTTCAAACCTTGAACAGACAACATTGAAATCCAAGCATATTCAAGGTTTTCAGGCACCCGTTTGAACCTTGACCTTTGCATTAATGTAAACACATTGGTAAACACAAACGACAGCAGTGTGAACGTCTTCCTCACCTTCAGTTTTCTAACCAGACTAAGCAGACTCAGTTTCCTACCTTTGCCAATGACCAAGCCACATTTGTCAGCAGGGATGGTGTATGTCACTTCCTGTAGGGGGCCAGGAGAGCCCATAGTCCAATCACCACGACCTCTGACCCGCCCGCTCCGCAAGGCTGAACCGAAACCATCACGTTCCTGTGAAAACAGCAACATGTAAAAGGACCCATGAAGCAGAACATAAACAAAGGTCCCCGCTCAGAAGAAAAACCAACGTGTGTGTGTTTACCTGTGCTGTTTGGATGAGTTCATTGATGAGGTGGACAGCATGCTGACAGCGGTCCGGCTGACCCATCACCATGGCAACACGTTCTAGACTGACACCATCATCTAAAAGGTCAGAGGTCAAATCCTCAGCAGTGTGAACAGAAAGTCCGTTGCTTATCTGTTTCTACACTTGTGTAAACAAGCACTGTAATAAAATGATTAACTCACACTGACCAGTTGAACTGTGGATTAAACTGGTGTGAACACAAAATCAGACTAACCAGCCTGAGCTGTCTCTCTGCTAATGCTAGCTAGCTTACCTGCAAAGAAATACGTCGCCTCAGAGGATTAAATGGGGACAAAGTTAAAGAGCAAGCTAACGGTTCCCAGCTAGCTGCTACGGTAGCCATCAAGAAGTCAACTAGTAAGCTAATGCTAGTCAGAAGAAAGGCAGTGTGTCAAGTCAATCTGAGCGTTTGTTCCTCCAAAAGCAGCCGGACAAACTAACAGCTTTAAATATGACAGAGATGAAACCAGGATGACGTTCACAATAACGGCACTGAAGATGATGAAGCAGGAAAGTGCAGAGAAGCAGCTGACGCGTCCACATCATGGTGGAAGCCGCTCACTGGTGTTCATGGATGATGTGATGATAGGAGCTGCAGAACGAAGCGGACTCGAAGCTCACATTCAGAAAGATTCAGCACGTAATGAGCCAAAGCATGACACACCTGCTTTAAACTGGATCCGGACCCCTGCATCGTTCTGGATCTTTTTGATCATTTCTCCATTTCTGCCAATCACAATGCCGACAGCAAACCTGGGAACGGGAACCTGAGGACAGACGGAGAGATCAGCACGGCGTCTAAACACAACCATCCCAGGAACGCTTGTTTGCCCAAGTCATACATCCAGGCTGGTTCCTCCCAGTCGGGCGCCGAAGTCACTGCGACCCGATCTGAAGTCTCCGTCCTTCTCCCGGATCACCTCCAACACCAGCTCCCTCGCTGCCTGCAGGAGGAAACGGCCCGGGATTAGCCCCGCCTCAAAGGATGGAACTAAAAAGCATCGAAATATTTACCAACTTTCTGCTTGACCTCAAGTCTCCAATTCGATCAGTAACCTTTTGTCATTGAAAGCCAAAATCTTTTAAGGATCATCTAAACCGAACCAGCCCAGGACCTCGGAGGAACCCATGACAGATCCAACAAATCAGAGCCCTGAATCCGCCCGTAGGTTCCACTGACAAATCCTGTTACAGGATGTCCTCAAACTTTGTGGATTCAGCGGTAAATCTTTCCTCACTAAACACTTTACAGCAAATCTGTAGTGAAAAGAATCAGATCAGGATGTTTTTTAGATGATTGTAACTGGTCAGTTTCCCTGTATTAATAAGCTGCAGATAGTCACATGGTCTCATTTCATTAGGACGCAGCTGCTGTACGTGGCTCCAGGTGTCCTCAGCTCGTCCTTTGACGGCTCCTGCTTCACTGACGCTCAGTAATAAATCAGCAGTCTGCGTCACAGTTATCGTCCTGCAGAACGATTACTCCTGGACAGTACTCGCCGGCGTACCTGCACTTTGTACGGGTCTCCGGAGATGCGCAGGGGTTTGTCGGCCCCCGTTGGCATCGGGCCGTCCTGGATCATCATCATCTTCACTCCAGCTCGCTCCTGAAAACCAGAGCAGTTAACATCACTAACATTTCCTGCTATTTGAAACCCTGTTATTCAATCGGCACCTCAGTCCTGACCCTACAAACGTTCCTGCTTCACGATCGTCACGATTTGTTCTATAAAAGGAAAACACCTGATTTCATGGCGAACGCTCTAAACAGGACGTACACACTCCACCAGCCAGCACAGATAACTCTCCTCAGCAGGGTTACGAAAGTGAAAACGATCTGATCGTGGCTCAAGAGTTGGGAGTTCGCCTTGTAATTGGAAGGTTGCCGGTTCGAGCCCCGGCTTGGACAGTCTCGGTCGTTGTGTCCTTGGGCAAGACACTTCACCCGTTGCCTACTGGTGGTGGTCAGAGGGCCCGGTGGCGCCAGTGTCCGGCAGCCTCGCCTCTGTCAGTGCGCCCCAGGGCAGCTGTGGCTACAATGTAGCTGCCATCACCAGTGTGTGAATGGGTGGATGTAGTGTGAAGCGCTTTGGGGTCCTTAGGACCAAGTAAAAGCGCTATACAAATACAGGCCATTTACCATAAAATAACTACAAAGAACTCTGAGTCATTAAATGATTATAATTATGTAAAAGAAACACTAGACTTGTTTATCTAAAGTTCAAAGACTTGGAAACATGTCTGTCTGCAGACCCAACAGTGAGCGGAACCATGTCAGCTGTCATATTCATTTCACCTCTCGCAGTGACATCACTTCCTTGAGCGAGAGCCCCCCTGTTGATCTGAACCTGTGACGTGAATCTACCTGCAGCTGTTTGATGGTGTCTCCTCCTCGGCCAATCACCAGCCCCACCTTGCTGGCTGGGATCAGCATTTCCTGCACCGAGGCCCCGCCCTCTCCATCGCCATGGAAACCCGGACCGTTTCTGCAGCGGTCCACGATCTGGGCCAGCAGCCGCTTCGCCTGCCTGAAAACAGCCAGACGTGACAGAGTTTAGCGGGAGCGTCGCTTCACCTGCAGCTCCGCCAGCTCCAGCTTCACTAACTCACTCGATGCTCTCCGGAGTCCCCGTCAGAGAACACGGCCGCTCCATCAGACCCCCGCCTTCTGCAGAAACACGCATGCGTCAGGTAAGTCGTCAGGCCGTTTAATTCAAAGGGACCACGGAGAAGTTTGGACTCTCCGTGGTCCGAGGAAACGTAAAAACACGGAGCGCTGAACTCACCGGGAGCGATCTGGATCTTACAGCCCGACTCCAACTGGATCCTGGTGATCTGTTCTCCTCCCCTGCCAATAACTGAGGTGGAGGAGGACAGACGTAATTAGAGGAACATCCACCTGCTGCTTCTGTACATGCAGTAAGTAAAGGACCGTGACTCCAGGTCAAACACACTGACATCAGCCTGCTTCCTCTGAGGTACCGGGAAGGAAAATGAGACTTGGCTCAGCTGATGTGCTCGAGGCTTCTGAGGCCAAACGGCGCCTCGGACCCACATTCTGGTTCTGACATTAACGTCTGACTTATGGGGTTTGCATCCAGAAAAACCAGAACCGTCGCAGTTCTGAGTCAAAGGAAAGGTTCAGTAAAAACGCCGAGACAGCAGGTTACCATCAGACTGGAAGCCCATTGGCTGAGGAGAGGATTTAGTCTCTGTGAGAAAGGTTTCGATGCAAATACCATCCCCCTGTTTACCTGCACACAGCCACAGGCTGCTCAGATGTGATTGGTCGCTAGAAATGAGACTACAGACAGACACCAGGACGCCTGCAGAGCACAGTACAGGGGAACAGCTCCAGGTTCACACGCATATTCTATGTAAAGGTTCGAGAGCCCAGCGAAAGGTCAGAGGTCATACTCACTGAAGCCCACCATCCTGTCAGGGACCTTGTAATCCTCTGTGATTACCCTGCAACACACACAGAAACACACACATCGGCATCCTGGTCACGCATGGCTGTGTGTGTGTGTGTCAATAAGTGATTATTCTGATGCAGACTGCAGGAGGACAGATCTATAACACAGGTGCACCTCCACGACCTCACACGTGTCGATTTGCAAACAAGAATATGAAGCTGCACACGCATCATTACACACCACAGAGAGTGTGTGTGAGTGTGATCAATACAAGCTGCGGGTCGTACCTTTGATGCCCCATGGCTGCTAGCTGGTTACCTACTGGGAGACAGAGACAGAGATTAGACGTCAGGCTGATGTGATGGCGCCGATCATCAGAGCGAACAGCGAGAATCGAACTGGCATGACGTGTGCGGCAAACACGGGAACACGTCGGAGCACAGACACGCTATTCTCCCGCCGTCGTTTATTAAACAAAATAAAAAGACGTCACTGCAGCTTCAGTCGGGCCGCAGTTACAGCAGGTTTCCCTTCTTACATCCACAGACGGCCTGTAAAGTGTTTTCATAAGAACTCGCTGAATGCTGGAACGTCACGGCCGTCCTGTCACTGAGCAGTCTGACGGGTGGAGTGCGGGTGTATGAGCCTCTTACCTCCATCCTCTCCTGGTCGTTTCTGGCCCGGGTAGTACAGCGAGGGCTCGACACTTACTGAGGAGCTGTTGAGGTGAGACATCCCTTCTCCGCCCAGCTTGCCCACCATCTGTGAACATGGCAGAAACAGCTGTAACACCTGCATCTGTTCACAGCAGCTCGGCACATGTGAGCGGCCGGAAACTAACAGCGATACTAAAATTAGAACAGTAAAGTTTTTACAGTACACAGGTCCAAAACCACAGCAGGATAAAGACTAGGCCCCAAACTGGTCCCAGGTCAGCAGAAAGTCCAACAGCACCTCTGCTTTAGAGCAGGTCGGCCGCCCGAGCGCAGGCCGACGTGTCTTCATATGCAGCCTGTTTCCAGAGGCCGACACAGCTCAGCCTCACTCCCTAAACCAGGAGGCTTCCTAATAAGGCGCCCGGTTTGGCTGCAGACGCACTCGACTGACTGGGCGCAGATATTTCTAACAGAGCTGCAGCTCATTAAAGTTTACAGTTGGTGTGAAGAACAAAGATTTGGTGGAGCCGTTTTAAAGGCGTGAGGCTCAAACGTCACAACTCTACCTGGGAGACTAAACCTTCCTCAACACGTCCATCATCTTCTTCAGGGTCCAGCATAGATGTTCTTCTACCACAAACACCCAGAAAATGTTCATCAAACTATAAAGAAGGCCACAAAAAACCAGGGAATGACATCAAGACTTCAGCTGCCATTTAGGGGGAGGAGCTAAAACTGTTTGTTTCAGAGGACGAACTGACGGTACGCAGACTGCAAATACTATTAAATACACACACACACACACACACACACACACACACACACACACACACACACACACACACACACACACACACACACACACACACACACACACACACACACAGAGAGAGACAGACGCACACAGAGGAAACCTTGAGTGTTTTCCTGATAAAGACTAAAGAAAAATCTGCTGCTCAGTAAAAATAGTCCAGTGGGCGGAGTCAGTCTGCTGCACCTGCTCACACCTGTTCACAGTGCTCCACAGCCTCACAGTATTACCTGTAAAAGGTGAGCCGCAGACAGCTAGTAAAGAAAATAATCCGTTGAAACTCTCTCAGCTGAAACGTGCAAACTTTAAACAAAGGTTTCTGACCCGACACCTGACGGAGGCGTCGTCCTCTTCCTCCTCAGCTCAAGCCTCGTCTGCTGAACTGTGGTCAGGGCTCTAACACTAAACGTGCTCATTTACTCCTGATAATGCTGCACTAACTTATTGTCAGGAGATTAGACATGTGACCCTCCCATCTCTGGTCAACTGACACCTAACAAGCTAAACATCAACAACTGCTAACATTACGCTAATATTTTTTTTAAAGAATCATGCTTTCCCAGTGATTTCACATCGTGTGAGGTTTTATTCACCAGCCATCAAACTCCAACTATTTTATAGTCACTTCGAAGGCAGTTTCGGTAACGGCAGCTAACTGCGGCTAACAGCGGCTAACTGCGGCTAACTGAGGCTAACTGCGCCTAACTGAGGCTAACAGCAGCTAACTGAGGCTGACGGCAGCTAACAGAAGCTACCTGAGGCTAAACAAAGGCTAGAAACAGCGTCATTGGACAGAAGTGAGCTCGTATCGTACTCTCAGACAGTGTTATAGCCTCCAGAGTAAACACACCTGGACAGTTGAGGTACACAGCAGGCTGAAAGCCTACACTCACTGGAGATCAACAGCAGCTAGATTTGTTTGTCTTTCAGCAGCCAACACAGCGAAGATTATGCCCTTAAACTTTGAGAAAGAAAACAGAACTTAAATAATTCCAATCTACTGACATTAGTGGTGAGATTTCCACACTCAGGAGAGGCTCCCCCACCGCCTCTCCTGAGCTCGAACACTCATTCTTCTCCACGTTATTCTCCAAATGGTCCCAGTTCTGCTCATGAACCATTTTTCACCTGCTGCAGGTTCTGGTGTGAAGAACAGAACCAAGGTTACCGTCACACCTGGAGTGCGGCACAAAGGAGGAGAAGCCTCCAACAAAAGGACGAGAAGCTGCTAATGACATGAAGGACTGTCGTGACTTACTCGTAAGTAGGGCTGGGCGATATATCGAGTTTTTTAAAAATATCGATATATTTTCATGCGAGATATAAGATGTGACAATATCGTTTATATCGATATAGTCTATGTTACGTTATAATTATACTTGTGGAGCCTCAGGTTTGCCTCTCTTTCGTCCACTTTTGTCTCTACACTGCGTTACTCGGCCTCGCCTCTCCTTCACTGAACACAACTGCCCCTCCGCCATAGCTTCATCTGCAGGCAATGACAAGATGAAAGCGGAAAATCTCCGTTAGCGAGTTACCGCGGATCGCCCCGTGCGTGGGGCTGGACGGCGTCAACGTGTTAGCGAGCTAACCGCGCTAACCGGGCTGCACGGCCTAAAATCCTTTCATTTTCTCAAAACTCGACAGTGCGCCCTATGTATGGATTATGGTTGTGCTTACTGACCGCGAACCGATTTTATGTGAAACACAGCGCTCAGCAATCTGTCAAAAAATGTTTTAATATGACTTTGCTAAGCTACGGAGCTGCACCGCTTGATGGATTGTCGGATGATTACGGCTACCGAGGAGGAGCCTCGCGGAGTGATACGTACTGTGTGTGTATAAGGACCACAAATGGCACCTGTTCAGAGACGTGGTGCAGCTCTGAAATCTGTCTCTTTGTTATTATGCTCAGCGTCTGTTAGTTTACATTTTGACTGCACAATTGTGAGCTTTTTGTTATGCACAAAAAGAACAGTTTTCTTTTATTTATGGAGCATGATTATTTAATAAATGCTGATAATTTATTTTTGAGTAATGTTTTCATGTACATCTACGCTGTATGTAAATAAAAGTGCCCGTGTGACATCTGGGACACAGTGTGACTAAGAACTCTCTTTTTGTTCTTAACTTATGGCTTTAAAAAAAAAAAAATATTGAGATATATATCTTATATCGCCATCCAGCTAAAAAATATCGAGATATGAATTTTGGGTCATATCGCCCAGCCCTACTCGTAAGGACCAGGGACAACTGGTTAACGACAACTGACTTTTCAAAATAAGAGCTTGCTGACTGCTCTCAGGATGAACACATCAACAAATTTACTCATTAAGAGAAAACACGAGAGCAGCCACGAGTCCAGCAGCCGAAAAACCGAGAGGGAGCTAAACGCTGACCGCACAAACATCAAGTCACAAACCTCAAAATCCAGTCACGTTTTAAATGTCTCACACATCTGTTGCACATCTGACACACATACACACAAACGTTGTGAGTTAGCACAACGTAGCTAACATCACCAGTGCACACATTTCCAGAGCATGATTTCATTGGTCAGCAGCAGCACTTGCACTCAAAAAGAAGAAGTGATTCCACAGTTCAGTATGGTAACACTGTGACATCACTTCCTACGTAGTAAATGAGAGGCGAAGTGTGTGATTCCTGACCATCTGCTGGAGGTGTTGCAGTTTCTTTAGTGGAGGTTCGCTTGGTGTAAACCATCATCAGAGGAACAGGGTGGAGCTAAACTTTGACCAGACTTGGGGGGGGGGAATTCTAATCACCATCAAATCAGCGAGCTGGCTGATGGAAGACGCTAAATACACTGCGACACCAACCGGAAATGTAGAACGTTTGCCTTCAAAGTAAAAGTCATCCTTTATCACTAACAAAAAGCACAGCTTTTACTTTGAAGACGAGCGTTCTACATTTCCCGTTTGAGACACTTCGCTTTGTGAGAGTTTGCAGACAGGTTGGCTGCATGTAAACTACAGACGATCGAATCAACGTGCTGGTAACCAAAGCAATCGCACCGAGGTTTTTGGTAAAGCATCGTTTCATGACCAATTCTACGCGATGACAAGCAGCAACCACTCAACACATTTTTCCTTAGCAACTGGTGGTTGCCAGGAAGTCGCCGAGCACTCTGTACACGGAGGACTGCGCCTGGTTAGTCTGCATCGCCCACCAAGCGTCGCCCCAGGCCAGGTGTTAGCGGGCAGTGACGGATGTTTTTACCCAGTGTGACAGAGTGTGGCTGAGAGTTAAGGGAGTTTAAGAGACAACACACTAACAGGAAGTAAAACACAAATGATCCAACTTCCTGCAGACTGCGTGCACCTCACACCTGAGGTCACCGCAGTGACACCTGGAGGAACACACCTGTGGCACTGGCTTGTTTCTGGTCCAATAAAACAGACCCATTAACAGGGAAACTATCGCCGGACAGACTCGCTGTGACTTTGTGAGCTCTCAGGTCTTCAGGTGAAAGTTACCGGTGCCTGGAGGAGTTCTTCAGTCAGTCCTGGGGGAGCAGGCTGTGATTGGCTGGGGTGGCACTCAGAGGTCAGGGTGCCAATTTAAAGGGCACGCTCACTTGTCTGTTTACCTGAGGCTGACTCTTAGGTGTGGTGCACGCAGGCAGAAGTGCAGAGTGAGGTGCACGCAGACACAGGAGGGTGAACCTGTCTGTCTATAGGCGCAGACACACCTCCTGCCTGTATATGGCTCTCAGGCTGTTGCGTAACGCCAGCCTACTTTCTAACCAACTTACAGTAAACAGCAGCCTGGGGGGGGAGGGGGCCCGTCTCCCCCATTAACCGCTAGGACTCGGTACAGACACCCCCCGGCCTGCAGGAGACCCTCGACGGGGGCAGAAGGCGCAGTAACCCCGGTGACCCGCGTCCTTTCTGCCCCTCGCAGCCCAACAGGTTGCCCGCTGGCGGAGTGACACGTGTGGCCAAACTTCTCTCCCGCTCCCCCCCACCCTCGTCTCCCCTCCGCCGTCCCAGCGCGCTCCCCTCCGGGTGACAGCTCGGCAAACTCCCCCCAAACTCTCTCCAGGAGCGTGTCAGCACCGGAAAAGTTTACACAAGCGGCCACAAGTCCAACTCCGAGCTGCTTCTAGCTAGTTAGCATGCTGCGGAGTGTGTGAGTGTAACTGTGTGTGTGTGTGTGGTACAAGTTCGAGTAGCAGCAGCAAAACACGGACAATTCCGATAAAAGTGCTTTGGCTCGATCTAAACGACCCGATTCGGCCCGGAACGGGTGTGGGCTGAGCCCGGGTGGAGTTGTTACCTGCCGGGCCCGCTGCAAAACATCGGCCAGGCCCTCTGACTTCAGCCCCGGCTGGTTCATCGAGGCCTGTCCCTGCACCAGCTCCGCCATCATAGCGCCACTAGCTAGCCGTTAGCTGTTAGCCGGATTAGCTCGCGCTGTTAGCTGCTCTGAAGAAAGAGGCGAGAGGTGTCACTCCGAGAGAAAAACTAGACCCGGAGCTGCACCACGCTCGAATGAAACTACTGAAAGTGCAAGAGCCCGCGTGGCCATACGGACACGATAAAAGCTGGCTTTAAAACCAATTCTACCAAATAATACAACTTTAGCAAAGATATCAACACAAATGATGCGCAAGCTCTCACAAAATAACACAAACCGTTAAACAAGGAAGCTCAGCATGACCAAAAAGATTCAGAACTTTAATAAAGAATCCTGGTCTTAATGCTCGTTGGTAATATATCAGAGCTTTGACTGAAATAACATCACAAACCAACTCAGAGACTCGCAAAGACCCGTGAGAACCTACAAATGACCCTAAAAAGGCCACAAAGAATTTGTGTGCAATGTTTTCAGTCAATAAAAATGTTTTTTAAGAGTTCTCACTGTTGTCTGATATTTATCAGTGATCAATAACACTGATCGGTTTTTAATGTGTTTGTTCATTGCTGCACTTCCTGCAGCTCTCGGTGAACACGTACTCCGGAGCCGTTTCCGGTCTCTTTAAACTCTGAGCGGAGCGTCGCCCTCATAGACGATCTCTGCTGGGCTTCTCAGCTGTTGCCACTTCGCTGCTGTGTTTCCGCTTCCGCGTTGAGTCACGTGTCAGAGCCAGCTCCACAGGTGGAGAGCGGAGTGAAGTTTAAGCTGCAGCAGAAGAAGATGAAGGAGAAGGAGGATCTATCAGAGAGAGGTTTTCTGTGTGTGTGCAAACAGACCTCTGACCTTTGACCTCTGGTTCCACTGCACATAAAGACAACTTGACTTCAACGTGTAGTCCACAGCAATAAGGATAAGAAGTAATCAGGTTACTCTGCTCTTGATATACACATTTTTTGCTCTTCAATGTCACAGCAGCGAGGCGTTTAAGGACCAATCTGATTTATGCTTTCTGCCCTCAGTCCCCGCCTCCTGACACAGGGTCTGAGGCGATAGGTGCGGGGTTGATGTTGATGAAGCGCCTGTATGATGGTTAGTGACGCTGTTGTGGGAATCCATCCTACCTGAAAAGACATCCCAATGTTTCTGCGCAGACGCGGCGCATGCACAACACCAACGCCGATTAACTTCTTTTTCTCTCACCCAGCCAGGATACTTCTTATGGTTATGGTTATGGTAGGGGTAGGTTTATTCACAAGTCACCGTCAAATTATAATACAGGTAGGACGTTTTGTCAGTAGGATGGTTTCTCAGAACACCGCCACCCTGTGACCACCTGATGACCCCAGGCCACGTTTATTAGAAACGTCTGTGAGAGAAGCTGTTTGTGCTCAGTTCATGCAGGAGTTTGGTGAGAGTGAGTACAGCAGCTCAGAAATATCCTTTACTGTCCCTCATCAGGGGAGTTCAGGTACCCAGCAGCAAAGTGACAGGTAGAAGTAGCGTGCAGGTGTGCAACATAATGAAAACGAGCTCGTGTGGATCAGGTCGGGTGGGTCTCAGGTGGGTCTGGAGGCAGTGTGACCAGGATCCACAGGAGGAGAAGAGCTCCTCCAGAAACACGAGTCCACACATCACACAGAGGCTCAGTGTGACCTGCAGTGACCTCACACACACTGACACACCTGCACTGTTCAAATGAGGTGGTTTATGAAGACCCAGTTGGTGTCCCCGTGATCCCCCCGTCCCTCCATCTGAGACTTCGTTCAGTTAAAGGCTGTGAAATCATAGAGTGTGTACATTTTATTATGTGTGTGTGTGTGTGTGTGTGTGTGTGTGTGTGTGTGTGTGTGTGTGTGTGTGTGTGTGTAGCTCTGCAGAGTGGAAAAGGATGGCTTCTGAAGAGGTTATTGCTGACCATTAACAGGAAACACTAACAGCCTTAAGTGGCATTAAGACCCACAGAGTGTGTGTGTGTGTGTGTGTGTGTGTGTGTGTGTGTGTGTGTGTGTGTGTGTGTGTGTGTGTGTGTGTCCTACAGTGAGGGTTCTCCCTGTTGGACCATGCGAGAGTGTGTCCGCCATGCTGGATGTGATGAGGGGCAGAGGTCACGCCCAGAGGGAACTTACACATGAGTCACGACTTTTTACCCCTCTCTGCTTACAGTTGGGTGCAGCGATCGTTTTAATCACTTTCCTGTTTCAGATAGAAGAATACAAAAACCGATCAACAGAGACGAGCATCAGATAAACAACAGCATAATAATTCTGAGTTACCTGAAGTTTAAAATCACCAGGATCTGTTTCAAAGAACCATTTAACGTTTTTATATTTTCATTTCCTCTTTCCAGTTTTTTCTTTCTCATCCTCTTCATCTGCTTCCCACACACACGCCACGAAGAGGAGTGTTTGGTAAACTTTGTCATTTCTTGTGTTATTTAATGTGATCCAGTGCGTGACTGTTGATGGATGAATCAAGTATTGTGATTTCATGTGGAGCACTCCGCAGACACGCGTGGAGTCGCTCAGTCTGCGTCTGATTTTCTCGGGATCGTTTGTCGTGCACGAGGTTAAAAATAAAAAGCTCGTGCAGCAGCTGGTTTGACCTTTTCTCTGTGCTGATGTCAACATCACAGCGCGCTGGTTAATCACGATCCACGCACTGGGGCCGATAAAGAACTCGGATTATTTACGGCCACGAAAACGTCACAGACTAAAGAGCTGAAGGAGTTTCACAGCTCGTGTTTCTGGAGCTTCGTTTCCAAAAAGTACAAATATTAAAGTGTGTTTTCAAAGTGTCCATGTCCGCAGGAGGTGCACGGCTGCACCCGCTGCTCCTACCTAGGGATGGGTACCGGTGTCCGGATTCTGACATAAACGGTAGTAACCAGACCGAAAAGCAGCGCACATTTCGGTGCTTTATTTCCTGAGCTGTGATACACTTCTAGCCAATCATTTTACGTTTCCGAGGATAGTAGGCGGGTCCAGGTACGTACGTTCTTTTAGAGCAGAGCTACAGATTAAAAATGCCCAAGGTGAAGCGGTCAAAAGTCTGGCTGTACTTCACAGCAAAAGATGCAAACTCAGCAGCAACAAGTGCTTTAAGCTGATACTGTGATACTGTCAAAGGAGGTAACTCCTCGAATCCGATGAAACACCTGGCGACGCATAGCGTTTTTTTAAAAGCCCAGAAATGCGCCGTATTTGATAGCTTGCTGTGAGACCTCACACCGAGCGCATCTACTGCGGGTGGGTTGCCTGTTATGCAACATCCCCCAAAAACACGAGGAGGAGAGTCCTGGCCCCTAGCCCTGCCAGTGTAGCAGAAATGATGAGGATGATGATGCAGCAGCAGCCGTTCTTCTCTGCGTGAGGAGCTTAATGTTGTTCGTGTGTAATTTACGTTGAGTAGGCTAACCACGTTATTACATTAATGCATGTAAGGTGAACTAGCAAACATCATCATAGCTACATGCGGCTGTCCTCTTGTTTGATGGCAGATGCTCCCTTCACCCTGGCCAAAAAGGCTAAAATGACCAAAGAAAAAGAGGGAAACAGTTAAACATGAGAGGTTTAGGACAAAGTTTGTGTTTTTTCCATTGTTTAAGCACTGCTTCCAGCCAAGAGTGATACCATATATGCCCCATAGCTGCAGAAAAGGCTAACATTGTTATCTTTTTACAAAAAAACAGATGAACATGAGAGGTTTTTGGACAAAGTGTGTATTCTCCATTCTTTAAGCACCGGCAACGTTTCAAAAGTACCGGTTTGGCACCGGTATCGGATAAAACCTAAACGATAACCATCCCTGCTCAAAGCTGGTGTTTTGAAAGCTCGCTCCTTGCATTTGTTGCTGTTTGCGCACATGAGTCATCACCTCACCGTCATTTCTACGAATGCTTCATCAGCCGCGGCACCTGGTTTTGGTCCTGCTAAATAAAAGCATCATCTGTGTCTGTGACAGATGGAAACAGCCTGTCAGTCCCTCAGCATTCATAAAGCAAAGACCTGAATCGTTATTATACGAAACCACGTGGGCTCGGCTGCGCCTCGGATAAAATAGCACTAAATAAAAAAGCAGAAAGAATAAAAATGGGAAGTAATTCGAGATAAAAACGGACTTATAAGCATCAACAGATGATGTCAGTTTGGCCACGAACGCACTGGGGTCTGTCGGGGGTTTTCTGTGCCGTGTCTGCAATCAGCCGTGGCGTGTGGTGGAAACTGCGTGCTGGTGTCAAACAACCGGTCTCATCCTCGGCTGGCATCAGGAGAGCTCGAGGCTGAGAAACTCCAAATCATTTATTAAATACACGGAGAGAGCATTATTATTATTATTATTATTATTATTATTATTATTATTATTATTATTATTATTATTATTATTAATAATAATATTATTATTATTATTATTATTATTATTATTATTATTATTATTATTATTATTATTAATATTATTATTATTATTATTATTATTATTGCGGCACAGCAAAGCCGCAGCGCTGATGGACGAGCGGCACTTTGAGCGGGTACTTGAGGATTTTTACGAAGCAGCAGCTCCTGACTGAGTCTTTCTCCTGAAGGTGTGTGTGATCCCAGCGGGGGGCGGAGACACGGGCGGGTTGGGGGGAGTATTGGAGTGAAATGGTGCGTGAAGTGAAGGTTTCTGCTCTAATCATGTGGATAATTCCTGTTTTTCTTCTTTTCTCCGATATTGAACCGCCCGAGGTCCCCGCAGCGGCGACGCTCCCAAACGCGCCGAGCTCAGCGGGACGACCTCGGCGGACGCTCTGTTGATTGGCTGAGGTCGGAGGGCACCGCGGGCCTGAGGCCGGGAGACTTCCACAGGTCAGCGCGCGACACGGTTCACGTCACGTTTCCCGTGTTAGAGACGGCGAACGTGTTCCACGACGGAGGGCACAGGTGTGAAAGGTCTCAACAGGTGTGGAGTGTGCAGGCCTCCCTCTGCACGTGTTTATGGGCGGAAGGATACATGAAAAAGAAAAACGGTAAATAAAAAACACGCGTGAATATTTAAAGACAACAAGTTAAACCCGTTTCTGCTCTGGGCCGTCAGACAGACTCCGTGATCGTGGAGAAACGTGACTCGATGTTTTCATCGCTGCATGAAGAAAGAAATGATCTGAAGGTGATGACGTGTCGCAATCATTCATGAAATCATGTCGCAACATTTTTGCTGGTTAAATGAATTCCGTCAGAATAAAAGCTGAAAAAACGTCACTTGCTTTGTTGAACATTATTATTTCATATTTTACATTTCAACATTTTTAATATTTCAACACATTTTAATAACTGACAGTTTAACCTCATGACAAAGAAATATGTTGATCTACCTAAATAAACAAACCAGTTAAAGAAAAACAGCAAAATGTGAAATAAAAACAACCCCAATAAATCACGTTTGTTTATAAATAATTCATATGTATCATGTTGATATTTGTAAATGTAAAAATATCACATTTATTAATCCTGCACATTTCCTGCACCTGTGACAGACGCCCACGTTTGAACCGTGGACGTGTTTAGATGTCCAGAGCTGGACACGACGTGCGCGTCGTTGCCGTGTTTAGTGCGCAGGCGGGAAGAATGATAATGGCCTGTTTGTACCTACCGGTGAAACCATAAAGTTTGATTTCATACATATAAGTCTGAGAAACATGTCGAGATTTTTACTCCCTTCTGTGTTTGTGGGATCAAAAATCTTTTTTGACTTATTTACTGAATCAATGACGAAGTCGCAGCAGTTTTAACAGGCCGTAAAAAACGCATAAAATCTCACTGTCCCCTTTTGCAGAATCCAACATGTCCATGTAAAAACGTAGATGTCCTCAGTCTTGCGTGACCTTCTGTGTCCCTGCTGGATTTAACAGCTGTTTTTACTGCAGTGTCTCACTCGCTCATAACTTTCATCACATTTTCATTTTTAAAGGATTTAGAACATTTTGAATCCGTTTTGCTCTTTTAAATTTATGAAACATGAATCTGAAAATTCACGATTCATTTTCATGAATTTAAAAGAACATTTATGTATAATTTTTACAAGTTTTATTGTGAAAGAGGAAGTGAGTGTGCTTGTGATCGTTGGCGACAGAAAGTACAACAAGTTTGTGCAAGTGTGTCTGAATGAGCTGAAGAGCCGTCTGCACAGCGTCTAAAATAAGTTGGACGTCCACAACGAGCACATGTGGAGTGTAAGTCCTGCGTACACGGAGGTCCTACCAACCACAACACATCCAGCAGACGCCGGAAACGTTGCCTGACCAAACACAACCTGAGTGGACCAAAGTCAGAGGCCTTCATCACTGACTGGAGACCCGTCAGTCTGCTGCCAGGATCATCCAGGGTTGCAGTCACCTGACAGCTCAGCTTCTTACGAGCAACTTTGGCTTTTGACCGAAGCGCTCCACTAAAAAGATGTGTGCAGTCCCACCTCGGTGAGAGTCTGCAGAGGCGTCACTTAACGACTTTAGAAAAGTGTGATTATTTTGCAGCGTGTGTTCAGTGTTTAACATTTGAAACAGTGGCACCTCCTCCGCTGCTTCACCTTACTGATTTCGCTCTGTCAGATCAACGAGGGTCAGCTGAAGACTGAACTGTACCTTCTTCTGCTTTCGGGCAGTGACATGCCCTGCCTGATCTCATCAACAGCGACAGCATGTATGGTAAAACCGCACATGGTGCCTTTACAAATGAAACGAATAATAACATCTGGCCCACAGCAGCTGGACCTGAGGCTGAGTTTGGGCTGACTGAAGGCCAGCTGTGGGCGTCGGCAGCGAGTCTGAGTGGACAAAGCGCTCGCACACACGCAGACATGGAAAACCCTGCCGCTTCTCCTTAAAGCTTTCCTCTTTTGGTTGCCATGACAATGCATCCTGGGGGAGGAGCCTGTACGTCCTTCCTGCTGCAGACATTAAATATACTTAAAAAAATCAAATACTTACACACAAGAGAGGGTGGGGTCAGCGTTTACAACCATCAGTCACGTCTTACAATGAATTCTAAAATGACGCAAAGACCGACGGTCGGGTCAGCAAGCTGCTGTAAGAGGTCGGGTGCTCAGAGTGACTCTTTGTTGAAATCGCAGAGCAGGGAGGGGGCCCGAGCTTTACAGGTCAGGGAGCTCTCAGTGAGGATGAGGATGGCAGGCTGTGAGTAATAGCTGAGGCTCCTGCAGCGGCGGGTTTGGGTCGGCTCGTCCCGCTTCAGGTCGGCGCAGAGCTGCTGAAAGGTTTCTGTGCTGATGGGACGGTGACGCACAAGCTGCAGGCGCCTCCGATTCCCCTCATACTCATATAATAAAATATGAATGAAGCATGAACTAACATCATGTTAAACACCAGGCCTGGTTTTAGTACTTGAATGACAGTCCTTTGCAGTGACTGCCTGAAGTCCTACACACCTGACTGCGTACCTCAGGCCTCTGGTGACCCATCCAGGCTTAGGGTGTGGTTAACTTCCTCTCCTTTTTACAGAATTTCACACCTGACTGTAGGAGACGTCATTTAAAAAGTGCGTCTCTGCCAGTTTCTGAAAATCCTTCTACTTCGCATGTACCTAAGCAGAGCCAACTCTAGCCAAAGACCGGTCGCAGGTGATCATACTGTTATCAACCTCTGTCTCTCTTCCACAGCATGTCTTTATCCTGTCTTCCTTCTCTCACCCCAACCAATCACAGCAGATGGCCCCGCCCCTCCCTGAGCCTGGTTCTGCTGGAGGTTTCTTCCTGTTAAAAGGGAGTTTTTCCTTCCCACTGTCACCAAAGTGCTGCTCACAGGGGGTCACATGATTGTTGGGCTTTCCTCTGTGTGTATCATTGTAGGGTCTACCTTACGATATAAAGCACCTTGAGGCGACTGTTGTTGTGATTTGGCGCTGTGTAAATAAAGTTGACTTGATTCATTGTCAATAACACAGACGGAGCATCTGTAGAGAAGCTGTCGGTTCACCACTGCTGCAAACCCATACTCGCTGTAGGATACTACAGCCTGGGAATGACTCGCAGCGGAAAGCTGGAAGTGGTGCTTGAGGTGAGGAAAGCCAGACAAATGGTTAAAAATGGATGGATGTCACTAAATATGTAAAAGATAAGCACAAAGTGTGATAAGAAGAGGTGTTCAGACATGCGGGTAGCACATACAGTTTATGAGGGACGTGTATGTGCTGCTGAGGAGAGGCTCTGCTCTCTGAATCATCTCCTCTGGCAGATTCCTCTCTGCCTCTGTGCTCATCATCATTCAAAGAATAAAAAGCTCTTCCCATTGAGCAGCGTCCACATACTTGTGGCCGTGCCCCGCTCGGATAGCTCTGATTGAAGTGTGCGGAGGAGGGCTGATCGCACAGATGATCAGAGGCCTGCTGCTTTTAGACGACTCATTATGGCGGCCTCCTGCAGACTCAATCCATTACACATTACTGAGACAGGCAGACGCCCGGCACATCCAAATGTATGGAGCCACAAACTTTTCCTCTGGAACCACACATTTAAAGGCGTTCAGCCCAGTGAGCGTGCTCCGACTGAGCAAACACAGACTGCAGGGAGACTGTGGACGCTGTCGGTTTCATGGCAGCTCCGTCGGTGACGACAAGCACTGCTCGCAGCTCACAGTTTGCTCTCTTACCTCTCTTTTAATTGTTGTTCTTTCTTTACTCGTTTTCGGGGTTGTTTTGCTCTCAGGCACTTGGGCGCAATCAGACGGAGGCGTGTTTATGGTATCACTGTGACTCAAGCTCAAAGCAACGTTCAGCAAAGCCGGCTGAGATCATCGACTTCAACAAGCAACGACTGCTTTGTGGCTGTCGCTGCGTTGGTGACCACAATGGGATGAGAGGGTGGAGTCAACATAAATTGACCACAATTTCTCTCAGTAAAGCTGGAGCTTCTTGGACGGCCTGTTAGTACAATAACCTGTTACTGGTCATATAATTCTGAATGTTCCAAAAGGCTCCAACAGCACAAACACGGTCCAGACGGCGAGTTCAGGCGAAGCTAGCAGGCAGCTAGCAGCTACAGTGTCAGTCAAAGAGGCCACGCCCCTAAAAATAACCAAGGGGCGCTGATCTGTAGACGAGCAGTTTGTGTATCCGGCTGTAAACATGTTTATTTCTGCTGGAAAGTTTTAACATGGAAGTGTGTGGGGCTGACTCACTGCTGCCCCTGCTGGATGCTGGAGGAACTGCAGGCTTGGTGTTTCCATGTGGACGTCGACTAGCGTCACAACCAATCACAGCTGTTGTCTTTAACTTAAACACACAGGTACAGCTGGTGATGATGAGGATGACGATGATGGTCGTATATTAAAATGAGCAGAGTTGCTAAAACTTTGCATATTTTATGTTTTTATAGCCAAACCATCAACATGAACTCATTCAGTGTGCATTCACTGGATCCAGGAAGTGCAGAATATTTCCTGCTGAGTTAAAAAGAAAGTAATCGAGTAATCTGATTTACTTGAGTAAATGTATTTAGTTACATTCCAGCACTGCCTGCTGACTGAATCACTGAACTGAACCGAGCGAGGTGTGCAGGATGAGAAAAGAGGAGAGAAAGCGAGAGGCAGGAAGGAGGAGGTGATGAAGAGGAGTGTCAGGCTGAATACAAACAGCCTGATTTCACCCTCCTGTGTGTCTAAGTGATAATAAAGTGCAGTCGAGTCCTTTTTACCTCCCGCTGGGAAAACTCACATCAGCTCCAAACACAAAATGTCATCTGCGCCTCAATCTCCTCGAACGCTGCCGCTGAGCGCCGAGATGGTTCAACAACAACAACATCGACGCTATTACAGCTTCAGGGACGAGCCGCCTCGTCCTGCCTGCATTATCTCCGTGCACACGCACAAACGCACGTGTCTGCATCAAAGCCTCAGCTTCTGTCACAAAACTCTAAAAATTGGGAAAATTTCAGTGGACTCTGGTGAGATGTGTGTGTGCAGACAGAAGGAGGATGTTTGGTGCCAAGCACTCGACGCTCTGAGCTGCATCGTGTCATGAAATTCAAACTGAAATATTATTGGTCCAGTCACGAAGCAAATCCAGACCATGGGCGCGGGTTGGGAGGATGGACCGGGAACTTTTATTCCTCTCTCATATTTTTATTTATTTAGTTTTGATTCACTAACTGATCAGAAACCAGTAGAAAAGCTCATTCCATCTCCGTGATGCCACACGCCGTTCTCTTGTTTTCTTGGTCAAGAATGGGCAACATATGGTCACATCCTGACTCGTTCGATCACTGCATGACACGCAGGTGTTCCTAATAAAGTGACTGCTGCAGAGATCGGCGGTCGAGCAGAAGGCCGCTGGTCAGGATCTAAACATGTTCACGAGGCACAGAGCAGTCTACAGCGACCTGCACGACTGAGCGTGCACGCGGACTGACGCCCGTGACCATTAATCATCTGTCAGGGAACTTTGGGGGGGCCCGAGCTGCACGTTGGGAACCAGCAGAGTGCTGTGAACTGGTTCCACGAGTGGACGGTGTGACCAGGGACGGGCAGACAGCTTTCAGCCTCATTCACACCTCATTTATTTTCAGTTTTAATCTAATTATTAACCATTTGGTGGTGGGGGGGCTCTTTGTCATGCACTGGGCCGGGTGCTGAGGGGTGTCACTGACAAAGCACCTAATCCAGAAACATTTAGTCCAATGTTTTGGTGTCATTTCGAGGTGCTGGGGGCCGCTGGCAGTCACGTACGAGCAGCAGCAGATGGATGCCAGATTAGCGCACCCGTCACTCCCCATTCTCCACACCATCCACTTTTCTTCTCGCTCTCCACCTCCACAAAAGTTTCTCTCTTGTCTCCCTAAATCCACCCTCCGTCTCTCGCCCGAGTCCTGTCAGCCCTCGCCGCCCCCCCGTCACCTCCCTAAGCCTCTTTTATTGCTCATTTCAGCACGATAAAGACGAGGCAGCGCGCCCCCTCGCCCAGAAAGCAGCACTAATGAATTCATGGGCTGGAAAGGCCTTGATCCTCCGCCGCCCCCCACCGCCACCAGGGGAGGGGAGCTATTGTTTGGGAGTATATAGGCTTGTCTATTACCCCCCCCCCCCACACACACACACACACACACACACCGCCACTGAAAAGAGCCATTTATTGCCAAAGAGCCATTTCATCGCCCCCCCCCATAAACACACTTTCATTCATTCACTGTTACAGAGCACGACAACAGTAGCAGAAGGTGGCGGCCAACGACAAAGACAGGCCATGAAATTCAATTAGCAATTCTGAATCTTTGGTGTGTGTGTGCGCTCACCGGGCTACCTCTGTGAGGACCGGCCTCAGCTTTTAACCAACGCTGCGAGGACACTTTAAACCAGCTCTGCTTCAGGAAGAAATGCTCGGGTCCTCCGCTGCAGTACTACAGCACTGATACTACAAAAGTATGATTTCAATGGTATTTAATACTATATATAATATTAAATGTCACTTCATGGAGACAGTACGTAGAGACAGACCATGAAGCTGAGCTCGTGTTGGAGGTCGAACAGTTAAGTGTATTTACCTGCAGATGATATGATGTGTGCACGTTTAAAATTACACGAGTTTAAAGTGTTTTCCAGTCTTTACAAAAATATACGTTGAAAATGCTGCAGGGCAAACTATAAAATAAAATGAGCACAAACAATAAAAATCACATGTTACAGGAAAATACAAAAATAGTCTGAATAGAATAAAAAATAAAGTAAAATGAAAAATAAATTCAAAAATAATTGAATGTAAAATTAGATTAAAAGGAAAATAATGAACCAAAGATGACTGCTGCTGTGAACTGGCCTGATATAAAAACAAATGTTTCAGCATAAAGATTATTTTTCCCTGAAAAATATACGACAGATTAATATAGCTTGTGGGGACCTTTGTATTTTTATTATTATGGAAGCAGGTTCATGTTTCGGCACTGATCTGGGTCCCCACAGGGATATAAGGACAAACGTGTGTGTGTGTGTGTGTGTGTGGCTCAGTATCACCCCTCTCTTACCCGGCTCCTATCAGCTGTCATGCGTGTGCTAATGGGCGAGCTTTTCTCAGCTGCTGACCTGTGGGAGACGTGTTGACCTTAGTTTTTCTTCCTCTTCATAATAATGTTAATCATAATGATTTCAGCGCTGAAAGAAAGTCCTCTTCCTGAATGGGAGCCTTTCAGGGGGAAAATTAGCGCTCGTCAATCTCCGCCTGGCTCTGGAGGACAAAGTCATGCGGTTCAATAGCGTCACTTTCCCTGAAAAATATTCATCTTTTCTTTTTGTGTTTGTCGAGGCTGCGAATGAAGCGGTGAGAGCGGAAATCTGTTGAGTTTAAAGAGCTGAAGACGGCGGCTCGCTCCGAGTCCTCGACGAGCCCCAAACAAAGTGCGAAGCTCGCGGGACAAACTGCCAGCTGCACACGCCACGTGTTGCTGATGGTACTTCACCCGTGCTGTTCAGGGCGATGGGAACGTCCCGCCACATCAACGCCACAGACGTCAGGTCGAACGGGCTCACGGTAACGGTCTATCCACGAGCTCGAGTCAGGATTTATTTAGCATGAGCGTGCTGTCAACATAGGCAAGGACTTCAAACATGGTGTCACATTTGACCTCTGACCTCTCCATCAAGGTCAACAGATTAATGAGAAGGTCAAAGTGATGATGACTGTTCTTACTGCCACGGTTTGTACTGGCAGCCTGTGGTAATCTGATTACTGTGTTGTTTCATGAGGACTATGATGCGTTTGAACAGACGAGTTCCTGTTTCAGTGAAACAACAACCAAACTAAACGATGACGTGAAAACTACACAAACAACAACAGAGTGATGTCATTAAACAGGTTTGTAACTGCGCCGCAAACAACAAACAAAAATGCAGAAAAACAAACGTGTTCCCTTAGAGCAGAGGTTCCCAAAGTGTGGGGCCCGCCCCGAGCCATTGCAGGGGGGGGCGTGGTCTGCGGTGCATCCTTAATCACGCCCGCAGAGTTAAAACACGGGGACTCGGGGTTGGTGTGTGTTGTGTTGTGATCTGAATAAAATGGCTCAAAACACCGATCCCTGTCTCACTCTCACCACTGAAAAGAAAAAACAATGCTTGGACACTGCTAGCACGGCGCCCACACGGACGCAAAGCAGGAGATGAAGCGTCGCTGAATATGTTTCCAAACCAACTTCATTCTAAGCCAAAGACTAGAAAGTATGGTGAAGCAAATCTTCCCTTTGGCTTCACCTGCACAGGTGCGGAGGTAGGTTTCCCTGCGTCGGGAGCAGCGCTGGGCTCTTCAAATCAGGGACTAACAGGATCCCACAGCTGTTTATGTTTTTGAACACATTTTGCACAGAGAAGCATTTTTTGAAAAATGTATTGACAGCAATGTTGAACATTATTACACAGGAAAAACAACTACACGTAAGATAATCACACTGTGACGCCTCTGCCTTTGTAAACGGAGGGACAGTAACTGTGTGTAAAACCTGCAGACAGTCAGATTAACAGCATTTCGTCTCTATCATTCTGCAATTCATCTCATGTAAGCAATAACGTGGCCACAGCGTGACGTGAAAAAAGACACATAGCTTTGACACTGCGTGACCAACTCTGTATTCCTCGTCCACGTAAACGCAAAAAAAGGAGTTTAAAAATCTCAGTTTTTGGTGATTTGAAACATCGTTTACGTGGACGAAACAGCTGCGCTTTCAAAATCACCCGTGTAGGTGCGGACGCAGCGTGAAAGAGTTAGTGGTTTATTTTATTACTACCTGTAATTTATTGCTGTTTACTTGTATTTGTTTAATTGTTTACTAAATGTTTGAGGTGTGAAATAAACCGCAATGGAGCAAAATATGGGCGTGTGTGGTTGGAGGACGTGTGTGCGCGTGCACGCAGGGGGGGCGAACATGTTTCTTGTTAAACAAAGGGGGGCCAGCAGGAAAAGTTTGGGAACCACTGACTTAGAGGAAATCTGTCATGTTTAAAATGGAAAACAGGAGCGCTGTCAGATTCCTGCACACAACAAATATAAATAATATAAAGAAAAGATAAAGACATTATTAATATTGTTCTGTTTCACCGGGCTGAGCTGTGCTGGAGGATGAAAACTGCAGTTTCAAATATCTGCAGGCGCTCCCGCGGCCTCCAAACGCAACGACTTTCCACCAATAAATGTGACAAATGAGTGTTTTCATTAAAGGATCATTAAAGTCTCGAGAGTCAAAAGATTAAGAACGCGCAGCGGCCTCCTCCTCCTCGAACATGACTGCAGCAGCCGCTAAATACCAGCTGCTCTTTGTGCCGCTACAATACAGGCCGAGCGCGCTGTGTCGAGAGTCGCCCGTAAAAACGAGTCCATCTGTTTGCAACAAGTCCCACAGCTGTGGCCTCACAGGGAGGAGAGGCTGTCGGCCCGACTAATGAGGCCGCATTGTGCGGACGTCCATTAGAAGTCACGGCGTGTTAGCCGATCCACGGTGTGAAAACAACTCGTGAGTCAATTATGTACCAGTTACAGTGTGTGTGTGTGTGTGTGTGTGTGTGTGTGTGTGTGTGTGTGTGTGTGTGTGTGTGTGTGTGTGTGATTCACGTGAGGACCAATGACAAAGCAGAGCCTGTAAGCACCGGTCCTCTCTGCAGACGCGGGACTGAGGTTAGACTCGGGTGGCGGTGCTCGTTCAGGAGACGCTCATGATGGAAATGTTCCCGTGAAAATTCTGCTTTATTTCATCCGGAGAATCAAGGAAATTTCTGGAAAGTAAAACAATCCAGTATCAGTTTACATATGAGTTTTAATTATTGGTGATATTCTGCATGATTTAATGAGACAAAACTAAAGTAAAAAAAAGAAAAAATGAATAGAATAAACCAGTGTAAAACCAGTGTAAAACCAGTGTAAAACCAGTTCACCCCCCGAACACACAAAGCTGCAGAGTAATAAAAACATGGTTGTTAGAGGCCGTTCAGTGATGACGTGAACTTTTAGGACGTTTGCTCACGCAAGTTCAATGACCTTCGTGCGTTCCTCCTCCTCCTCCTCCTCCTGGTGTTTGTCAGAAACTCTGACACAAACACAAAGACTTCGACAGGAAGCTCTTTGTGTTTCCTGCCTTTTGTTCCACCTGCGTGATGAAAATGGGATTTCTTTTGTCTTCATTCGGATGCAGTTTGTGATGAAAGACCCTGAGCGTCCCCGTTTGTTCCTACGGCAGCGTCTGCTCTCGTTTTGTCTGATTCCTCCTCGTCATAAACACGCTTTGTGCGTTTTCATGGAGAAATCTGTTTATGGACGATCGTGGCGAAAACACGTCTGTTCAGACATAATGAAAGCGCTGCTGTCACGCTCATCAGGAGGACGTGCCATTGGTGAATTACATTTGGATAAATGGAGGTCGTCTTCTTTTTAACAAGCACGAGATGATGGTAGAGATGAGCCAAAGTTTGGACGCGCTCAGTCTGTGTGGCGGTCTGAGGACGACGTAGAGACGAGACCTCCCCGAGTGTCCTCTGAGAGTCTTTGGTGCTGCGTTGGGTTTAAATGTGATCTCTGGACCCGGACCAGAACCACGAGCTCGTGTTGGAGGACGACTCACGCAGAGTGTGGGAGGCTCAGCGCACTGGAAACCAATAAAAACACAGTTGAGACTGAAATAGACGCCAATCAAGGTTAGGAAAGGAACACACACGGCAGTAAAATCATCTTCTACTGTTCGTTTACTTTTATTTATTTCCACCTGAAAACACATCTGACCTTCAGACGGTAACACACACACGGGGACACACACAGACAGACGGACACACACACACACACACGCACAAGGAGACACACACACACACACGCACACACACAGACCAGTAATTTCGCTCCGTGGGGTTCGGTCATTTAAACGGCCTCCTTAGAAATGACACAGTAATGAATTCACTGCCTACCTGCTCCATTAGTAACCCCCACTGCGACACACACAGACGCACACACACAGAGGCGGGGTGGATGTTTCTGGCTCTCTCGGGGCTCTCAGGTCAATTAGCAGCTAATTTGTGGACAAGCTCTGATGTTTGATTGGATAATTATCCAATTAGCACTCTGAGTCGAGAGGACAGGAAGTGCAGCCGTCAGTCTGACTGCTGATCGCTACAAAACAATCAATAAATCACATAATAAATAAATCACATAAAGACTGAGCACAGATGCTGCGAGACGTTTAAGCTCGTCCGACGTGTCTCTGATCCACGGTCGGCGTCGCATCATGATGCATCAGTGTGAAACGTGCAGGGCCGTCAGCTGCAGGTCATCAGGACCGGTCCTTGTTTCCATGTTTCCACTGTAGCCCTCAAAGCACTTTATATGTCACCACACACAGTCACACTCCAGTAATTCCATCACGAGCAACTCAGGGTCCCATCTTGCTCAAGGATACTTTGGCATGTGGACTGGAGCATCCCAGCATCGAACTATCGACCTTCAGATTAGCAGATGACCCGAGAGAGACAAAGCTTTGTAGGTCTGTTTACTTTGTTTACTAGAATGCAAATATCAAATCTGCATTAAGATCTCGTGCAGTCAGGACATCCACCCATCTGTCATCCACCCATTCATCCACCCATCTGTCAGCCATCTGCCATCCATCCATCCATCTGTCATCCATCCACCCATCCATCCATCCACCCATCCATCCATCCATCCATCCATCCATCTGTCATCCATCCACCCATCCATCCACCCATCTGTCATCCACCCATCCATCCATCCATCCATCCATCCATCCATCCATCTGTCATCCATCCACCCATCCATCCATCCATCCATCCATCCACCCATCTGTCATCCACCCATTCATCCATCCATCTGTCAGCCATCTGTCATCCATCCATCCATCCATCCATCCATCTGTCAGCCATCCATTCATCTGTCATCCATCCACCCATCCATCATCCATCCATCTGTCAGCCATCCATCCATCTGTCATCCATCCACCCATCCATCATCCATCCATCTGTCAGCCATCCATCCATCCGTCAGCCATCCATCATCCATCCATCTGTCAGCCATCCATCCATCTGTCATCCATCCATCCATCAGCCATCCATTCATCTGTCATCCATCCACCCATCCATCATCCATCCATCTGTCAGCCATCCATTCATCTGTCATCCATCCACCCATCCATCATCCATCCATCTGTCAGCCATCCATCCATCTGTCAGCCATCCATCATCCATCCATCCGTCAGCCATCCATCATCCATCCATCTGTCAGCCATCCATCCATCTGTCATCCATCCATCCATCAGCCATCCATCTGTCAGCCATCCATCATCCATCCATCTGTCAGCCATCCATCCATCTGTCATCCATCCATCCATCAGCCATCCATCTGTCAGCCATCCATCATCCATCCATCTGTCAGCCATCCATCCATCTGTCATCCATCCATCCATCTGTCAGCCATCCATCCATTCATCATCCATCCATCCATCCATCCATCCATCCATCCATCCATCTGTCAGCCATCCATCCATTCATCATCCATCCATCCATCCATCCATCCATCCATCCATCTGTCATCCATCCATCCATCAGCCATCCATCTGTCAGCCATCCATCATCCATCCATCTATAAGCCATCCATCCATTCATCATCCATCCATCCATCCATCCATCTGTCAGCCATCCATCCATTCATCATCCATCCATCCATCCATCCATCCATCCATCCATCCATCTGTCATCCATCCATCCATCCATCCATCCATCTGTCATCCATCCATCCATCAGCCATCCATCTGTCAGCCATCCATCATCCATCCATCCGTCAGCCATCCATCTGTCAGCCATCCATCCATTCATCATCCATCCATCCATCCATCCATCCATCTGTCATCCATCCATCCATCCATCATCCATCCATCTATAAGCCATCCATCCATTCATCATCCATCCATCCATCTGTCATCCATCCATCCATCAGCCATCCATCTGTCAGCCATCCATCATCCATCCATCCGTCAGCCATCCATCCATTCATCATCCATCCATCCATCCATCCATCCATCCATCTGTCATCCATCCATCCATCCATCAGCCATCCATCTGTCAGCCATCCATCCATCCATCCATCCGTCTGTCATCCATCCATCCATCAGCCATCCATCTGTCAGCCATCCATCATCCATCCATCCGTCAGCCATCCATCTGTCAGCCATCCATCCATCCATCCATCCGTCTGTCATCCATCCATCCATCAGCCATCCATCTGTCAGCCATCCATCATCCATCCATCCGTCAGCCATCCATCTGTCAGCCATCCATCCATTCATCATCCATCCATCCATCCATCCATCCATCCATCCATCCATCCATCTGTCATCCATCCATCCATCAGCCATCCATCTGTCAGCCATCCATCCATCCATCCATCCATCCATCCATCCATCCATCCATCCATCCATCCATCCATCCATCCATCATCCATCCATCCATCCGTCTGTCAGCCATCCATCCACCCCCAGCATGATCTGGGTCTCCATGATGTTGGTAATGAAATACCCACCCAGGAGGCTCCCTGGTGCCTTTTTTCACCCCAAAGTCTTAATCTGAATTGACTCAAAGCGTTTAACGGTCCTTAGTTCATCAGTTAGATGAAAGAGGACTGTTTTGCTATTCTGCTGTTTTATTGACATCATGATCCGTTCAGGCTCTGAATGATGATTCAGCAGCCGTGAGAAGAGGCTGAGTGGTACACAGACTACATACATGAACATGGAGCTTTTCCATCATGGCTGCGACTCCTTCAGTACATCTTTATCCTCATCTGACACATTCATCACTTTTATTTTCCCTCAGCTCTCTCCTCCTCCTCCTCTCAGCAGTGTGTTAATTGCAGGGTAGCAGTGGAGGGAGCGCTGGATTCGCCGTGCGGGGTGTCCAGGAGGAGCCAACCCTGTCATTTAGCTCTCTGGCTCTGAGCTCAGACCGGCAGGGAAGCTGAAGATTTTCCCAGCATGCCGTGGGCCAGAGTGGACCGAGCTGCTCTGCGGTGGGCGCCTAATGGCAGCTCACACACACACGTGGTTACACACTGCAGTGGCCTTAATGACAGCTGCCTTTTAATGCTGAGCAGGGAGGTTACCTTTGCATGTGAGTGTGAGCTGCGGGGGACGCGTCAGCCTGAAGGGGGATCATTTTGTGGCTGCTTTCTCTCTGAATGTGAATGTGAATGAATTCTTTGTGCTTTGTTTGAGCCGCAGGTCTGAACCTGACAGGAAACACTTAGAACAAGTGAATTACACCTTTTTCATTCAGTGGCACTAAAAAGTAAAAATGATGGCAGCAATTTGTGCACAGCTTCGTTCTAATACGGACGTTTATTACAGATTTCAGGAGAAAGGTTCTGCAGTCGCATGCTATCATGGATGAAGTGCAGCCTAAAGCTGAACAGAGTCTTTGCATCAGCGGCAGGTTAGGTGTCGACTTCCCAGAATCCTTCAGTTTGGCCCACACAGATCCCAAGCTCCCGCTGGGCTGCGGGGAGGCCTCTGTGATCAGGACCTGGTTTGTGATCAGGACCCCGTCATGTAGACGGACCAGATCTGATCAAACTGGATCAAAGTTTTCCAGCACAGATTGCAATTTTGGCATTTAGCTTCTGAAGAAGAAAAGAGCAGAGCCATGGCTTCCAGCCAATCAGCAAAACTGACATTAACTTAGGGAGCCTCAGAACCACCTTCCACCGGCTTCTTTGTTGCATGTTTCCCACCCTTCACTGCAGCTGCAGATCTTTCTGTTTGTGATCACTTCCACATAATGGTGATGTATGATCAGTGTAATCAGATTACATTTTTCAGTGACACAGTAAAGAAACATATATCCAAGTCAGTAACCCTGGGTAATTAAAGACATTCGTGCTAAGCTAAAAGTGCGGACCTCTGCCTTTAACTCCGGGGACGCTGATGCATATAAAGCAGCAGGTACGACCTCCGAAAGTCCATAAAAAAGGCCAGAAAGGACTACAGGGACAAAGTGGAGTCCAGCTGCCACAGCTCTGACACCAGGCGACTGTGGGATGGACTGACTGCATCACTGACTACAAGAAGGACAACACGGTCAGTGCTCAGCCCACTGCATCTCTCGCAGACGAGCTCCACAGCTTCTGTGCTCGTTTTGATGAAGACAACAGAGAGCAGATCCTCTACCCTCAGGAGCACAGGGAGGCTGTAACTCTCAAAACAGAAGCTGTGAGATGGACTTTCAAAAAGGTCAATCCTCACAAAGCTCCGGGACCGGACGGCATCCCAGGCCGGCTTCTCAGAGCGTGTGCTGGCAGGGGGGTTCGCCAACATCTTCAACCTCTGCCTGAGGCAGTCAGTGGTCCCTTAAAACATCCACCATCATCCCCATTCCTAAGAAATCAGTGGTCTCCTGTCTGAATGACCACCGTCCTGTTGCACTGACATCCGTCATCATGAAGTGCCTGGAGCGGCTGGTCAAAGGTCACATCTGCTCCTCCCCCCCGACACGCTGGACCCTCTTCAGTTCCCCTATCGCAGACAGCCGAGTGTACACAGACCCGAGTCCAGCAGCCAGAGCAGGAACTTCAGCAGGTAACAAAGACAGTCAGGCTGCAGCCTCGTTTCTACGGTAGGATCACCATGACAACCACTCCGAGGTCAGGTTGTTCGGGTTTTCGTCTTCGCTCTGCATGTGTCTCCTCAGTCGGACAGAGGTCTGTGAAGGTGGGCTGGACTGTTCCCTCCTTCTTATGTTTCAGGTCATTTTATGACGTAACATGAAAGTAATGTAGCGAGTAGTTAAGAGTAATTAAGCAACATACTCCATTACTTATAAGTTACATATAATGTGTTATCAGCATTACAGCATGACTGTAGAAAACTGGGACACGTCTCGGGGCTGAGGAAGCCCTGGAAATCCTCTTGATGATGATGATGATGGAGCCCTTCGTGCTGGATATGGATGGTTTCTGGTTGCAGTGTTGATGGGTTACTGTTGGACACAGCAGTCGTGTCGGCGCTGCCAGCCGACGTTCACAGGAAGACTTTGGAGCAGTGTGAGCTCCACTGAGTGGGATCAGAGTCAGCTGTGGAGGAAAAAGGCTGACAGGTTGATGTCTACACCAGTGAATACTGTCTGAGGTCTTCCTCTTCTCCTCCTGCCTGGCAGCTCCATCTTCATCCTCCTTTGTCCGCTCTCACTTATATCTCACTGCTTATCACCTGTAAATTTTGGTTCAATTCAATTCAGAGCCTACAATAATACTGTGGCGGGGCGTGGCCTGCGGTGCCGTGCAGAGGAGGCGGACGCACCTGCACGGCATCCGCAATCACGCCCCGCCGAATTAAATATTGTATTGGGTCCTGTGGTTGTGTTGTTGTGATAGTGTTGAGCGAGCAGCGGGAGAGCTGCAGCTCTGTGAGTATTGTGGACAGCAACCGTCAAAGCTTTAATAAAAAGCATCAAAATGCCACTGGGTCTGCCGTGTATGTTTACAAATACACACAGAGAAAAACCCAACAATCATATGACCCCCTAAGAGCAGCACTTTGGCAACTGTTGTAAAGACCCAACTTTTAGCACATCCCAGCACACCCACTCACTTCACCAGATGCACCTTGTTTAGTTCTCTCACCTTTGATTGGGTGTGGTGCTTGCCCTTAATTGCAGTCACCTGTCACACGTTGTATAAGGACTGCACTCTGGCTCAGTCTTTCTTCACTCCCACACGGGGCGGCAGCGGAGCATTGGCAGTCCATGTGTGTCTTTCCTTATTGACTCAGAATAAATTGATGACTGCTTATTCTCATTCTAATCGGATGAGCCCATGATGTTGACGACTTTGTAGACAACTGGGGTTCACTCCAGCCCAGCAGGTGGCGGTAAAGCGCCTTTAAATTAGCAGCAGAAGAAGAAGAAGCAGCTAAACGCGGGATGCACAAAAAGGAGTGAAGAGGCTGAAGCTAACGCCACAAAATGGGCAAAACATTTTCCATTTCTCTATGTAGTGCAGCGAGCACCGTCAGGGTAATTAATAATGTAGCAAAGCGCTGTGAGGAGTTAGCTTCTAGACGTTCGTTGACACCCCGTGTTTAGCTGCTTCTTCTTCTGCCGCTAATTTAAAGGCACTTTACCGCCACCTGCTAGGCTGGAGTGTGGACCAATATTGAACAATATAATAATCAATAGAATATCACGTTATTATTACACGTTATTACAATATACATAATTATCACGTTTGTACAATATAAATATATTGTTCAAATGTGAAAGGTATATTGTTAGAACAATAAACTTTTCA
>NC_137433.1:39705285-39790285 GCF_964374335.1 Astatotilapia calliptera
CCTGTTAAACCATTTTTTAATTTTGCACATTTCTGAAGTAATTGTATCCAGCAGCTCCTTTAGATTCCCCCCAGAACAAAAAATATTTGTGTCATCTGCAAATAATACTAATTTTAATATATCAGATGCCTTACAAATATAATTTATATAAATAATAAATAATTTTGGACCCAGTACAGAGCCTTGTGGAACACCACAAGCAATGTCCAAGCATGATGAGGAATGGACACCCAGCTTCACAAATTGTTTCCGGTCACTTAAATAATTTTTCACCCATTGCAGTACAACCCCCCTAATCCCATACCGTTCCAGTTTATTAATTAATATGTCATGATTGCTTGTGTCGAATGCTTTCTTGAGATCCAGAAATACTCCAGCTGCATACTGTTTCTGATCTATAGCATTCGTAATCTCCTCAATTGATTCGATTAATGCCAGAGATGTTGATCTTTTTGATCTGAATCCATATTGACTGTCAGAGAGTAATTTATATTTATCTAAGAATTTGTCTAATCGTTTATTAAACAGGTTTTCTAGGATTTTGGAGAATTTTGGTAGTAAAGAAACAGGCCTGTAATTTGTGAAGTGGCGTCTATCCCCGGTTTTATACAGCGGCACAACTTTAGCTATTTTCATTTTGTTTGGCACTTTTCCCGTCTGAAATGATAAGTTGCAAATATATGTTAGAGGTCCTACAATTCCTTCAATGACCTTCTTGACGATTTTCATGTCAATATCATTACAATCAGTGGATGTTTTATATTTACACATGTGTACAATGTCAATTATTTCTTTTTCCTCCACTGATGTGAGGAACATTGAGTTAGGGTTCCTATCAATCAGGTTTTCACTACAGTCTACTGATGGCAGTGACTCAGGAATTTGTTCTGCCAGTTTTGGTCCAATATTTACAAAATAATGATTAAAGCTGTTGACCTTATCAGCAGTGTTTTCCATAATATTGCCATTATCAATAAAGTATTGTGGATAACTTTATTGTCCAGAATTATTTTTAATGATACCGTTTAAAACATCCCATATTCCTTTCATATTATGTTTATTGTTGTTCAATATTTTACTATAATACTCCTTTCTACATACACGTATAATATTGGTCAACTTATTTTTGTATTTTTTATATTTATTTTCAGCATCTTTTGTTCTTTGTTTTAGGTATTCCCTATAGAGTGTATTTTTCTTTTTACATGCATTTTGTAAACCCTTAGTGAGCCATGGTCTATCTGAATATTTGTGCTTTCTGTTGTATTTTATTGTTGGACAGTTTTTATCGTACAACTCCATGAATATTCTTAAAAATATGCCATATGTAATATCAATATCAGCTTCTTTGTACACATTGTCCCAGTCCTGATTTAATAGATCGTTCTTAAATGCAGTCATAGTTTCTTCTGTCCTTACACGTCTGTATCTCAGTTGTTCTTCATGCTGATTTTTCTTATAATTAGTGTCATAAACTGCAAAAACTGGTAGGTGATCACTGATGTCATTAATTAATATTCCGCTCACAATGTTGTTTTCCATATTGTTAGTGAAAATATTGTCAAGTAAGGTGGCACAATGTGGTGTAATTCTGCTAGGCCTGGTTATTTTAGGATGTAAACTCAAACTGTACATAGTGTTTAGGAATTCGTCGCTCATTTTATGCTTTTTTGGATTCAACAGGTCAATATTAAAATCACCACAGATAAACATAACTTTTTGATTTGTTTTAGAGAATATTTCCTCTATGAAGTCATTAAATACTTGAATACTAGAGCCAGGTGTTCTATATATACAGCTAATTATTACATTTTTTTCTTTTTCCTTATAAATTTCAATTGTTATACATTCTAGTAAATTATCAATTACAGTTGTCATACTTTCTACCACCTTGTAGTTTAGGTTTTTATCCACATACACAGCTACTCCCCCTCCACTCTTGTTCCTTCTATTTACAAAATTCACTTCATATCCCTCCAGTCCAAAGTCCATTCCTTTCTCCGCATTGATCCATGTTTCAGAAATGGCAATAATTCCAAATGGATTTGTCAACTCATTTAGATATTCCTTTATATTGTTGAAGTTGGCATACAGACTTCTGCTATTAAAATGGATTATTGATCATTTATTTTCTGTGTTGTTGGTGTGCTTAAACTGTTCATCAGTGAAGTAGCAGCAGTTACAGCTGATGTTGTAGAAGAAATTATTTTCCGGGTCTATATCCTTTTCTAAGTCTAGAACATTATGGTCTGTGTATCGAAATGTTCTCAGTTCCAGATTATCATAAAGAGAATTCCAATGAGTCATGTTGATATTGTTGCCGGATGCAGATGAAGTTCTTTTGGACTGTGCCATGTGTTGTGTTGTGTGTCACGTCACATGTGTATTCATACCTCCAGAGTAAGTTGACCTCAGTATTTGTCCAGCTCCTCCATATTTCTGATGACCAACACTTGTTCCGGTGTTCCATTGAGTTTAATGAATACTTTGCAGTTGGTGGTCCATGTATTTTGAATTTTTCCCTGTTTCTTCAAGTAACGTGCTTTCCTGGCAATGTCCGCATTTCTTTTTATCAGATGTTCGTTCATGAAGACATCGGATCCTTTCAGTTTCCTTCCTTGTTTTGCAAATCTCACAATGATGGCTGGTTTGTTACTGTCATTTTTTCGGGGTAGAGGGTGGCAAGCCTCAATGTTGTTATAATCCACTTCCACACCTTTGGACCGTAGAAAGGTAACCACTTGATGCTCCGTGGAGTTGACATCTTCCTCTCCTGGCCCTCCTACATTGTCAGTGGCGACCGCCCGGGCGTATGACCGGGGTTTGATGCGAAGCCCCGTGATGATAACATCGTTCATCCGGGTGTACTGCTCCAAATCCGCCACTCTGTTCTCCAGGTACGCCAGCCGCCGATCCTTCTCGGCGTTCTGGATGCGGAGAGCCTTAACTTCCTCGACCAGGTCCAGGATGGCTTTCTGCTGCAGTTTGACAGTAGAAATCTCCTCTGTCATAAACTCCAGCGACTTCTTAATATCGTCTCCTTCCTCGGCTGACAGAACTTTTTTCGGGCCCATGCTGAGAGACACTCTCGTAGCTTTGCCGTGACGACCGGCTAGCTACTTCCCAGAATCCTGTTACATTTTTAATTTTCGTTCTTTCTTCTTAGATTAAGCTTCTGGATTCGTCGCCGGTGGTACTGACACATAGCCAGTGCTCCTGTGTGGCAGGCGCTGTTATGTGCAATCACACAGTGGCACTGCTCTTCCAAACAGCACACTACTCACAACTCAGAGTGCCGGTTGTGCCCCCTGTGCATAGCTGCACGGAATCTGAACAGCAATGGCACAAGCCACGGACAGTGGTAATTTAAATGAGGTTAAAGTTGTTGAATTAGTCCATGTTTACATATGAACAGCAACACCATCCATAGTAAATGTGTCTTCTGTTAGGGTGTGAGGCCAGGACCCATCAACTCCATGATCTTCACTGAGCCGGTACCAGGACGGCCCAGACTGGAGTACGGTAATTAGATTTTAAAATTTGGTTTCATGTGTTACAAATGCACGTTGCTATTTATTCATACATACATGTGTAAGAATAGGTATTAATTTACATACATTACACTTTCTGAAGACGGCTAACTCAGTCATGTACATATACATCCCAGTCTCTAACTTATGCACCACTGTTTTACACCTTTTAGTTTTTAGTTTAGTTGTTGTTCAGTATAACAACCTTCTTCCTTACATTATTGTCATTGATGTTTTCTTTAGGAGTGGCTTCTACAGAGGCATGGTGGGTCCGTTACCAGATCCCTGCTTGTTCAGAATAACGGAGGCATATGCAAAATTTAATATTGAGGACAGGCCACTTGTGACCACAATGAACATGAGACCTGACAAGCCCCCTGTGGAAAGTGGCTTTGGGCTGGTGCAGGAGGGCAGTGTTCTGTCATATCAGCAGCCGGTTTTGACAACCCGGTACATCACGCTACACCGCGATGCACCACCAACACCGCACTTGCCTCTGGAGGGGTATGACATCTTGCCATCAGATTGTGTGTTTGTGTGCTCAGAAGAAGAGCTTCTGCATCTGAAAAGCTTGTCTGTAACTCTGGAAATGGCTCACAAAATAGAGGAAGCTACACGTGAGCAAAGCTCTTCGTCTGAGTGGCATCAGCTCCGCAGGCCCAGAGTGACTGCCTCTAGGTTTCGGGAGGCGTGTCACGTCAGAGGCCAGAGCTCGGCAGAGTCACTAGCAGAGCGTATATTGAAGGGAACAAGGCAGACAGCAGACATGAGGAGAGGAACTGAGATGGAGCCTGCAATAGCAGCAGAGTATAGTAGGCTAATGAATGTTAACTACTCACCCTGTGGTCTGGTCATTCACCCCATTGCCCCCTGGCTTGCTGTATCTCCTGATGGTGTTGTTTTTGACCCCAATGAATACCCCCAGTTTGGCTTCGTGAATTCAAATGTCCCAATGTACAAAACTTTATTGACTGCAAATATGTGCAGATGGAACGTGGTGCCCCTAAACTAAAAAAGAGCCACGCATATTACTGGCAAGTGCAAGGACAACTGCTCATCAGTGGGATGCAGTGGTGTGACTTTGTTGTGTGGGCACAAGAGGACTACCTAGTGCAAAGAATATACATGGATACAGATGTGCACAATGCAATCAGAGAAAAGGCCGACTATTTCTTTTTTTACATATATATGCCAAGATACCTGTGTTTGAAAAAAATGAACAGTGAGAACAGCAAACAGAAAACAGATCCTTCAGGCTGGCTGGAACAAAATAACTGAGGTTTTATTTGCAAAGTATTTCATGAATTCTTTTGTTGTTACTTTTATGTGAAATCAATAAACTGTTATTTAAGCAATGGCATCAATTTCATTTTTTAAAAACACACATTGAAACATTGAATTTGAACTTATTTACATGGTATTTAAAACTCCATGCCTAACATACTGATATACATTTAGACAGTAACTCAACTGAGGGAAGAAAATGATTAATTATATTTTGGATGTTAAAGCACAGGGTCACTTATGAAAACAATTCAGTGATTTACTTTATAATTTTGATAAACAATTGCTGAATCTGAATAGTAAGATAGTAGTATAATTAAACAGTAATCAAGTGTTGTCAGCTGAGAAGGAAGAAATGCAACTGTAGTGGCCTCAGCTGCAGGTCGTTTTCCGTCTTGTCTCACTATTTTTTAAACTAATGCTGTGTTCTGGTCATTTGACAGCATACATGCTGCAAACAGCTGGTTGATATTGTAAACATGTGACATGCTAATGATGCTATCAAAAAGTTTGTGTTTTATGCAGTGTTGGGTAAGTTACTTTAAATTAGTAACTTAGTTACATTACTAGTTTCTTCTATCAAAAGTAACTCAGTTACTTCAGGTTACTCGTTACTTTCAAAGTAACTAGTTACTAGGGAAAGTAACTATGGTTTTACTCAGAATTCTCTTGTTAATGTGTTGCTCCCATAACTTTGCAGTCTTCTAGCTTGCTTACTTGCCACAGTGCACTGTGCCACCGACCAATAGAAAGGAAAAGATAATGTGCATATTTCCACGAGAGAAATCCCACACCTGATTCTATCCTAGCCTGCTTTTTACATCCAACACAAAAACTGCAGTCGTGGTGCTTTCGATTGTACTCAGAACTCGGAAATTCTGCTTCTGAATAGGAAGATGTAGGTAACACCAGACTGCAGATGAGCTGCATACAGGGCTGGACTGGGACAGAAAAATCGTCCCGGGCATTTTGACTAGAGACCGGCCGCCATTATAGGGAAAATCATAAAGCCTTTGAATGAAAACAAACACTGCTGTGACAGTGATGTGCACTGTTCTGATGGTATATATGCATCAATCTATCAATCGTTTGTTGTAAGATTCAGATAATTATTTAATAACAGTGAGACATTTTAAATGAGAATAAGAAAGAAAAGTATTTCTTTGTGCCCCCCTCTCCCTGTTAATGCCCTACAGGCCCCCTGGCAACACTTTGCTAGACCCGCCCCTGCACAGTTACCAGCTGTCAGCTACCTAAAAAAGGATCCTGGTGTTATTTGTCTCTCAGAAACAGTTCATAACTTCAACTCATTCATGTCACCTAAAAGGTAAACCTGTTTCTCCATCACAGCTCTGATGATCCAGTAAGGACATCTCCTGGTTTCATCTTCATGTTTCCCTCTCACCACATATCCAAACCGACATCATGACCAGCAGCTTTACAGCTGTGGCTCCAGCAAACATCAGCTGATACTAGAAATTAATATTAAATAAATTCTACCAACAGCTGATCAAGATTAAACGTGCTGCTGTTGTTTAGCGCGACATCCGCTGGTTTCCTCTTTCTGGCGCAAAGTGAGCGATAAACAAACAAGAGAGACGATCAGCTGATCATTGATCAAATCAAATCAAATCAAATCACTTTTATTGTCACATCACATGTGCAGGCACACTGGCACAGCACATGCGAGTGAAATTCTTGTGTGCGAGCCCCACAAGCAACAGAGATGTGCAAACACAACAACACAAACGAGCAAAATACAAGAATGGCCAACCTGAAACTAATAAATATATGTACAATATATAATAGTGTATGCATTTCTGGATGTGTATACTAAATATTTTCCTACGTGTGTGTGTGTGTGTGTGTGTGTGTGTGTGTATACACATTTTTACAAATTAAATAGTAAAAAAATAAAATAAAATAATAATAATAATAATAATAATAAAATATATAAAATATACAGAGTTGAATATGTGCAAAACAGTGGCATTTATATACAGTATGGAGTGCATAATGTTGAAGTTCCAGTAGTGAAGCTGAGGTGTCTATGACGTGTTCAGCAGTCTGATGGCCTGGTGGAAGAAGCTGTCTCTCAGTCTGCTGGTACGGGACCGGATGCTGCAGAACCTCCTTCCTGATGGAAGTAGTCTGAACAGTTTATGGCTGGGGTGACTGGAGTCCTTGATGATCCTCCCTGCTTTCCTCAGGCAGCGCTTCCTGTAGATGTCTTGGAGGGAGGGAAGCTCTCCTCCAATTATCCGTTCAGAGCACCGCACTACTCGCTGGAGAGCTTTGCAGTTGTAGGCGGTGCTGTTGCCATACCAGGTGGTGATGCATCCAGTGAGGATGCTCTCAATGGCACAGTGATAGAAGGTCCTGAGGATGCGGGGGCTCATGCCGAATCTTTTCAGTCTCCTGAGAAAGAAGAGGCGCTGCTGCGCCTTCTTCACTGTTTTGTTTGTGTGTACTGACCACGTAAGATCCTCAGCCAGATGTACTCCAAGGAAGCGGAAGCTGCTCACTCTCTCCACAGCAGCGCCGTTGATGGTGATGGGGGTGTGTACTTCTCTGCACCTCCGGAAGTCCACTATCAACTCCTTTGTCTTTGCGACGTTGAGGGTGAGATGGTTGTCTTGACACCAGTGGGTCAGGGCGCTGACCTCCTCCCTGTAAGCAGTCTCATCACCGTTGGTGATAAGACCCACCACTGTAGTGTCGTCCGCAAACTTCACAATGATGTTGGAGCTGTTAGTGGCTGTGCAGTCGTAGGTGTAGAGTGAGTATAGGAGAGGGCTCAGTACACACCCCTGTGGAGCACCAGTGTTCAGTGTGATGGGGGATGAGGTGATGCTGCCCAGTCTGACCACCTGGCGTCTGTCAGACAGGAAGCTAAGGATCCAGCTGCAGAGGGAGCTGCTCAGTCCTAGATCCTGCAGTTTCCTGTCCAGCTTCGAGGGAACGATGGTATTGAATGCTGAGCTGTAATCTACAAACAGCATTCTCACATACGTGTCTCTCTTCTCCAGGTGTGACAGGGCAGTGTGTAGTGTCAGGGCTATGGCATCATCAGTGGACCTGTTGTGGCGGTATGCAAACTGTAGAGGGTCCAGTGAGTCGGGTAGTGCAGAGCAGATGAAGTCCCTGACCAGCTTCTCGAAGCATTTGCTTACGATGGGGGTCAGGGCTACAGGTCGCCAGTCGTTCAATGAGGAGATGGTGGAGGATTTGGGTACAGGGACGATGGTGGCCATTTTGAAGCAGGCTGGGACTACAGACAGAGAGAGGGAAAGGTTGAAGATGTGCGTGAACACTCCAGCCAGCTGAGCCGCGCATGACTTGAGGACGCGGCCGGGAATCCCGTCTGGACCAGTAAATTTGCGTGCGTTCACCTTCCTGAAGCACCTCCGCACATCCTCCTCAGACACAGTGTGCGCACTGACGTCATCCGCGGTGCGCACACTGTCCGGTCTCATGGTGTTCGCTGTGTCGAATCTAGCGTAGAATACGTTTAGATCCTCACACAGAGAGGCCGTGGTCTGCGGTGTGCTGGTTTTCCCTCTAAAGTCTGTGATCGTGTTTAGTCCCTGCCACATACTCCGAGGGTTGTCAAACTGTTGCTCCACCCTGTCCCTGTACTCACGTTTGGCTGCTTTGATCGTCTTCCGGAGTTGGTAATGTGCGTGTTTGTAGTCCGATGTGTTCGCGGAGGCAAAGGCGGTGTTCCGTGCCGCCAGTGCCGCGCGAACATCTCCGTTAATCCAGGGTTTTTGATTTGGGAAGGATTTGACTGTTCTGGATGGGACGACATCTTCCACGCATTCCCTGATAAATCCACAGACTGAGTCCGTGTATTCATCAATGTCTCTGGCGGCCACGTGAAACATTTCCCAGTCCACGTGATCAAAACAGTCCCGCAGCGCAGACTCCGATTGGTCCGTCCAACAGTGCACCGCCCTCCGGGTTGGAGCTTCCTGTTTCAGCTTCTGCCTGTAGGCGGGCAGGAGCAGGATGGAGCAGTGATTTGATTGGCCGAATGGGGCGCGGGGGAGGGCTTTGTACGCATCCCGGAAAGAGGTGTAGCAGTGGTCGAGTAGCCGGGCTCCACGAGTGTTAAAATGGATGTGTTGATGGAGTTTTGGTGAGACTTTCTTCAGGTTTCCCTTATTAAAGTCTCCGGCTGTGATAAACGCTGCCTCTGGGTGTGCGGTTTCCTCGCTGCTGATCGCGCTGTACAGTTCCCTGAGTGCTCGTCAGTGTCGGCTTGTGGGGGAATGTAAACAGCCGTAATAATCACTGCTGTAAATTCCCTCGGTAGCCAGAATGGCCGGCACTTAATCATCAGGTACTCCAGGTCCGGTGAGCAGAAGGATTTGACCGGGTGCACGTTCGCATAATCACACCAGCTGTTGTTGATCATGAAACACACACCACCGCCTCTGCTTTTCCCAGTAAGATCCTGTGACCTGTCCGCGCGGTGCACAGAGAACCCCGGTAGTTGTATTGCGGAGTCCGGTACCTTGTCCGATAGCCAGGTTTCTGTGAGGCAGATCACGCAGCAGTCCCGCATCTCTCGCTGGAATGAGATCCGTGCCCGAAGCTCGCACAGCTTGTTCTCCAGAGACTGCACATTAGCCAGTAATAAACTGGGTAACGGTGGTCTGTTAGTGCGCCGTCTCAGTCGAACCAGAACGCCAGATCTTCTCCCTCTGCGTCGGCGTTTGCGGCCTCCAGGAACAGAGAACAAAGGCGTCTCAGGTGAGATGAATGGGGGGTCTGCGAATGGAGGGTCCGTGTTGCAAAACTTGAACTCCGGAAAGTTATAAGAAAGACCGTCTTTTATGTCCAGTAAGGTTTGTCGGTCGTACACAAGGAGACAAGTGCTGCTCGTGAAAAAATAAAGGAAAAGTAAAATTAAACACAGAAGAAAGCCGTTGCTTGGGGGAGCTCGCGACGAGGCTGCCATACTAGGCGCCATCTTTAGAAACAGACCTTTACCTTTACCTGGATGATTGAGGACTAACCATTTGTACATTTATGTGAGTGCATTATTCATGTGAAAGTGTGTAGCGTAGTTATTTTCAATAACTTTGGGGCTGTTTAGCATCTCTTTAAAGACAAAATCCTTTTAAGTGTTTTTGTGCTTTTTTCTCTTCGTGATTCGTGATCAGATTGCGACGGTTTCCTCCTTTATCTTCCACAAATGTACGCCGCCATGTTCCGTCAGTACAGCCGAGTGTGGGGACCGTTATCCGCCAGGGTTAGCCTTTGTTTTGGCGCTCCAGTCGCGGCTCGGAGCAAGCTGTCCCCCCGCTGCTGTTTGAAGAAGTTTCGTGATTGAAGTAGAAACGGGAGAGGGGAGAATGAGAGAAGAAGAGGCAGCTGTGCAGCAAAGACACAGAATAACTCCAGCTTTGTGCCTTTTTCATTGTAGCTGAATTACGGGACAAACTGTTCCTTTTCACCTCAATAAGAAACGCGTAATATTTTCTCTGAATACCAGACGGGACGGTTGGCAACTCTAATAACTTATGAACAAAATAAAGTGCAACTTCATTAACTTCATAGCACCACCCAGCTGTATAGAAACTCCGTCATGCTAGCTAGCACGCAGTACGGAAAAAGTCAGAATAACGAAAATAAACTCCACCTAAACTTGGTTCATATCTGACCCAGAGAGACTGCAGGTCAGAACTTCTTACCTGAAGTTCAGTTCACCACCTCGGGTCTCTCCTCCTGCCTCCCTTTCCTTCATCCACCTGCTGGCCTCCACCACTTGCTAATGTTACTGAATCTGTGGAAGCTCCGCGATGCCACCACACGAAGTAACGAGTAACGACCCTATCTAAATCCCAGTAACGAGTAACGCGTTCCTGATTTTGGCATAATAACTAGTTACCGTGGTCGTTAACACATTAATAACGTAGTTACTGTAACGCGTTACTTAATAACGCGTTAGTCCCAACACTGGTTTTATCCTCCTAATGACTCGCTCCACATGCACCCTGAGTCTGGCTGTGGCCTGCGTCTCCTTAACCTGGTATGCTGGCATCTGCTTCTGCTTAGATAGAAAAGGTGGGCAGTACACTTTGCATTTACAACAATCAGTGATTAGGAAGCCCTTATCTACCATCACTGCCATGTCTTCACTCAACTTCTCAGCAATGCCTGATTGTTTGAATAGCTCCTTGTCACTAACCTGACCAGCATACAGATCAGAGATGAATGTCACTGGACCATGTGGAGCTATGCCAACCAGGGCTTTCATCATGCAGTGGGATTTGTATGAAGAGTACATTTCACTTTGGAGAAGTGGTGAGGATGGTGTCTGACACATCAGCTCTGTGCAGTCAAGGATCATCTGCGTGTCTGAGAAATCTTTGAATTCCTCAGAGAGGTAAGCTTGCACTTCTGCACGTGTAAGCCAGATGCACTGAGGCCCCAGTGCAGTGGCAAGAACATTTGTCCATGCTGAAATAAGCAGAGATGGGCAGTAACGCGTTACTGTAATCTGATTACTTTTTTCAAGTAACGAGTAAAGTAAGGGATTACTATTGCAAAAACGGTAATTAGATTACCGTTACTTTCCCCTAGGAACGCTGCGTTACTGCGTTACTAAAACCAGGATTTTTTTTGCGAGAATGTCTCATGACAGTGACGTAAGCGAGTGCGCCGTTAGTGACAACAGCTGTGTGCAGATCAACAATGGATCACATATCGAGTGCAGAGAGAGTATGAGCGTGCAGCGTTTAAAGCGTGGAAGTACTGACCTTACTTTGAGTTTGATTCCATAAAAAGTGACAAAAACATTAGTGTCCGCTGTGCGTGGGAAGAAAACTTCTTTTTACAGCGAAAAAAACCCCTAAACTTCCAACAAGCACCGAGTAGCTACGACGTAATGGGAAACTCACAGAGAAACTCACGGATTCTTCCACTGACCGCGGCACACCTGCACCAGGGTAAACCTCCGCCTACCCCACTCCTGCTTTACAGGTGAAAATAGAGCAACAGGACCGCTGAGTCTTTGACTTTATTTATTTTCTGCTGTGTTTTACTTGCATCTATTTGAAAGACTGAGTGTAAACACAAAAAATATTTTATTTTATGAGCTGGAATGTGCAGAAAATAGGTTTAAATGTTAAACTCATTTATTCAACTCAGAGAATGTTGCATATAATTAAATTTTTGCTTGATGCATAAAGTTAAAAGATTAAAACTAATAAAACAAGTTTTAAAAAGAGACTTTTCCATTTGATTACATTTTGTATGATGGATTATGCAGAAAAAGTAGAATTGGGCTGAGAGATCTATTGTTTTATCACCTCTTCAGGTTGTAAATCGTGTTTTTAAAAAGTAACTAAGTAACTAAGTAATTAATTACTTTTGAAAATAAGTAATCAGTAAAGTAACGGGATTACTTTTTTTGGGAAGTAATCAGTAATTAGTTACTGATTACTTTTTCAAGTAACTTGACCAACACTGGAGTGGTCAATAAGTGGCAAAGTGTCTGCTGCAGACCTGAGAGGTAATCGTGAAATGATCCCGGTGTATGTTTACCAGCCACTGTCTTAGTATACCGTTAAATTTGGCTGAAGCCGAACAAAGTGGGACACAGCAATGCTCAGAGTATTTCTTCTCCTGTTTTTGAAAATGTTCTGTTTTAAATACTTTCCTTTTTATACTCATTCTGAAGTTACATTAGCATAGCTACCAAGAGATAAACAAACATACCGGAAATGCCCAAGTGGCAGTATTTGGAAACGGAAATACGTCACAAGCCCTAGTGCAGAGAGGTCTGTTAACACATAGTGAGTGAAGCAGAAACACCCAGTGCATCATGGGAATCCCCCGGCAGCCTACACCTATTGCAGCATAACTAAGGGAGGATTCAGGGTCACCTGGTCCAGCCCTAACTATATGCTTTAGCAAAAAGGAAAGTTTGAAGCCTAATCTTGAAAGTAGAGATAGTGTCTGTCTCCTGAATCCAAACTGGAAGCTGGTTCCACAGAAGAGGGGCCTGAAAACTGAAGGCTCTGCCTCCCATTCTACTTTTAAATACTCTAGGAACAACAAGTAGGCCTGCAGAGCGAGAGCCAAGTGCTCTAATAGGGTGATATGGTACTACAAGGTCATTAAGATAAGATGGGGCCTGATTATTTAAGACCTTGTATGTGAGGAGCAGGATTTTGAATTCTGGATTTAACAGGAAGCCAAAACAGGAGAAATCTGCTCTCTCTTTCTAGTCCCTGTCAGGACTCTTGCTGCAGCATTTTGGATCAGCTGAAGGCTTTTCAGGGAGTTTTTAGGACTTCCTGATAATAATGAATCACAGTCGTCCAGCCTGGAAGTAATAAATGCATGAACTAGTTTTTCAGCATCACTCTGAGACAGGATATTTCTAACTTTAGAGATGTTGCACAAATGGAAGAACGCAGTCTTACATATTTGTTTAATATGTGCATTGAAGGACATGTCCTGGTCAAAAATGACTCCAAGGTTCCTCACAGCGTTACTGGAGGCCAAGGTAATGCCATCCAGAGGAAGAATCTGGTTAGATACCATATTTCTAAGCTTTTCAGGGCCGAGTACAATAACCTCAGTTTGATCTGAATGAAGAAGCAGAAAGTTAGCGGCCATCCAGGTCTTTATGTCTTTAAGACATTCCTGCAGTTTAACTCATTGGTGTGTGTTATCTGGCTTCATGGACAGATAGAGCTGGGTGTCATCTGCATAGCAGTGTAAATGTATGCTATGTCTTCTAATGATGCTGCCTAAGGGAAGCATGTATAATGTAAACAGAATTGGTCCTAGCACTGAACCCTGTGGAACTCCATAATTAACCTCAGTGTGTGAAGAGGACTCTCCATTTACATGCACAAACTGGAGTCTATTAGATAGATATGATACAAACCACTGCAGCACAGTACCTGTAATACCTACAGCATGTTCTAATCGCTCTAATAGGATATTATGGTCGACAGTATCGAACGCTGCACTGAGGTCTAGCAGGACAAGCACAGAGATGAGTCCACTGTCAGAGGCCATAAGAAGATCATTTGTAACCTTCACTAAAGCTGTTTCTGTGCTGTGATGAGCTCTGAAACCTGACTGAAACTCTTCAAATAAACCTCTGCAGATGATCTGTTAGCTGTTTGACAACTACTCTTTCAAGGATGTTTGATATGAAAGGAAGGTTGGAGATTGGCCTATAATTAGCTAAGACTGCTGGGTCTAGAGATGCTTTTTGAGTAAAGGTTTAACTACAGCCAGCTTGAAGGCCTGTGGTACATAGCTGATTATTAGAGATAGGCTGATCATATTTAAGATCGAAGAATTAATTACTGGCAGGACTTCTTTGAGCAGTTTTGTAGGAATGGGGTCTAAAAGACACGTTGATGGTTTGGAGGAAGTAATTATTGAAGTTAACTCAGAAAGATCAGTTGGAGAAAAAGAGTCTAACTTAACATCAATGGTACTAAGAGTAGCTGTAGATAATATTACATCTGTGGGATGATTATTGGTCATTTTTTCTCTAATGATAAAAATTTTATTTGTGAAGAAGTTCATGAAGTCATTACTAGTTAACGTTAAAGGGATGGTTGGCTCAACAGAGCTCTGACTGTTTGTCAGCCTGGCTACAGAGCTGAAGAGAAACCTGGGGTTGTTCTTGTTTTCTTCAATCAGTGATGAATAGTAAGATGTTCTGGCTTTGTCGAGGGCTTTCTTATAAAGTAGCAAACTATTTCTCCAGGCTAAATGATGATCCTCTAAATTTGTGACACGCCATTTCCTCTCCAGATTACGAGTCATCTGCTTTAGGGTACGTGTTTGAGAATTATACCACGGAGTCAGGTACTTCTGATTAGAGACCTTAGTTTTCACAGGAGCTACAGTATCCAGAGTCGTACGTAGTGAGGAGGTGAAATTATTAACAAGATAATCGACCTCTGTTGGAGCAGCGTTCAGATAGCTGCTCTGCTCTGTGTTGGTACAGGGCATTGAAGATGATAACAGTGGGTGGATTATATTCTTAAACTTAGTTACAGCGCTTTCAGAAAGACATCTACTGTGATAGAGTCTACTCTCCACCGCTGTGTAATCAATTATTGTAAATGTAAATGTTATCAGGAAATGATCAGACAGCAGAGGGTTTTCAGGAAACTGTTAAATGTTCAGTTTCTATGCCATATGTTAAAACAAGATCTAGAGTGTGATTAAAGTGGTGGGTGGGTTCTTTTACATTTTGAGAGAAGCCAATTGAGTCTAATAACAGATTAAATGCCATGTTGAGGCTGTCATTTTTAGCATCTACATGGATGTTAAAATCACCCACAATAATTATTTTATCTGAGCTCAGAACTAAATTAGATAAAAAGTCTGAGAAATCAGACAGAAACTCTGTGTAAGGCCCAGGTTGTCATGGTCTCCGTGCCTGCCCGGTCGGCCCCACAAGGCTACATTTGCTGTTTCTGTTCTCTCCCTCTCTGCCTGGGCGGAGCTCACTGTGGGCTCCCGCCCTTGGCCCACACACACACCTGACAACAATCACCTGTCATCATCGGGAGCACTATTTGAGGCTGGAACACAGATCCTCTTGTCGCTGGATGAGTGTACTACTGACGTTAGTGTTCTCACAGCTCCTGTGGACTTGTGCTTCATAATTCGTGATTTGTGATTAGTTGGTGAATTTCCTTCTCTTCTGCCTCAGATCTCCCCCCCCCCCCCCCCGGACCTGCGACCTCCCTGCCGTGTGAATGTGTGTGAGTGTGAGCAAAGAAGACGTGAGCGAGTGTGAGAGAGCTACCCTGTGATTCCCCAGAGTTTTGGATCCCTTCACTGTACATATATTGAACTGGCACTGTAAATAAACTACACCTTGGAGACACCTAACTGCTCTGCGTTTGAGTCCCTGTAACCAGATCGTGACACAGGTGGACGATAGATGATAACAAGTTTCTGAGTTTCACAGCTGGGGTGGACGAGGCTAAGCATCAGGCTTTCAAATGAATTAAAAGTCTGTCTGGGTCTTTGGTTGATTAATAGGCTGGTGTGAAAAATTGCTGCCACACCTCCCCCTCGGCCTGTGCTTCGAGGTTTCTGGTAGTTAGAATGACTCGGGGGTGTTGATTCATTTAAACTAACATAATCATCCTGCTGCAACCAGGTTTCTGTAAGGCAGAGTAAATCGATTTGTTGATCAATTATTAAGTCATGTACTAACAGAGACTTGGAGGAGAGAGACCTAATATTTAATAATCCACATTTCACTGTTTTACTCTTTGGTTCAGATGTGGATACTGTATTGTTCTTTCTTTGTGATTGTTTATGTTTAAGTTGTTTGTTGCTGGTTTTTAGTTTGTTTTTTGTCTGTTTGGGAGCTGACACAGTCTCTATGGAGATGGGTTTTTGGGGGGTAGCAGGAGGAGAGAAGCTGCAGAGAGGCGTGTAAGACTGCAACTCTGCTTCCTGGTCCCAACTCTGGATAGTCATATTTTGGGGGGTTTAATAAATTTGTCCATATTTCTAGAAATGAGAGCTGCTCCATCCAAAGTGGGATGGATGCCGTCTCTCCTAACCTCTCAGAGGTTTTTCAGTATTTCAGTGTTTTTGTTGGCAGATAGCAATGATAGTGAGACACGATCACATAAGAGGAACTGTGCAGTGAAGCAACAAACCGCCTTCATGACATGAAGCTGAGCGAAATGATCACTGTGTGAATCTACAGACCAAAAAAAAAATCCTATAAATACCAGCTGATGCAGGCCTCGTCAGTTGTTATCTGCTGTTTCCTCCTCATCCTTCTCTCTCCTTCAGGTCGCCTCCTAGCTCCTCTCTCCTCCCATTTCCACCTTTTCTCCTCTCTGACTGACAGACTGACATTATGAGGCTGTTAGACACTCAGTGGGTAGAAAGTACCAGTTAATTACACACATGCACGCGCGCACGCATGCACACACACACACACACACACAGGTAGCAGAACAAAGCCTTTTAGACAGAAATAAAACGCGGATGGAGAGAGGAGCAGCTGTGAGGAAGGAAGGAAACAGGGAGGACTTCTGGAGGTTAGGGAAAGATGGAAAAGAAAGAACAGATGAAAAATCAAATGAGACATGAAAGAACAAATAAAAAGAAAAAATATGAAAAAGTGAGAAATGAGGAAGGAAAGCAAAGACAGCGGATCTAAGAGGGGAGAGGTGGATGCAGGTCTGGAGGTGGTGTGAGAGAGAGTTCAGCATCCTGACAGCCTGATGGATGAAGCTGTCTCTCAGTCTGCTGGTTCTGGCCTCGAGGCTCTTCAGTCTCCTTCCTGATGGCAGCAAACTGAAGAAGCTGTTGGACGGATGGGTGGAGTCACCTGTGATGCAGAGAGCTTTCAGGTGAGACGGGTGCAGTAGATGTCCTGGAGGGAGGGAACAGAGGTACCCACGATCCTCTCTGCTGCTCTCACTACCCGTCGTAGCTGTTTCCAGCAGCACCCAGGAGCCACACCACACAGTGATGCAGCTGGGAGGATGCTCTCCACGGTGCCTCTGTAGAAGCTGCTCATAGTGGAGGTTGATGCTCTCGCTGTCCTCAGTTTGCAGAGGAAGTAGAGTCGCTGTTGGGCTTTGCTGACCAGGAGAGATGTGCAGGAACTTGGTGCTGCCTACCCTCCACAGCAACACCATTACTTCAATTCAATACTTTATTGTCCAACGAGGGGAAATTAGCAGCACGGAGAAAAATAAGAGTAAACCAAACAATGATAAAAAGCCACAACTGTTATTTGCCATTAAGGATACAGTTGCAGTAAGGATAAAGGAAAGCTGCAGTCTTTTGGTCTTCCTCAGTCTAAAAACGACGGCCAACAAGTCAAGCTCACTGTGAAGCTCATGGTTCAAATAGTTAACTATAAAATGATCCTTTCTCAGCACGTTTGTCAGAAATGGCCAAACGTCCTGAGTTTGACCAAAAGTCCCATCAGACCTTCAGAGTCATGTGACCAAACCAGGCAGCAATACAGGAAGTAAGAATGGTGAATATGTGATAAAGCTAAAGTCCTACCACCATCATCTTCCTCACTCACTCAGCCTGGATGCAGTGTTTGACTGGTGTGGCAAAATCACACCGTAACCAGCTGTGGTAGTGTGTGACGTGGACGTGAAGCTGAAATGATGGTTTCAGCATCTCCCAAACTCTGCAGGAAAGAGCTTCAGCAGCAGAGAGAATCGCAGCCACGACTTCCACGTGTTGGCGGCGGCTCTAAAAGCCTTCAGATGTTCTGGATCAGACGTTTGAGCCGAAAAACAGAAAAGTGTCCGACCTGACCGACTTCATACAGACAGAACACCAAACGTGATTTCATGTTTGAACAGTTACAGCAGCGAGTGATTCGTGTGGTTTTTGTCTCATTTTGCATTTAACACTAAACGATGTTGCACCTTCATCTGTGTCGGTCGCGTCTGTGAGGCGAACCAAACAAATGAAAGCACCTCCCACACAGAGCTGCTCTGAGGGGAACCTCCAAACTGCGACTGCTTTAGTCGATGTTTGGATTCAGCTGGAAGCTTTTAAATCGTTGCAGAAACAAAGAGCGAAGTTCAGCGTCTGCCATTAAAGAGAGAGAGACGCAGAGCTGCAGTGTTTGCTCTCCATTATGAAGTAAAGTGACTCTGAAGGACAACACCGCCTGCATGTGCGCTGCACCACTCACATGGTGGGGACATGCAGTCCTCATAAAGCAGAAAGCATTAATGTACAGACACAAGTCGCCCACATCTAATCCACAGCATCTGATATTAAATAAAAATACTGCAATTAAAACAAAGATGAAGCTAAAGAATCAAACAGAGCGAGGCCACGACAGATTTATCTAACAGGTGAGGGGAGGAAAGAATTAAGGAAGCAGGAAAGGCTGAAAGAAAGGAAACAAAGACACGAAAAAGAGGGGAAAGAGGCTGAGAAGGACGGAGGACAAAAATAGTCCTAAGAGTGATTTTCCTTTAGAAAGCATGACAAACATTTGATTCATGGACAAACAGGCCAAAAGTGATGTTAGCTGGTATGTCCTCACTTTAATCCAAGTCGACTAATATGTTTAAAGACAAGGAAGGAAGTGAGTTAGGAAAGGGAACATTATAATGAGATCAAAATGAAAACGGGGACATGAAGGAATCAAGGAATTAAGGAGACAAATGTAAGGAAAGGAAACAAAGTCTAAAAATAAATCCTAAAAAATAATTTTGTCAATTCAAACCTGTACGTGGAATAAAGTCCCCGCAGAGCATAGATGTAAGAATGTGTGTGTGTGTGTGTGTGTGTGTGTGTGCACTAAAAGGACCAGTGTGCTTCACAAGGCCAGCTCCTTTGACCTTGTACGTCATTGTTTGTCACTATTAATGACTTCCTCTTAATTGGACGGGCTGTAGGAACAAACAAACACACACACACACACACACACACACACACACACACACACACACACACACACCTAGCTGCAGGTACATTCAAATGCAGATAAAGCAAATTAAAGTGAATTAAAAGCATGGACGAGGCTCTCAGCTCGCTCTGGCCTTGTGTCGGCAGCAGGTGGATAAATGCAGTTTTCGTCTTCATGAAGCTGCAGCACGAGTTACAGGACACACACGTGCACGCCACAGCTTTTTAAAGAAATCAAACAAACAGCAACCACAGAAAACAAGCTCCTCCTCCTTTTTCCACAAACAATTCAATTCAAATCAGTTGGATGTGGGCTAATCCACATCCCAGCAACACAAACATTCGGAAGAGTTTCAGTAGTGGCAAAATGAGACGTGTCATGGTGCTCGCACTCAGTTCAGTGCGTGTATTTCCACAGGAAAGCAACAACTCTTAATCTGGCCTCTGAGACAGCTGGGAGTCCTGAACGCTCCTGATCCACAGGCGAGGCCAGAAGGAAAACCAGAACACCAGAGACTCCCTGAGATGCTGCTGGACTCTGAGCAGTCAGACCACTAAAACCCAGCGAGCCAGAAACAGACTCAAAGAAGCGTGAAAGCTTGTCTGCGTTACCTGATCGGTTTGATCTGAGCTCGCTGTGCGAGTCTGAAGCCGGTGTCGGTTTTAAACCCGGCAGCTCGTCCTGCTGCACCTCTGACATCGCTTAGTTCTGCCTGCGGGAGCATCGACCGTCACATCTCATCATCGCCACGTCTCCTGCTTGAGAATCAATGAGACGCCTTCACGGATCAATAACAGAGCCGCTCGCACGCCAACATCATCATCCTCTCTGCGCTCCATCACAAGAATTCTCAATGTTCAAACTAAAACTTTATCAGAGTGACGCCGGGCGTCTGTCCCACCGATCGACCGGCCTGGAACGATCAGCAGATAATTGGCTGGCAGCTGTCCTGGAAAACGATTTCATCATTTCACACCAAAAAGTCTGTGACAGCACCTGCTCAGGTGAGCTGTCCCTGAAATAGGTCCCAGCGCAGGACAGGACACAGGCGTGTGAATGACAGCCAGACAGGTGGAGGAGGGTGGAGACCACAGGTGACAGACATAAGATGAAATGAGCCAATCAGACCATAGCTCGACTCAGAGATGCTGAGATGGTCTGAGCGCGTGCAGAGGAGGGAGGATGAAGATGGAGCAGGAGGAGAAGAGGAAGAGCTCGGAGGAGGACATGCTGGGAGGTGGAGGCAGAACCCCAAAAGGTGAAGATGATGATGATGAAGAATAAATCATTCTGCAAATCCTAAAAAGTGTTGAAGCTTCAGACGCAGGGCTGCAAGCGTCTCACAGCGAGCCTGCAAGTCTGCGCGAAAACGCTTAGTGACGAGGAGAGGACCCGCATCGGGACATGAGTCCACCCTCCGATCAGGAAACACGCTGCTGCGCTGGCTGTGATGTCATCACACGACTCAGACGGACACCGCCAGAACACGATCGTCGTGGTTTTTGTGCCATGTGCGCACGTCTCACAGCTGATGGCTCCAAACCAGTCGCTCTGATGATCGCCATCTTTGATTTACAGTGTGTTAAAAATCCTAATAATGCGTCTTATTTCTGATGGTGATGATCTTTGTGTCATCAGCGCTGCGCCTCCATCAACATTTCAATAAAAACGTGTCTGTTAATAAAAACAACAGGAACCTTTCTCACACTAAAGAGTTCAGTCCTGAACTACAGGAGCGCCATCTACAGACAGACATCTGGCACTGCAGCGCCGCACACATTTATGTCTGAGCTGTGCGAGCCAAACTGGAGGACTGGATGTTCTGGTTGGTTTTACTGGAAGCTTCAGCTCCAGCTGTGTGTGATGTCATTCACAGTGGTTCATTCACTGCTCTGGGCCGATTTCACCCTTCGGCTGTTCGTGACAGCCACCCTCAGCTGTAGTGTTTCTGTGGTTTCTTGATCAGAGCTGATTGTAACGTTAATGAGTTTTTCTCCACGCCGTTGGGGAGAGCGCCAGTTTTCTGTGGAACGACAGTAATGTAGTTTTTTATGTGCTGATGCGAGACAAGCAGCTCTGCAGACGAGCAGAGGTTGTTTAAAAGGCCACTCGGAGCAGAAGGAATGAAAACAGTTCAATATTCAGTTAAAGCGGGAGAGGCCGCGCAGCACCTGCACTGCAAAACAGCCCACTTCAAAACACCTGCGGACGAGTCCACAGTTGGCAAGAGCAGAGAAATCAGCTGGTAAAGCAGCCGCAGCAGAAACTGCGACTGTAGACATGAATGAGCCGAGCAGCTATCACAGTGTGAGGAAACAGGGACGCACACGTCCATCAGATATGGAACATGAAGCTGAAGAAACATAAATCCATCATCGCAGCCTCACTCACCTACACTCACCTACACTCACTCCAGCACTGTTGAACACAGTTTTTAGGGTTAAAGAAAACAAACATCGAGCTCTGAGAATCTGCACGAAACAGTTTTTCATCCTGTTTCTGGAAGAAATCAGCAGAAGGAAAAAGTCCAAACAAAGTGAGTCAAGCTTATTTTACAGTGTCGTCCTTCACTTTAACACACAGACACACAGTGACCACGGCGCTTTGTCCAGATCCTCTAATAACCTGCAGCCAAGGGCAGCACCTGAACACCACACACAGACTACAAAAATATACACAACCAATTATGAGTTATTGATTTCTCCAAAAAGCAGCTGTAGCTGTCAAGTGTGTATGTCTGTGTGTGCGTGTCTGTCTGTGTGTGTGTGTGTCTGTGTGTGTGTCTGTGTGTGCGTGTCTGTCTGTGTGTGTGTGTGTCTGTGTGTGTGTGTCTGTCTGTGTGTGTGTGTGTCTGTGTGTGTGTCTGTGTGTGCGTGTCTGTCTGTGTGTGTGTGTCTGTCTGTGTGTGTGTCTGTGTGTGCGTGTCTGTCTGTGTGTGTGTCTGTCTGTGTGTGTGTCTGTGTGTGTGTCTGTGTGTGCGTGTCTGTCTGTGTGTGTGTGTCTGTCTGTGTGTGTCTGTGTGTGTGTCTGTGTGTGTGTGTACATCTGTGTCTGTGTGTGCGTGTCTGTCTGTGTGTGTGTGTCTGTCTGTGTGTGTCTGTGTGTGTGTGTCTGTGTGTGTGTCTACGTCTGTGTCTGTGTGTGTGTCTACGTCTGTGTCTGTGTGTGTGTCTGTGTGTGTGTGTGTGTGTGTCTGTGTGTGTGTCTGTGTGTGTGTCTACGTCTGTGTCTGTGTGTGTGTCTGTGTGTGTGTGTGTGTGTGTCTGTCTGTGTGTGTGTGTCTGTGTGTGTGTGTACGTCTGTGTCTGTGTGTGTCTGTGTGTGTGTGTGTCTGTGTGTGTGTCTGTGTGTGTGTGTGTGTGTGTCTGTCTGTGTGTGTGTGTCTGTGTGTGTGTGTACATCTGTGTCTGTGTGTGTGTCTGTGTGTGTGTCTACGTCTGTGTCTGTGTGTGTGTCTGTGTGTGTGTCTACGTCTGTGTCTGTGTGTGTACATCTGTGTCTGTGTGTGTGTCTGTGTGTGTGTCTACGTCTGTGTCTGTGTGTGTGTCTGTGTGTGTGTGTGTGTGTGTGTGTGTGGCCCCTCCTTGCTCTCTGCAGCCTCTGTGACCTGTAATGAAGTTCGGAGCAGACTCCATCAGGATGATGTTGAACACAGAAAATAAAACTTTGGATTTAAACACGTCGCTGCTTCTGATTCGTTGGACATTAGACCTTGAATATATTCAGAGATGGTGAGAGTCGATTTGCTTTGGTTGAAGGTGATGTTGACGTATTCAGGTGAGTCTGCTAAACGCGTTCCTCCTGGTGGTAACGATGGTAACCATGGTTGTGTGGGAGGAGTCAAATTCAGAGGTTCAGAGTGACGCTCACTGTCCACCAGCCCAGTTTGTCTATTCTGGACTTTTTATTTCTCAGTAAGATCTACAAAGATGTGAAATACTCGGTCAGACCATTCCCCCGTGATCAGTCGAGGAAATCAAACATTCCCAACGACGGGATGAGAGGGAGGCGACGCGCCAGTCCTCTGGGAAGCATTAAGCTGTTGTTAGAGGCAAAAACGAGTCGAGAAAACTCCAAACTGAACATTCAATTACTGTGAAAGGTGAAAGTTAAACACAGCGACTACGACAGAGGTGGGAAATCCTCATGGCTCTTATCATACACGTTAAACTACAGACAGAAATATTCATAACATACAAAATCCCACCAAACGATTAGCGACGAATCCTGAGTCAGACAGCAGGTGAACAACACACCTGTGGAAGGCTACGCACAGTAAACGTAGTAAGTTAGTAAGACCACACATGAAGAAATCAAAGAAGTGATTGGAGGAAGGTGGGAAACCCTGCAGCATCTCTGAACCCCGACATCGCTCAGGGTGTGTGGACAGAGTACAACAGCCCCCCCTGGTGGACAGAGGTGGTCATTTCTATTATCCCCAAAGAAGGAAAAGATCAACTGGACTGTGAAAGCGACAGACCTGCAAGCAATCAATCCTGACTGATCAGACCAACTCAGGACGGTGTTAGGACCAATGTTCCCTCTAAGCTGCGCACATGCGCAATTGCGCACTGTTGGCACGTCGCTGCGCAGAGAAAATCTGCGTTGTGCACACAATTTTTTTTAACCTGAATTGAAATTAAAGTAAATATGTGCCGACACCGGTGTTTTATCTAGCACAGCGGCTGATGAGTGAAGCCACGTTAATGACAACGTGTACAACCACTGGAGATGTGAGCAGGACAGACGAACAACTGACGGGAAAAGTGTGGACTTTACACCAGTTTTTAAACTGTGTTGATCGGCCGCGTACAACCAGAGTTATGATAAAATATCTGCAATGTTTGTTTTCTTCCTGAATACTGTCGTTGTTTATATTTACTGCAGGAAGAAACGGTAAAAACGGCGTTTTATAAGGAAAACGCTCGAAAGCCTGTGAGCAAAGACAACACCAATAAACCCCGCCCTTTCCTATTGGTGGAAAAATGTACCATGTCGACCAATCAAAACATGGCCTTTAGTTGTTAAGAAACTGGAGGAAGTTTTAGCAGTGATGGCGTGTTTGAGATGTGAGAGATTTGCAACGTTTAGCACAAATCTTGTGCAGTTAGTGTGTAGTCAGTGTGCAGTCAGTGTGTAGTCAGTGTGTAGTCAGTGTGCAGTTAGTGTGCAGTTAGTGTGCAGTCAGTGTGTAGTTAGTGTGCAGTCAGTGTGTAGTTAGTGTGCAGTTAGTGTGCAGTCAGTGTGCAGTCAGTGTGTAGTTAGTGTGCAGTCAGTGTGCAGTTAGTGTGTAGTGTAGTCAGTGTGTAGTCAGTGTGTAGTCAGTGTGCAGTTAGTGTGCAGTCAGTGTGCAGTTAGTGTGCAGTCAGTGTGTAGTTAGTGTGCAGTCAGTGTGCAGTTAGTGTGTAGTGTAGTCAGTGTGTAGTCAGTGTGCAGTTAGTGTGCAGTCAGTGTGCAGTTAGTGTGCAGTCAGTGTGTAGTTAGTGTGCAGTCAGTGTGCAGTTAGTGTGTAGTGTAGTCAGTGTGTAGTCAGTGTGCAGTTAGTGTGCAGTCAGTGTGCAGTTAGTGTGCAGTTAGTGTGCAGTTAGTGTGTAGTGTAGTCAGTGTGTAGTCAGTGTGCAGTTAGTGTGTAGTGTAGTCAGTGTGTAGTCAGTGTGCAGTTAGTGTGCAGTCAGTGTGCAGTTAGTGTGTAGTGTAGTCAGTGTGTAGTCAGTGTGCAGTTAGTGTGCAGTGTAGTCAGTGTGTAGTCAGTGTGTAGTCAGTGTGCAGTTAGTGTGCAGTCAGTGTGCAGTCAGTGTGCAGTTAGTGTGTAGTGTAGTCAGTGTGTAGTCAGTGTGCAGTCAGTGTGCAGTTAGTGTGCAGTTAGTGTGTAGTGTAGTCAGTGTGTAGTTAGTGTGTAGTCAGTGTGTAGTTAGTGTGCAGTCAGTGTGTAGTTAGTGTGTAGTGTAGTCAGTGTGTAGTTAGTGTGTAGTCAGTGTGTAGTTAGTGTGCAGTCAGTGTGTAGTTAGTGTGTAGTGTAGTCAGTGTGTAGTTAGTGTGTAGTCAGTGTGTAGTTAGTGTGCAGTCAGTGTGTAGTTAGTGTGTAGTGTAGTCAGTGTGTAGTTAGTGTGTAGTCAGTGTGTAGTTAGTGTGCAGTCAGTGTGCAGTTAGTGTGTAGTGTAGTCAGTGTGTAGTTAGTGTGTAGTCAGTGTGTAGTTAGTGTGTAGTCAGTGTGTAGTTAGTGTGTAGTGTAGTCAGTGTGTAGTTAGTGTGTAGTCAGTGTGTAGTTAGTGTGCAGTCAGTGTGTAGTTAGTGTGTAGTGTAGTCAGTGTGTAGTTAGTGTGTAGTGTAGTCAGTGTGTAGTTAGTGTGTAGTCAGTGTGTAGTTAGTGTGTAGTGTAGTCAGTGTGTAGTTAGTGTGTAGTCAGTGTGTAGTTAGTGTGCAGTCAGTCTGCAGTCAGTGTGCAGTTAGTGTGTAGTCAGTGTGCAGTCAGTGTGTAGTTAGTGTGTAGTCAGTGTGTAGTTAGTGTGTAGTCAGTGTGTAGTTAGTGTGTAGTCAGTGTGCAGTTAGTGTGTAGTTAGTGTGTAGTCAGTGTGCAGTTAGTGTGTAGTCAGTGTGTAGTCAGTGTGTAGTTAGTGTGTAGTCAGTGTGTAGTTAGTGTGTAGTCAGTAGTGTTGTTGTGTGTAGTCAGTGTGCAGTTAGTGTGTAGTCAGTGTGTAGTCAGTGTGCAGTTAGTGTGCAGTTAAGTGTGTAGTCAGTGTGTAGTCAGTGTGTAGTCAGTGTGTAGTTAGTGTGTAGTCAGTGTGTAGTCAGTGTGTAGTCAGTGTGTAGTTAGTGTGTAGTCAGTAGTGTTGTTGTGTGTAGTCAGTGTGCAGTCAGTGTGCAGTCAGTGTGTAGTTAGTGTGTAGTTAAGTGTGTAGTCAGTGTGTAGTCAGTGTGTAGTTAGTGTGTAGTTAGTGTGTAGTTAGTGTGTAGTCAGTGTGTAGTGTAGTCAGTAGTGTTGTTGTGTGTAGTCAGTGTGCAGTTAGTGTGTAGTCAGTGTGTAGTTAGTGTGTAGTCAGTGTGTAGTTAGTGTGTAGTCAGTGTGTAGTGTAGTCAGTAGTGTTGTTGTGTGTAGTCAGTGTGCAGTTAGTGTGTAGTCAGTGTGTAGTTAGTGTGTAGTCAGTGTGCAGTTAGTGTGTAGTCAGTGTGTAGTCAGTGTGCAGTCAGTGTGTAGTTAGTGTGTAGTCAGTGTGCAGTTAGTGTGTAGTCAGTGTGTAGTCAGTGTGCAGTCAGTGTGTAGTCAGTGTGTAGTCAGTGTGCAGTTAGTGTGTAGTCAGTGTGCAGTTAGTGTGTAGTTAGTGTGTAGTCAGTGTGTAGTGTAGTCAGTAGTGTTGTTGTGTGTAGTCAGTGTGCAGTCAGTGTGTAGTCAGTGTGTAGTCAGTGTGTAGTGTAGTCAGTAGTGTTGTTGTGTGTAGTCAGTGTGCAGTCAGTGTGCAGTTAGTGTGTAGTCAGTGTGCAGTTAGTGTGTAGTCAGTGTGTAGTCAGTGTGCAGTTAGTGTGTAGTCAGTGTGCAGTTAGTGTGTAGTCAGTGTGTAGTCAGTGTGTAGTTAGTGTGTAGTCAGTGTGCAGTCAGTGTGTAGTCAGTGTGTAGTTAGTGTGTAGTGAGTGTGTAGTCAGTGTGTAGTTAGTGTGTAGTGAGTGTGTAGTTAGTGTGTAGTTAGTGTGTAGTGAGTGTGTAGTCAGTGTGTAGTTAGTGTGTAGTCAGTGTGTAGTTAGTGTGCAGTCAGTGTGCAGTCAGTGTGTAGTTAGTGTGTAGTGAGTGTGTAGTTAGTGTGTAGTCAGTGTGCAGTCAGTGTGTAGTCAGTGTGTAGTTAGTGTGTAGTCAGTGTGTAGTCAGTGTGTAGTCAGTGTGCAGTTAGTGTGTAGTCAGTGTGCAGTTAGTGTGTAGTTAGTGTGTAGTCAGTGTGTAGTTAGTGTGTAGTCAGTGTGCAGTCAGTGTGTAGTCAGTGTGTAGTTAGTGTGTAGTGAGTGTGTAGTCAGTGTGTAGTCAGTGTGCAGTCAGTGTGTAGTTAGTGTGTAGTGAGTGTGTAGTTAGTGTGTAGTTAGTGTGTAGTCAGTGTGTAGTTAGTGTGTAGTCAGTAGTGTTGTTGTGTGTAGTCAGTGTGCAGTCAGTGTGCAGTCAGTGTGTAGTTAGTGTGTAGTTAAGTGTGTAGTCAGTGTGTAGTCAGTGTGTAGTTAGTGTGTAGTTAGTGTGTAGTTAGTGTGTAGTCAGTGTGTAGTGTAGTCAGTAGTGTTGTTGTGTGTAGTCAGTGTGCAGTTAGTGTGTAGTCAGTGTGTAGTTAGTGTGTAGTCAGTGTGCAGTCAGTGTGTAGTTAGTGTGTAGTGAGTGTGTAGTTAGTGTGTAGTTAGTGTGTAGTCAGTGTGTAGTTAGTGTGTAGTCAGTAGTGTTGTTGTGTGTAGTCAGTGTGCAGTCAGTGTGCAGTCAGTGTGTAGTTAGTGTGTAGTTAAGTGTGTAGTCAGTGTGTAGTCAGTGTGTAGTTAGTGTGTAGTTAGTGTGTAGTTAGTGTGTAGTCAGTGTGTAGTGTAGTCAGTAGTGTTGTTGTGTGTAGTCAGTGTGCAGTTAGTGTGTAGTCAGTGTGTAGTTAGTGTGTAGTCAGTGTGTAGTTAGTGTGTAGTCAGTGTGTAGTGTAGTCAGTAGTGTTGTTGTGTGTAGTCAGTGTGCAGTTAGTGTGTAGTCAGTGTGTAGTTAGTGTGTAGTCAGTGTGCAGTTAGTGTGTAGTCAGTGTGTAGTCAGTGTGCAGTCAGTGTGTAGTTAGTGTGTAGTCAGTGTGCAGTTAGTGTGTAGTCAGTGTGTAGTCAGTGTGCAGTCAGTGTGTAGTCAGTGTGTAGTCAGTGTGCAGTTAGTGTGTAGTCAGTGTGCAGTTAGTGTGTAGTTAGTGTGTAGTCAGTGTGTAGTGTAGTCAGTAGTGTTGTTGTGTGTAGTCAGTGTGCAGTCAGTGTGTAGTCAGTGTGTAGTCAGTGTGTAGTGTAGTCAGTAGTGTTGTTGTGTGTAGTCAGTGTGCAGTCAGTGTGCAGTTAGTGTGTAGTCAGTGTGCAGTTAGTGTGTAGTCAGTGTGTAGTCAGTGTGCAGTTAGTGTGTAGTCAGTGTGCAGTTAGTGTGTAGTCAGTGTGTAGTCAGTGTGTAGTTAGTGTGTAGTCAGTGTGCAGTCAGTGTGTAGTCAGTGTGTAGTTAGTGTGTAGTGAGTGTGTAGTCAGTGTGTAGTCAGTGTGCAGTCAGTGTGTAGTTAGTGTGTAGTGAGTGTGTAGTTAGTGTGTAGTTAGTGTGTAGTGAGTGTGTAGTCAGTGTGCAGTCAGTGTGTAGTTAGTGTGTAGTGAGTGTGTAGTTAGTGTGTAGTGAGTGTGTAGTTAGTGTGTAGTCAGTGTGTAGTTAGTGTGTAGTCAGTGTGTAGTCAGTGTGTAGTTAGTGTGCAGTCAGTGTGCAGTCAGTGTGTAGTTAGTGTGTAGTGAGTGTGTAGTTAGTGTGTAGTCAGTGTGCAGTCAGTGTGTAGTCAGTGTGTAGTTAGTGTGTAGTCAGTGTGTAGTCAGTGTGCAGTTAGTGTGTAGTCAGTGTGTAGTTAGTGTGTAGTCAGTGTGCAGTCAGTGTGTAGTCAGTGTGTAGTTAGTGTGTAGTGAGTGTGTAGTCAGTGTGTAGTCAGTGTGCAGTCAGTGTGTAGTTAGTGTGTAGTGAGTGTGTAGTTAGTGTGTAGTCAGTGTGTAGTCAGTGTGTAGTCAGTGTGTAGTTAGTGTGTAGTCAGTGTGTAGTCAGTGTGTAGTTAGTGTGTAGTTAGTGTGTAGTTAGTGTGTAGTGAGTGTGTAGTTAGTGTGTAGTGAGTGTGTAGTCAGTGTGTAGTGAGTGTGTAGTTAGTGTGTAGTTAGTGTGCAGTCAGTGTGCAGTCAGTGTGCAGTCAGTGTGTAGTTAGTGTGCAGTGAGTGTGTAGTTAGTGTGTAGTGAGTGTGTAGTCAGTGTGTAGTTAGTGTGTAGTCAGTGTGTAGTCAGTGTGTAGTTAGTGTGTAGTCAGTGTGCAGTCAGTGTGCAGTTAGTGTGTAGTCAGTGTGTAGTTAGTGTGTAGTCAGTGTGTAGTCAGTGTGCAGTCAGTGTGCAGTCAGTGTGCAGTCAGTGTGCAGTTAGTGTGTAGTCAGTGTGCAGTCAGTGTGCAGTCAGTGTGCAGTCAGTGTGTAGTTAGTGTGTAGTGAGTGTGTAGTGAGTGTGTAGTGAGTGTGTAGTGAGTGTGTAGTGAGTGTGCAGTTAGTGTGTAGTTAGTGTGTAGTCAGTGTGCAGTCAGTGTGTAGTCAGTGTGCAGTCAGTGTGCAGTTAGTGTGTAGTCAGTGTGTAGTGAGTGTGTAGTGAGTGTGTAGTTAGTGTGTAGTGTAGTCAGTGTGCAGTCAGTGTGCAGTCAGTGTGCAGTCAGTGTGTAGTTAGTGTGTAGTCAGTGTGCAGTCAGTGTGCAGTCAGTGTGTAGTTAGTGTGTAGTCAGTGTGTAGTGTAGTCAGTGTGTAGTGTAGTCAGTGTGTAGTGTAGTCAGTGTGTAGTGAGTGTGTAGTCAGTGTGTAGTGAGTGTGTAGTCAGTGTGTAGTCAGTGTGCAGTCAGTGTGTAGTTAGTGTGTAGTCAGTGTGTAGTGAGTGTGTAGTGAGTGTGTAGTGAGTGTGTAGTTAGTGTGTAGTGTAGTCAGTGTGTAGTGAGTGTGTAGTCAGTGTGTAGTGAGTGTGTAGTGAGTGTGTAGTCAGTGTGTAGTTAGTGTGTAGTCAGTGTGTAGTTAGTGTGTAGTGAGTGTGTAGTCAGTGTGTAGTGAGTGTGTAGTCAGTGTGTAGTGAGTGTGTAGTGAGTGTGTAGTCAGTGTGTAGTGAGTGTGTAGTGAGTGTGTAGTTAGTGTGTAGTGTAGTCAGTGTGTAGTGAGTGTGTAGTCAGTGTGTAGTGAGTGTGTAGTGAGTGTGTAGTCAGTGTGTAGTGAGTGTGTAGTGAGTGTGTAGTCAGTGTGTAGTGAGTGTGTAGTGAGTGTGTAGTCAGTGTGTAGTGAGTGTGTAGTCAGTGTGTAGTGAGTGTGTAGTGAGTGTGTAGTGAGTGTGTAGTCAGTGTGTAGTGAGTGTGTAGTGAGTGTGTAGTCAGTGTGTAGTGAGTGTGTAGTCAGTGTGTAGTGAGTGTGTAGTCAGTGTGTAGTCAGTGTGTAGTGAGTGTGTAGTCAGTGTGTAGTGAGTGTGTAGTCAGTGTGTAGTCAGTGTGTAGTGAGTGTGTAGTCAGTGTGTAGTGAGTGTGTAGTCAGTGTGTAGTCAGTGTGTAGTGAGTGTGTAGTCAGTGTGTAGTGAGTGTGTAGTGAGTGTGTAGTCAGTGTGTAGTGAGTGTGTAGTTAGTGTGTAGTCAGTGTGTAGTGAGTGTGTAGTGAGTGTGTAGTGAGTGTGTAGTTAGTGTGTAGTGTAGTCAGTGTGTAGTGAGTGTGTAGTCAGTGTGTAGTGAGTGTGTAGTGAGTGTGTAGTCAGTGTGTAGTGAGTGTGTAGTGAGTGTGTAGTCAGTGTGTAGTTAGTGTGTAGTCAGTGTGTAGTTAGTGTGTAGTCAGTGTGTGGTCAGTGTGTAGTCAGTGTGTAGTCAGTGTGTAGTCAGTGTGTAGTTAGTGTGTAGTCAGTGTGTAGTCAGTGTGTAGTGAGTGTGTAGTCAGTGTGTAGTTAGTGTGTAGTCAGTGTGTAGTGAGTGTGTAGTGAGTGTGTAGTCAGTGTGTAGTGAGTGTGTAGTGAGTGTGTAGTGAGTGTGTAGTCAGTGTGTAGTGAGTGTGTAGTGAGTGTGTAGTGAGTGTGTAGTCAGTGTGTAGTCAGTGTGTAGTTAGTGTGTAGTCAGTGTGTAGTTAGTGTGTAGTGAGTGTGTAGTCAGTGTGTAGTGAGTGTGTAGTCAGTGTGTAGTGAGTGTGTAGTGAGTGTGTAGTGAGTGTGTAGTTAGTGTGTAGTGTAGTCAGTGTGTAGTGAGTGTGTAGTCAGTGTGTAGTGAGTGTGTAGTGAGTGTGTAGTCAGTGTGTAGTGAGTGTGTAGTGAGTGTGTAGTGAGTGTGTAGTCAGTGTGTAGTCAGTGTGTAGTTAGTGTGTAGTGAGTGTGTAGTTAGTGTGTAGTGTAGTCAGTGTGTAGTGAGTGTGTAGTCAGTGTGTAGTGAGTGTGTAGTGAGTGTGTAGTCAGTGTGTAGTGAGTGTGTAGTGAGTGTGTAGTGAGTGTGTAGTGTAGTCAGTGTGTAGTGAGTGTGTAGTCAGTGTGTAGTGAGTGTGTAGTGAGTGTGTAGTCAGTGTGTAGTGAGTGTGTAGTGAGTGTGTAGTGAGTGTGTAGTCAGTGTGTAGTCAGTGTGTAGTTAGTGTGTAGTTAGTGTGCAGTCAGTGTGTAGTCAGTGTGTTGTGTAGTCAGTGTGTAGTCAGTAGTGTTGTTGTGTGTAGTCAGTGTGTAGTTAGTGTGCAGTCAGTGTGTTGTGTAGTCAGTAGTGTTGTTGTGTGTAGTTAGTGTGTAGTCAGTGTGTAGATAGTGTGTAGTTAGTGTGCAGTCAGTGTGTAGTCAGTGTGTTGTGTAGTCAGTGTGCAGTCAGTGTGTAGTCAGTGTGTAGTCAGTGTGTAGTTAGTGTGTAGTTAGTGTGTAGTTAGTGTGTAGTTAGTGTGTAGTTAGTGTGTAGTTAGTGTGTAGTTAGTGTGCAGTCAGTGTGTAGTCAGTGTGCAGTCAGTGTGTAGTCAGTGTGCAGTCAGTGTGTAGTCAGTGTGTAGTCAGTGTGTAGTCAGTGTGTGGTCAGTGTGTGGTCAGTGTGTAGTCAGTGTGTAGTCAGTGTGTAGTTAGTGTGTAGTCAGTGTGTGGTCAGCGTGTAGTCAGTGTGTAGTCAGTGTGTAGTCAGTGTGTAGTTAGTGTGTAGTCAGTGTGTTGTGTAGTCAGTGTGTAGTCAGTGTGCAGTCAGTGTGTGGTCAGCGTGTAGTCAGTGTGTAGTTAGTGTGTAGTCAGTGTGTGGTCAGCGTGTAGTCAGTGTGTAGTCAGTGTGTAGTCAGTGTGTAGTTAGTGTGTAGTCAGTGTGCAGTCAGTGTGTAGTCAGTGTGTAGTCAGTGTGTAGTTAGTGTGTAGTCAGTGTGTAGTCAGTGTGTAGTTAGTGTGTAGTCAGTGTGTAGTTAGTGTGTAGTCAGTGTGTGGTCAGCGTGTAGTCAGTGTGTAGTCAGTGTGTAGTTAGTGTGTAGTCAGTGTGTTGTGTAGTCAGTGTGTAGTCAGTGTGTAGTCAGTGTGTAGTCAGTGTGTAGTTAGTGTGTAGTCAGTGTGTTGTGTAGTCAGTGTGTAGTCAGTGTGTAGTCAGTGTGTAGTCAGTGTGTAGTTAGTGTGTAGTCAGTGTGTAGTCAGTGTGTAGTTAGTGTGTAGTCAGTGTGTTGTGTAGTCAGTGTGTAGTCAGTGTGTAGTCAGTGTGTAGTCAGTGTGTAGTTAGTGTGTAGTCAGTGTGTTGTGTAGTCAGTGTGTAGTCAGTGTGTAGTTAGTGTGTAGTCAGTGTGTAGTTAGTGTGTAGTCAGTGTGTTGTGTAGTCAGTGTGTAGTCAGTGTGTAGTCAGTGTGTAGTCAGTGTGTAGTTAGTGTGTAGTCAGTGTGTAGTTAGTGTGTAGTCAGTGTGTTGTGTAGTCAGTGTGTAGTCAGTGTGTAGTTAGTGTGTAGTCAGTGTGTAGTCAGTGTGTAGTTAGTGTGTAGTCAGTGTGTTGTGTAGTCAGTGTGTAGTCAGTGTGTAGTCAGTGTGTAGTCAGTGTGTAGTTAGTGTGTAGTCAGTGTGTAGTTAGTGTGTAGTCAGTGTGTTGTGTAGTCAGTGTGTAGTCAGTGTGTAGTTAGTGTGTAGTCAGTGTGTAGTCAGTGTGTAGTCAGTGTGTAGTCAGTGTGTAGTCAGTGTGTAGTCAGTGTGTTGTGTAGTCAGTGTGTAGTTAGTGTGTAGTCAGTGTGTAGTCAGTGTGTAGTCAGTGTGTAGTCAGTGTGTTGTGTAGTCAGTGTGTAGTTAGTGTGTAGTCAGTGTGTAGTCAGTGTGTAGTCAGTGTGTTGTGTAGTCAGTGTGTAGTCAGTGTGTAGTTAGTGTGTAGTCAGTGTGTAGTCAGTGTGTAGTCAGTGTGTAGTCAGTGTGCAGTCAGTGTGTAGTCAGTGTGTAGTCAGTGTGTAGTTAGTGTGTAGTCAGTGTGTAGTCAGTGTGTAGTTAGTGTGTAGTCAGTGTGTTGTGTAGTCAGTGTGTAGTCAGTGTGTAGTCAGTGTGTAGTCAGTGTGTAGTTAGTGTGTAGTCAGTGTGTAGTCAGTGTGTAGTCAGTGTGTAGTCAGTGTGTAGTTAGTGTGTAGTCAGTGTGTAGTTAGTGTGTAGTCAGTGTGTAGTTAGTGTGTAGTCAGTGTGTTGTGTAGTCAGTGTGTAGTCAGTGTGTAGTCAGTGTGTAGTCAGTGTGTAGTTAGTGTGTAGTCAGTGTGTAGTCAGTGTGTAGTTAGTGTGTAGTTAGTGTGTAGTCAGTGTGTAGTCAGTGTGTAGTTAGTGTGTAGTCAGTGTGTTGTGTAGTCAGTGTGTAGTCAGTGTGTAGTCAGTGTGTAGTTAGTGTGTAGTTAGTGTGTAGTCAGTGTGTTGTGTAGTCAGTGTGTAGTCAGTGTGTAGTCAGTGTGTAGTTAGTGTGTAGTCAGTGTGTTGTGTAGTCAGTGTGTAGTCAGTGTGTAGTCAGTGTGTAGTTAGTGTGTAGTCAGTGTGTTGTGTAGTCAGTGTGTAGTCAGTGTGTAGTTAGTGTGTAGTCAGTGTGTAGTTAGTGTGTAGTCAGTGTGTAGTTAGTGTGTAGTCAGTGTGTAGTTAGTGTGTAGTCAGTGTGTAGTTAGTTTGTAGTCAGTGTGTAGTTAGTGTGTAGTGTAGTTTTGTTGTTGTGTGTCAGAACAATGAGGCGACTGCTGAGTGTTACAGGTGTTACAGCAGTGATACATCTGCTGCTGTCAGGCCTGCAGGTATCAGGCTGTTGTTCTCCTTCGTCTCATAGTGGACAGAAATTATTTTTTGGAGCGGCACAAATAATTTGTGTGGCATCAGAGTTGATGCAGAACAGCTGATTGTTCTGTAAATAGTTTGAAATGTTTATTTAAAAACGCTTTGGCTGCATTTTTAGGTAAACAGCTGCAAAAAGCTTTGTTTGCATAACTCAGTTACTTTTTTGAAGAAGTAACTATATAATTAACTGCCCAGCATTGGTCATTGTTTACTGTATTTGCAGACAGAGTTACAGACTCTCTCCCAGACCACAGACTCATAATACAGTCAGAGCTTTATGAAAAATAAAGAAAGAAAGCTTTGTTTTCAAACTTGGAGTTCAAGTTATTTTTCCTTCCAATAGTGTTAACATGCTACAGGTCATGAACAAGATTGTTTTTAATTGTCATTGTAAGTAGGCTAAAGCAGTTAATTTAAAGTAGTCTAACATAAATGCTGTAATTTGATTACTTTAATAAACATGTAACTTGGATGCTGGCGTGACCACACTGCACACGTCTGCTGTTGGGGCGCTCAGTTTGTGTTCGCTCAGACACGTGAAACATTAGAGGGAACGTTGGTTAGGACACCAGTGCTAATTAGGTCAGATGCATATTTCATGTTTCTGTATGAAATGGTTTAAATGTGATCACTGTGTGATGAACCAGTGGGCTCACTGCACGCTGTGCTTCATCCATCCTCCTCTTCATCGCATTCATTAACCTTTGAACCAAAGGAGAAGAGGAGCAACAACTCCTGAAGGAGAGCAGGACGATCCTTAACTCGACCTGCCAAACACTGATGACCCTGTTGGAGAATATGGCCAATGTGCTGAGTGTGAGGTTCATGATGAGCCACCAACACAGTCAGAATGAACATTATCACTTTCTTTTCCTCTCACAGTTTCAGCAGTGGGACAAACTGTAGAGACATCAGTGTGAAGAGAGCTCGGCTCAGGTACGGCTCGCTGCGCTGACGGCCCACAGGGGGCGCCGTGCAGGTGTTCCTGTCACGGCCGACGGTAACCTCGGGATGAGTCGAAGCGTTCAGAAAGCTTCTGTGTACTTAGTGTAATTAGTCCATGTAAACTGGAGGAGCCGCCCAAAGTGGTGACACGCTGCACCTACGAGTCTGGCTTTGTGACAAAGTGAGGACGGATTTAAAAAGCGGCCCTTTGCCCTCGCATGCTATAACTCACTTCTCCACAAGAGGGCACTTAAGAGTTTTGCAGCTTTACAAAATGAGGACTGTTCAGAAAAAGCTGACTTTGCAGATTCTTACAAGTCAGACATCAAAGGGCCCCGAGTGGCTGTACTGTGGACGCCTTCCTGTCATTACTGAAACCAACGCTGTGGTTTCCAGACATCGGACTGCGTGAGGACGCGGCGGGAGGCTGAACTAAACGAAACCTGGGAAACGTGCGCCACACAAACACGGTGTTAAGATTCACTTTAAATGCACTTCTGTGCGCCCGGGTGACTGAAGAGCAGGTCAGTGTGCATCCAGCTTACATAATGGAAAAGATCACAGGTCATGGTGCTCGAACAGGTCAGAGGTCACGTTAGTTTGACAGCCTGCTCACGACAACCGCACGTTTAAGCTGAGAGGCCGTCCCGCGGCGCTTCGATGACCTGGGAAGTTGGCGCGGCAGGAGGACATGCGGGCTGAACCGCAGGACACGCCTTTATGGTCGATAGCACCGCCCACGTGTCGTGTGGCGTGCCACGTGACTCAGGTCTGCAGGCAGAGCGCCGCCTCGCAGTGAAGCTGAACGAACGAGCAGCACGGCGCAGGTCCCCGCTCAGGTGTGTCTGTCACACTCGGGCCAGCGACGATCACACAAACACCTCCACCCGCTCCTCTGTCCCTCCAACCCTCCGCACGTCCTCCTCCGTTCATGAACCTCCCCTGACGTCTTCCTCTTTTCCACCTGCCCGACTGGCCCATCTTCATTGTCCTTCGTCCATCAGAGCAGAGGGCGCCGTGTGCTGCGATTAGCTAGGAGAGGACACGCCCAGCACACAGACGCAGCTTCCAGCACGCCTAGTCCCAGCGTGAGCTCACTTCCTGTTCTCGCTGATTTTGAAATAAAACACGGAGGTTGTGTCCGTCTTCTTTATACAGTCTGTGGGAGATGAGCAGGTGCTGCAGGAAACACTGAAACACACACACACTTAATGCTGCACGCTTTATTAAACTCCTCCTACAAAAACACGATAGAAAAAGACTCAGACTCAAACACTGAACGTCGTACAGAGACGAAACACACTGTGAGGAAGCAGCGCCTCCTGCAGGACGCCACGGGTTACTACAGCCTCCCCGCTCCGTACTAAAGCTGTGATCGCTCACCTGCTCAGGTGTGTTTGTCGCCTCAGAGCTGCTCAAAATGACTCTGCCTCCATTTTTGTCGTTTGTCCAGCTCGTTACAAAAACATTAACGAGTGACGTCGTTGTGTCCGAATCGTCACATCGAACAGGCTGAAAACAGCAAAGACCGCCTACAAAAGCACTGATTGGATAACGCAGCAGCTGATGCCTCAGGGAGGCGGGTGGCGGTCACTGGGTGGTGCAGCAGGATGGAGGTGGAGGCGCTCCCTCGCCTCCTCTAAAATCACTCTAAGTGTCAAACATCACAGCCAGTGTGCAACAAACATCACGTGACACAAAGACGAGCTCTGATTGGTCGCTCAGAGAGCAAAAAAATAAAAATAGAAGAGGCAGAGGCGCGGCTCCTCCTCCTCACCACTCCTTCTTCTTCTCGTCCATGGAGACGCCCCCGGGCCCGAGCGCCACCACCAGCAGCAGGCCGCCGATCACCGAGGTGGTCTGGAAGAAGTCGTACTTCAGGAAGTCGTGCATGGGCGTGTAGGACGGCACGCTCCAGAAGGCGTTGATGGTGAAGTTGATGCAGAGCAGCCACGCCACCAGCGTGAGCGCCGCCAGCTTCGTCTTAAAGCCCACCGCCACCAGGACCATGAGCGCCGTCCCCACCACGTTCTGCAGGAACTGAACACAACACGCCGTCAGCACAAGGACGACGGTCACGCCCATAATCATTCAGACCCCCAAAGTTACTTTTATTCAACCTGCAAGTTTTCGTCTCCCAAACGATGTGGAGACGAGGCACCAGAGGCATCGCCGCCGCAAACACGCTTCTCTGCTTTTGTTCTCATTGGAGCAAAACGTGCCCCGCCCACAATCATTCACTCGTCTCAGTAATAGAAAAACCTTTAATAGTTATTACAGCAGACGAACGCGTCCTATAATCGCACGTCTCCACGTTTGCTCATTTGTCTTTAGCAGTGAGCTTTCAGGTCGGAGGGTCCCCTCGCCCTGATCTCTAGCTCCGCCCACAGTCTCTGCTGGACTCTGTGGGTGGAGCTGCTCAATGTTAATGTTTGTGTCTGCTAACCGTTTACTTTGCTGTGCTTTGGGTCGTTGTAGTGCTGAGCTGTCTGCTGCTGCCTGATGATGAGGAGGAGGATCTTCATGCTGTTTTTCGTGGTGGCGTTTCCTGTGATGAGCTTCCCCCCGACCCCCAGGGTGGCTGTAGCTCAGGTGGCAGAGCGGATCAGCCACTAACCAGAAGGTCGGTGGTTCGATCCCAGACTGTCCACCAAGCCGCTGCCCACTGAATCGGCTTGGACTGTTCGGACGGTGATTTTAGGACTGTGGATTTCCCAGAGACTGTGACAGTTTGTGAAGAGCGCGAGTCATTCTGGACACTTTTTGCTCAAATGTAAATAAAAGCGACGCCTCTGGTGCCTCGTCTTCTTCTCTTTTGGCAGACGCCCGTGTCATTTCCTGTCAAAAACAACTTGTTGGTTGAACAAAAGTAAGCTTCTGTCAAATCTTGCCAGGAGTTTGAATAATTACGTGGACACGTGTGGACACGTGTGGACACGTGTGGACACGTGTGGACACGTGTGGGTTTGACTCACGCTGAGCAGGCTGAGGTCAAAGTGCAGCAGCGTCATGAACATGAGGACGAGGAGGACGCGACCTCCCAGCTGCAGGAGGTGCTTCGGCGAGCTCTGATGTCCGAGGGAAGGAACTCCGGCGAACACGCTACGCGCCTCCCCCCTGCACTCTGCCAGGAGGAGGAGGAGGCCCCCGCCCAGCGCCAGGTTCCTGCAGAGGAGGACGAGGAGGATGAAGAACAGCAGATCATGTCTTTGTAGCTCCAACCTGCAGCGTCACGCAAACGTGCAGAACGAGCCGTTTCTGTCCACGACGTCGATAAAGTTATTTCAGAAAGGCGTGACGACTTACCTCATGAGGAACTTGAGGTCCCACAGGATGCTGTAAGCCACCATCTGCAGGTCACACAGAGTCACATGATCAGACTCACAGGTAACATTCTGGGACTCACCTGTATGAAAGTTCACCTGCACCGTGTTGGCAGGACGAAACACGACCTTAACTTTTTCAGTTTAACAGATCTGACCAATCACAGCACTGCATTTGGCATCGAGTGCATGCGCAGCTGCAAACTCGCACCAGTGCTGAACACGCCTGACCACAGCGAGCTGCTGCTCCGGCTCAGCCGGCGCTGCGACATCAGAAACACAGACTACAGCTTCCACTCTGGATCCTCAGAGACTGCGCATACCAGCTAGCTCCTGTGTTCACTGAGATATTCAACATCTCTTTATCTCAGTCGGTGATCCCCACATGCTTCAAAGAGTCCATCATTGTTCCTGTCCCGAAGAAACCCCACCCTGCTTCTCTCAATGACTATCGCCCTGTAGCCCTCACCTCAGTAGTGATGAAATGCTTTGACCGCCTGGTCAGAGACTTCATCATTTCTTCACTACCAGACACACTGGACCCACTACAGTTCGCTTACCGTCCAAATCGTTCCACAGACGATGCCATCTCTCATCTCCTCCACACATCACTCACTCACTCGGACACTAGAAGGGGGAATTATGTTAAAATGCTCTTCATAGACTACAGCTCTGCATTTAACACCATAATTCCCTCCACACTCACCACCAAGCTGGAGCATCTGGGACTCAGCTCATCTATGTGTCAGTGGATCTCCAACTTCCTAACTGGCAGACCACAGGCAGTAAGGATGGGCGGACATGTCTCAGCCTCCACCACTCTCAGCACTGGAGCCCCCCAGGGGTGTGTTCTGAGCCCCCTGCTGTACTCTTTGTACACATATGACTGTGTGGCCACTACCAGCTCCACCACCATCATCAAGTTTGCTGACGACACCGTCGTGGTGGGCCTGATCTCTGATAACAACGAGACGGCCTACCTGAAGGAGATTAGGAATCTGGAGAACTGGTGCTAGAGGAACAACCTCCTTCTAAACGTCAGTAAGACAAAGGAGCTGATAGTGGACTTCAGCACTAAGCAGGAGAGGAACTACCAGACCCCCGTCATCAACGAGTGCCCAGTGGAGAGAGTGGACAGCTTCAAATACCTCGGAGTTCACATCACGCAGGACCTGTCATGGTCCTGTCACATCAACACCGTGGTGAAAAAGGCCCGACAGCGTCTCTACCACCTCAGACGCTTGAGAGACTTCCAACTGCCCTCCAAGGTGCTCAGGAACTTTTACTCGTGCACCATAGAGAGCATCCTGACGGGAAACATCTTAACCTGGTTCGGGAACAGCACCATGCAGGACAGACGAGCTCTACAGAGGGTTGTGCGGTCAGCTGAGCGCACCATCCGCTCCGAGCTCCCTGACCTGCACTCAATCTACAGCAGGCGGTGCTGGACCAAGGCCAGGAAGATGGTGAAGGACCTCAGCCATCCCAACAACAGACTGTTCTCTCTGCTGAGGTCAGGAAAGCGATTCCGCTCCCTGAAGACCAACACAGAGAGACTGAGGAGGAGCTTCTTCCCGCAGGCGATACGGTCTCTCAATCACACCACCACACAGTACTGACCCACACATACAGTTCTTACACACACACTGGACTTTCTGGACTTTGGTTTTGCACAACACTGGTCACTATATTCTTCATTTCCAGTTAATACTTGTACAGCTGCTGTTATTGTGTATATATTTATTTATATTTAGATTTCTTCATACATTCTTATATAGTTCTATATTGTGTATTTTGTTGTACAGTTATTTTATTTTCAACTTTAATTTATATATTTTATCTTATTCTTCCCAGTTAAATTTACCCTTCATTCTAATTTGTGTTGTACAGTTATTTCATTTTTAACCTTAATTTATATTTTATTCCTTCCTAGTTAAATTTACCCTTTTTAATTTTTCATATTTATTTCCTATCTTATTCATAGCCTTTTCCTTTTTTGTTCTCTTTAGGTCACGAGCAGTTGTCCAAGCATTTCACTACATATCGTACTGTGTATGACTGTGTACGTGACAAATAAAATTTGAATTTGAATTTGAATTTGGATCAAACCGGGAATCGTCCCGGCCGCTGCCTGCTCCCGCCACCTGGATCGTCCACGTTTCTTCCTTTTCTCCTTCGGAAACATCGTCACCTCTTCCTGTGCGCTCCACTTTACCCGGAAATCACAGCGCTTTCAACGTGTCTACAGTACACGCCCCCCCGCACACACACACGGTCAGCTGTGGCTCTTCTTTCAGAGACAAAGAACAAAACGTTTATGTTTCAAACAGGAAACGTTTACTCTGATTTATCATTTAAGACCACAGCAACTTCCTGTTTGGGAGTCTGAAGGCGTGACGGCGCAGTGAAAACCGACTGAAGCTCGCTGACCATCACGTCAAAAACCTGCAATACTAAACATGAAACACGTGTGTGTGTGTGTGTGTGTGTGTGTGTGTGTGTGTGTGTGTGTGTGTGTGTGTGTGTGTGTGTGTGTGTGTGTACCTGCAGAGCGATGATCCCAAACAGAGCGCCGCAGGCGTGCTGAACAAAGTTCCTGCTGAGGATCAACACGCAGCAGCCTGCAGACACACACGTGTTACATGTTTAATGTGGAACAACTGAGAGCTCTAAATCACCAATAATCAATCAATCAATCAGAGACTGGTGCAACAACCCAGGTGCTCGCAGAGATCATTACACACACATACGTATAAATGTACAGGCAGGGGACCTCTGTCCCTAACTGTCACCAGTGTGCGAGTCCTCGGAGCCCCGTCTGCATTCGGACTTGCTCGGATCACCACGGTTTTCATTAGATCCTAGTACCTGATACCAGGTGCTTTAGCAGGTGCTCGGCCGGGGTTCCCAGCGATCTGAGCAGGTATTAAAGTGTGACATCATCAGACTGCATGGCACAGATTGGCTGGTCAGTAGCGTCAGTGTGACGAAGAGCTGCAGATCGAGCAGCAGGTACACCGTCGCCTCCACGTCCACCTTTGCTGTAGCGTTCGCCTTGCATACTAATTATGCTGCAGGACGCTCAGACACGTTGCTATGACGACAGCCACGCAGGTTAGGTAGTACCAGACAGTAATGAGAACCAGGTTAATGGAAAAGGGCCTCATATGTGTACAACGAGGTGTGAAACGCCCGTCCCCACAAGAAGGTGTCAGGGTTACAGTTAGGCTGGGCGTTCAGTGATGGTTAGGATGAGCATTTTGTCAATTAGATGAAAACGTGTGTGTGTGTGTGTGAGTGTTACCCAGCTGTCCCAGCAGGTTGATGAGGACGAAGAGGTTGGCGATGAAGAGGCCACAGCTCCAGGTGGAGTCGATATACTCGCTCTGCTCGCTCCACTGGAGCCACATCCTGATGCCGTCCTCGAGGAAGGTGCTGACCAGGCAGAGGCGGGCCACGTGGGGGAGGTAGTGTTTGGTCACCCGCAGGAACTAAAGCAGCGGGGTGATCAGCACACTGTTAGTCACTTTATTAATGTAGCACCGACTGCGTTTTTGTACATGCGGGGTTTAAAATACAAAGAGGCACCAAGAGCTGCAGTTCCTCTGACATCCAGCAGAGGCAGCAGTGAGTTGGTCCCCACAGACTCCCATGTTCAAACTTTGCAACAGAAGTAAACATGTTTACAGCCGGACATCATGCTGCGAGGTCACTGTACTAACAGGCTGAAGCTAAAAATCAGCACAATGTTTCCTTAGATTAAAAACACATCAGCTGCTGATTCATGAGCCACAGCTTCAGGTAGACACGCCCACATATTTATTATTACTTTTAAAATACTTTAACTTGACTCTAACACGGTTGTTTAAATGTGGATTAACCAAGAAGATGATGATCATCGTGTGTGTTTCACGGCTGCGTGGAGGACGTGAGCTACCTGCTGCTGCAGCAACACTTTCTGTGTCGCTCCGTGGCGGAGGGTTACTTTCAGAACTTCCAGTCAGCTGCGCATTGATCGAACCAGACTCCGGTAACAGGTGTTTTCATTGAACCGTTCCCGGTTCGTCAGCAGTGATTCACGGCTGTGAGAAGAAACTATACCGCTCGGGCACGTCAGGACCCCGGCCTCGCCTCCGCGTGAGACCCAGCTGAACCACGAATTCGTTACTTTACTCTCAAACGTACATTTTTATAAAACATTTAAATGTTAATGTGTAAAGCAGCCCTGGAGCGATCAGAGCTCTCCTGAGGTCGAACATCATCTCAGAGGAAAGTCACCCATCATTATTTCCGTTTTCCTACAAGCTGCGAACGTTTCACCAGACTCGATTTAAAATCTGTCACGTTTCAACTTTCCTCGAGTCTCCACAGACACCGTTGGTTTGTAGAAAACACCTGAACACGATCATCCATCGTGTAAAGTCGTTCTTCATTTCGGCCAACAGAACAACTCAATAAAGATCGCATTTTTGGTGTTTTAGTGAGAATGAATCTGCACCACGGTCTTTCCTGTTCCAGCCTCCCGATGACGAAATCTGCTGCTTTGCTTCAAACTTCATGAAAGTTCATTTTAAAGCAACGAAGCTGTTCCGGGGAGCAGCTGGCCTCTGCTTTTCGAGCTGACTAAACTTGTTTTGCAGCAGAAATCACCGAGCTTTCAACAACCAGATGTTTGCGATAACCGGACCGAGTCCCAGCTCAGCGTGTCGCCGCTCCGGGTGCGCGAGCTTACCTGGTCCGCCACATCCTCCGCCTGGCTCATGAGGTCTCCGTGTCCCATCTCTGGCTCCGACGGTAAGGCACTTCAGTGCGGAAAAGCAGCTGCCAGCTCACGTCCCGGTCCGGTCCGCAGTGATGATGAAGATGCCCCGCTGCTGCCTCCTCCGACCCACAATCCTCCGCCCTGAGCAGGTAGGGCGCCCCCTGCGGCCGGGCTGGGTACAGCATGCCACGTGGACCGGTGTTCTGACAAAACGTCCTACCTAAGTAGTTTATGCACATTTGTGCTGTCAGCGCAAATGTAAGTAGGTATGACGGTTTGCCACTTAACTTTGCCCATCAGAGTATGTTTCTAGCTCTTATTAACAAAGGTAGGATGATTTGCCACTGAATTTCGTGTTGTGCGCATGCGTAGAAACAACGGGTAGGATGGATTCCCAGAACATCGGAACATGAAAGTTTAACCCAGCTCAGATGTGACTCGAACACGTCGGTGGTTCTTGTTCTTTCACGTGGGCTGTGGGGATGTAGAAACACAATGAACATGATGCACGGCTGAGCCACCAGGGGGCGCTGAATGACAAACACTGATAACTCTGCAGGATGAATAACAGTGTGATCGTTTCATTCTCTCATAATGGTAATAATTTATTTAACGAAACAGAAGTGTTAATAACAGTTTTATGACATCACACACCACGAGAAACAAAGCCGGTTATGAAAACATGATTTATTAATGTTTGCATATTAACAACGATGAAACTGACGGCTGTCAGTCATTGTGCAGGTGTCAGGTGGAAACCTGCAGCTGTGAAACGTTTCTCTCACTGCAAACAGAACACACATGGACAGCAGTCCACCTGTGACCTGCAGCTCCTGCAGCAGCCACCAGTCAAACAAAAGAAAGGTGATCAGAGCTCCACCTGGATGCAGCAATGCATTGTGGGACACGGTGAGGCGGTCAGGGTGGAGCAGATCGGTCCTTGTCCCTCTGTCCTCGCCGCCTCCTCCTCTGAGCACGGTGTCTCTAAAACAACAAACAACAGGCAGCTGGGTTACCTGTGTGTGTGTGTGTGTGTGTGTGTCTTCCTGTCTAGCTATCTTTGCGAGGACCGAAATCTGCATTTACCATACTTGTGAGAACCAACAGTCACTTGTGAGGACACACAACCTGGTCCTCACAAATTTGAAGCATTTTTGAGGCTCCAAATGTGGTTTTAGTGTCAGGGTTACAGCTAGGCTAGGGTCAGGCATTCATTTTTAATATGGGGCTAGGGAAAGCATGTCAAGGAAGGTCCTCACTAAAATAGCTGAACGGGGTTGTGTGTGTGTGTGTGTGTGTGTGTGTGTGTGTGTGTGTGTGTGTGTGTGTGTGTGTGTGTGTGTTAGTATTAGAGTGAAACCTGCAGGTACAGGTGAGATGAGGTCACCTGTCAGGTTCCCTCCTCCTGTGTGGTCTTTAGCTCGACTGCAGCAGCTCTGAGCTTTCACTCTGGGCTGTACCTGCTGCACAGGTGCGTCTGTGCTGCTGCAGGGACATTAGCTCACCTGTGACTGTCCACATATTTATGCTGCGCACTCTTCGCTGACACACCTGTTACATACATGAAGTTAGTCATTAAATATAAAGCAGATATGTACCTGCAAGTGGAGGTAGTGTGTGCGTGTCCTGCAGTGTGCGTGTCGAGCTGCAGCTTCACTGTAGAAAAACCTTTTGCAGAGTCGACACATGAAGCCACAAACAGGAACCACAAAACTGCTTCCTGTGGGGACAGAGAGTAAAGCGTCACTTCCTGTTTGTCGCAGAGACACGAGACAAAATCCACAGACACACTGATCTACGCCTTCTGGATTTTCTCTCTACAGATCGTCCACCGGGGGGCGACAAAGCTCCATCAGCTGGTTTCGACCTCCGGGACGTACCGCACGCCGTGCTGGGGTCATACTCTGCTCGCCGCTTGTCCTCCTCTTCCTCAGCCACCTGAAACAGTTTAAAGTCGTCACTCCTGAATCGTGATTTCACTCGACGCCACAGGACGTCCTGATTTTACCTTTTCCTTTGTTGCTGCATCCTCTTCCTCGTCAGCTACATCCACTTCTTCCTCCACCACCGCCCCCTCCTCCTCTTCCTCCCCCTCCTCCTCGAAGCAGCCGACAGCATCCACAGTGATGAGCTCCTCCTCCTGAGCCTCCTCCAGGAGCACCTGGGAGGAAACAGGAAACATCAGCTGTCCCACAGAGGGGCGGGACATCCTGCTGAGCAGCGCCCCACAGAGTGGATCCCGCCGTTGACGGTCACGCGGACAGTCGTTGCTTCGCTTTGTTTCACTGAAGTTTTTAGTGAACACAGACTCAGGATACACGTCACCACCAGCGTCTGCGACACTGACCACCTGACAGCCACAGCCATTGGCTTCCTGCTGTCACCTGACTGCCGACGCCCTCACTCACCTGCTGTTTATGTTCCGATGACTTCATGTGCTCCACAAACTTCCTGGGCGTCCTGAAGTGACGTCCGCACACCGGACAGAAGGGCCGGCAAAGCTGCTTGCACATCTGGAACGAACACACACACACACACACACAGTCTTCTATTGACATTTTAATCTGCACAGTTGGCAAGTACACTGACAGTAAAGGTCTATTCTATTCTATTCTACTCTGATCTCTGTTGGGTAAGGAGGCGTGTCTGCGCTGATACGTCATCATCACGTCTCACTCTCACCTTGTGTCGTTTGGTCCGCCGATGAATGATGACATCACCGCTGAAGTGAGTCTGACAGGTGTCACACCAGCGCTGCGACTCACGGCGGCGCCCCCTGCTGGCAGAGTGACACACCTGAAGGTTTTCAAACTAAACAAATCAGAGCCCCTGATCTGTGTGTGTGTGTGTTCACCTGTCCTGCGGTGTGTGTGTGTTGAGGTGGATGCAGTGTGTGATCTCCTGCAGCTTCTTCACGTGTTCAGGTCCTGCCATGTGCTCCTGAAACAGCTGGAAATAAACAGAGCACACCTGTAGACACCTGTGCACGTCCACCTGTCACATGACCTGACATCCACAGCTGGTGCAGATGTGCAGACTGAGGTTGGTGACGTTGTGTCTGGTCAGCTGTTCGTCACAGAGCTCAAGTTATTACAGGTGTGTCTGGATGAAGCCACCTGATTGGTCAGGACTCACAGCGACGGCTGCAGAGCCAAGCTCACCTGTTCCAGGACGTGCAGCAGTGGCATCATCAAAGCACTGAGGGAGGGGCACGAACCGCGCTCTGACCTCTGTGGTCCAGGTGTAACTGGCTGCTCTTCACTACTGTTTCCCCTTCTGTTTACCTCGCGTGTCTGAATTTACAGTTTTTCATTTTGCAAAATCATCATGCAGAGCTCGGGTGCATCCCTGCTCCTGTTTCCCACCTGCAGACAGTCTTTACGCTGCCGCCTGCCTTTGGTGGCTTTTTGGCAGAACTGTAACGTTCAGCAGTCGCCTCAGTGTTCTCTCACACAACAAAACTACACGCTAACCACACGCTAACCACATGCTGACTGTACTCCAAACACGCTAAACGTCGCTAATCTTTCACATCTCAAAACTCTCTTTTTATCTCGCTCTCTCTCTCTCGCCGTCGTACTCCAAAAACTCCTCCCTCTTCCTAAACGACCTAATGTCACATGTTGCTATATCATTTTTTAATTGGTCAACATGGTACATTTTTCCACCAATAGGAAAGGGTCGCAGGAGCGCGTTCCTTAGAAAACACCCGTTTTGTCTGCAGTTCGTGGCGGCTTTGAAGATGATGCTGCTGCGTCGGCCATGTTTGTCGGGTCATCCGTTGTTTTAAATCGGCTGCTAGTCGATCGATGAGCCTCGGAGCGTTCACAGCCGCTCGCTGCTGTCAGTGACTCTGACTTTAAAACAGGAAGCAGGTGCATGCGCTAACTGGGCAGAGGCAACAGCAAATGTTTCCAGATGTTAGCAAAGACTTGCTGTGGAGAAAGCTGTGGATGTCCTGAGTAGGGGTGGGTTTTTATAATCCATTCATTAAAATCCTGAATCGATTTTTTAACATAAATTTATTTTGCCCGAAACGCCAGAACCTCAGGTGAAACCTCACAAAATTTCAACAACCACCAAACAGCTAAAACAGTAAATGAGAGCAGGAACACGATTCTGCACGGAGACGTGAACACACAGCGCGGAGCCGCGGATCAGAGTCAGCGAGATGTGACTTTGGGGGCAGGGATAGCTCAGTAGGTAAAGTGGTCGCCCCATGATCGGAAGGTCGGCGGTTCGAATCCACTTAACGGCTACCCTGAGGTACCCCTGAGCAAGGTACCGTCCCTACACACTGCTCCCCGGGCGCCTGCTTAGTGGGCTGCCCACTGCTTCACAGAGTGAATGGGTCAAATGCAGAGAAAAACAAGTAATTTCCCCATGGGGATCAATAAAGTATCCATTATTATTATTATTACTTTCTGACCGACGGCACGGACACGGTCGGGGCTGAAAGCCGACAGCTCGCTGATGCTGATGTTTCAGCGGGTTGGCGCTTTGTGTTCACGCCCTTTTTGCGCCGATTCTAAAGCTGTTAGTTTATCTCTCTCCAAACAACACTGACCGAACCAGGATAAAATCTCACTTCATGCACAGCTCTCTCGCTCTCTGTTTCCTGCATTATTCGCTTGCTTGTTACGCACCAGTCTACTGTTGTTTACAGGCTGTCGGTCGCTGTTTTGTTTTTTCGTTTACATACTTCTGAAAAGAAAACCTCATTTCTGCTGTTCAATACTGAACAAATTTAAACTTTCTAAAATTATGCAAAATGTAAAACGCCGTGTCTCTAATAAAACCGCTGTAACTTCAGAGGTGACGTTCATATGTTGATTCATGGTTTTCTTTCATTTTTGATGTACTGCAGAACATTTTTATAAAATCCAGAACAGGAAAATCTCCTTCATGTTTCTGTGTTTTATCTTCAGCTACTTTGACACAAAGGCCTCACTGTGACGCTCACACCTATGATAAAGTCTTGCGTGTGTCAGCTTCCTTTTTATTGATACAAAAATATGTAAATGTACTGATCTGAATTATAATATTTCTGACTGTCAAAATTTCCCAGATTCAAATCGAATTTAATCGAATCGATTCTAGAAATCAGTGACGACACCCAGCCCTAGTCCTGAGTGTGCTGAGGACACCTGACTCAGGTAAGACTGAACGAGGCAGAGGAAGAAGAAGAAGAGCCGAGGGTTTCTTACCAGGAGAGAGCGACACGTGAGGTCACAGACGTGACAGTGGAGTCCGCCCGTCTGTCTCTCGGCCGTCCTGTCCGTCTGTCCAAACTCTCGGCTCTCGCTGCTCTGCTGGATGGTGACCTTCAGTGACCCCACGCCCTGCAGCTATAAACACATCACGGTAGGTTACCTGACAGTCAGGTGTGTCTCCGTTGCTCTGTGGTTCCGACTGCAGATGGAGCATCGCATGGTTCTTTACCTCGGCCACTCTGCTGTCCTCGCTGTCCTCTGCTGCCCCCTGCTGGCCGGGAGGAGGAACATCTGGTGACACAAAGAGGGAAGCTTTATCAATCCGCAGCACAGGACTGAAAATCAGCCTGAAGGATGCCACAGAGACACACCTGCCGCTGGAGCACATGACCCGGGGACTCTGCTGGGCGGAGCAGCGTCGTCCTCCATCCTGTGAAAAACATCAAAAACACACCGAGTGAGTCGAGTTCCTCAGATGTCAGACAGTGACGTCGTTTGTTCCTAGCAGACGACCTCCCAACCTTGCTCGCTTTGAATCCGATTCTTCTGATCCTCCCTCCAACCCCACGCCTCCAGGCTGGCTCGGCCCATCAGCACCCCTCTCTTCTTCTGTGGCGGTGGAGCTGCAGCGTGGCCAGCTCTCAGTACTTCCTGTTTCTGACGCCTGGACAAACACAAGGCATTAAACCAGCAGGAGCTGGGGCTGCAGCGGGGACGGGGAGGCAGAGTCTGTTTTGGGTACCTGCTGGGGTGGAGGCGGCCTCCTCTGAGCAGCACAGACAGGGAATCGAACCCTCGCCAATGCACTTCCTGCAGTGGGTATAAAACACCTGCAGGTGGAGACCAACATGTGAAGCAGCGTTTATCAGCAGCACCCACAATGCATTTCACCTTCTATAAGTTTATCACACATTCAAATCCACGACAGACGTCTGAACCGTCACGCCTGCTCTGAAAGACCTGACATGTGTGTCAGGTTCAAGTCAGAGAAACAACACCTGACACAGGTAACTCACCTGTCTGTCCTCTGTGGCTGTTTGACCATGATGAAGGCGTGCTGACCTCTGACCTCTCAGCAGCTGTACCTGCAAAGATGAAGTTTCTCCTCTGACGTCCGTCATATATGAATGTAAAGCAGTTTTCTTACAGATTCATAACGTGTCTGAATGATTTTAATATGAATTCTGGGAATCAGCCGATAAACAAACCAGCTTTAAATCAGCACATTAAACAGAAATCTGGCACTAAATCAAACCGCAGTTCCAGGACAAGCAGAGGGAGGAGACTTTTGTCATTTCCAAGTCTTTAACATTACAGGCTTCACTTCTGTCACGGAGCTCATTACAAACCTCGAAGCGTAAAGCCGCGGAGAATCAGGTCTGCTATTTGGTGTGTAAGCCGAATTAAAACCGGGCTTTTAGAGACTCGTAATATGTCTTTATAAATTTCTTATCTGAAACTTTACTCAATCAGCAACGAAACAAACAATAAATTAGCACATTTTCAACAGAGACATCCCACTACTAGCTATTAGGCTAACAAGCTAAACTAACGTCTCCAAACAAACACAGTCTGACTTTAAACTTTTTCCTCTATCGTCCTGTTTAAAGACACGAACTAGTTTAATAATCAGAGTTTACACGTTTAAATTGAACTCCAGGTTACTTTAGCTCACCTTAATGTTCAGCAGATGCTAAAGCTAGCTCAGTTACAAGTAAACACATACTGACGATGATACTTGTGTCTTCTGTCGCCCCCTGCCGGCGCGGAGGAAGACATGCGGCCAGCTGAGGAACTACAGGGTTCAGATCCTGGGCCATCTGATCTCAGGAATTCGCATGATAAGGTGGGGCCAGGTTTCACAATGAGCTTACCTGAAACTCTGGCTGATTGGGACCCACACCCAGTTTCACACCTTGGCTCAGGCGATTAGAGGATCATCAGGGGGTCCTTTTGTCCCTCTGTGGGGGGAAACTCCCACTAGGTTTATATCTGGGACTCTCCACCATTTGACCTTAGAACTGAAGAAGCTTCTCGGATGAGAGGTGAAACGTCTTCAAGCAACTTAAAGAAGTCCAGACGCTTTTCTTTGCAGCTCCTTTGACTACGATGACCTGGATGACTGAGAACCTTCACAGACATACAGGGTTCAGAGGTACACGGAATCATCTGTGCACGTTTATATTTGTGCTGTTTTCTGCTACAGTCGGCTTTTCAGAATTCTTTTTTCTGTGTTTCTGTTTCTTCCCAGTCACCAAAAACATTTCAGAAATAACAGATGGGCTGCAGATTTATCCAATAAATTCAGTTAACAGCAAGAAACAGTAAGTAAACTGCATAAAGAGCAAAAATGCAGTTTGTGTTTTTAGTTATTGTTTAATTTTTAATTTATTGTAAATATTGTGCATAATAAAAATAAATTTAATTAATAAAAAGTGAAATGTTTTTTTTTATAGCTTTTGTGTATTTTACAACAGTTTTGGATTACATTGGTGATCAATGTGCATCACCCCTAAAATAAAACAAAATAGAATCTGTGCCTAGGCTGCGTATATTTGCATGTAGCAGTGAGTAAAACAATAAATGAAGTAGAGTGTTGTTTCTTCAGCTGTGTTTCGTGGCCTCTGATTGGCTGGTCTGGAAGTCTGGTAGTTATTTGCAGCTTGTGGTAAATCTGCTGGAATTTCCTGGAGAAGAGCCGCAGTGTGTCGCAGACAGGAAGCACTTCCTGAGATGATCTCTCAGAGATTTATGGCGGAATAAAAGCGTCTGAGTGTGAACGGTAATGTTTCTGACAGAGAGCAGCAGTCGTTATATTTCATCTTTCTGCTGTGTCACGTTGGGCTCAGCTGCTGTAACGTCTCACAGTAATCATCCCAGCGCTGACGGATGTACAGCTGAGGTTCTGATCCTGGACAAATGCAAGACTCCTGGAGGTCGTGCCTCCCTGTCGTCATTATTTTGATATGAGTGACGTGATGATGCCAATAAGCAAAGCAGCTGATGTCTTTATAGCAGCACACACACACACACACACACACACACACACACACAGTTGTTTTCATATCTTAGTGGGGACATCTAACTGACATAATGCCTTCCCTAGCTGCTTACTCTAACCATAACCTAACTGTAACCCTGACACTAAAACCACGTTTCAAAAACAAAGTGCTGAGCTTTTTAAACGTGTTGTGTTGGGCTCGGGCTGCAGGACCTCCTGAAACAGGCCGGACTGAACCAGATTTAGATTCTTGGAAGTCGGAGTTCCTCTGAGACAGCAGCTGGAATGAAATCCTCTCCATGCATCTGTCTGACATTCACAGGAAACTGAAGCAACATGTGGTGAAACGATCAGCCAGAAGCAAAGCCAGGCCGTGCTCCAGCTGCTCTGAAGCCTCCACGTTCCATTCAGGCTCCTCAGCACCGTTAGCCTTCAGGACTGAAACATGAAGCACCAAAGCCTGCAGTTCCTCTAGCATCCAGCAGAGGCAGTAGTGAGTCAATCCACACCAGTGACTGTAGAAAACATGGGCTGTATCCCAATTCAGGGTCTGCAGCCTTAAAGGCCGCATTTTAAGGCCGATTACGGCATTAATTAGTTAGATGCCTTCTAACTAATAGCCTGCTAGCTAGCTTCTAACCAAGCTAGCTAGCAGGAGTTGATAACTCCCTCTCTTGCCCAAATAAATTCATTTGAGGTTGCAAGAACCCAAAATGGTACTAGCCCAAACTGAAATGCCCCTTTTTAGAGTTAACTGGGCAAGCACTGCCCGCCCTGCTTGCCCAGACATGCACTGGAAGGAGGAAAAACTGTCTATAACCTCAGTGCTATGAGTGAAAATGTGAAGGTCTGTTAGAGGCCAGAGGTCAGTTTGTAAACCTTTATTCATAATTTTAAAAAAAGTTTCACACAACAGATCTGACAGGAGACGCAGGCTCGAACGCCCAGCACGCCAAGTGTCCATGTCACTGCCCCGTGTGATGTCAGAGTAATGTTCGCATATACAGAGAAGAAGAAAATCAGAGACGCCTGTACAGAGGAGGTGACATCATGAAGCTCAGTAGATGTCCTGGTCATAGTCTGCGATGTCCATCGGCTGCTTCCTGTCACTGTTAGCCAGGTAGGACGACAGCTCCTCTGACAGAGCCGCAGACAGGTGGAGACAGAGACACGTCAGTGAGACAAACCCGAGTCTTTTAGTTTCCGTTTCTCCCATTTCAAACGCCTGTCTCACCTGCTCCCAGCACTCCCAGTACAGCCGAGGCCGAGGCCGTCCCCAGGTTGTTACGAGCTGTGCAGCGATAGGTCCCAGAGTCCCCCGTCTCCGCCCCCTCAATCTGCAGCCAGCTGGAGAGCTCGAACTTCAGAGGACCGCCTCGAGACTGCGAGAGAGACAATCAGACAGGTACTGAAATCTGTCCCAGAGGGGCGGGGCTGCAGGCTCAGGCGCACGTGTACCTGGACGGAGATGTGCGGGTCGTCTCCGGGCAGGACGACGTCTCGTCCCTCCTTCGTCCACTCGACCAACGCCATCGGAAACGCAAACACTTCACAGAGAAAGATGAGACTGCTGCCCGTCCCGTTCACCTGACTGTGAGGAGGCACCTTAATGACCGGCACTGCCACAGGTGAGAGAGAGGTTAGGCTGGGCGGAGCAGAAATCTCAGAGTGTGTGTCAGTCATTACATGTGAGGAGCGATCAGCTGACTGATGACCTCAGAGAGCTCACATACAGAGATGAGATGACCTCTGACCTGCAGTTTTACTCTGTGCTGATTTCAGGTGTGTGTGCTCGTGTTTTTGGGCCCTCTGGGGTCCCGTAGGCGCTCAGTGTGAGGCGACCGTTTCCTGGATGAAACGTGAGTTCGCCCCTTTGCTCGATATCTGACGTCTGCTCTTCGTTTCCATTTTTAACTGAAGCCGTGCACGCCTGACCTCTGAACTCTAATGCAGATAAAATGGCGCTCAGCTTGTGGAGCTCAACACATCAAAACAGCTAAACCAGCTCGGCCTGGGCTCCTCCTCTTTACTCCGAGGGCTAAACCACAGAGACGGGGTGAACTGAGGAACTCATCATCATCATCAATAGAGCAAGCGCAATCGTATAAATATTTCAGGACCATGATCAATGAAAACTGAACTGCGATGAGAATTGCAAATCAGTCTGCAGAAAGGGTCACAGCGCATTTACTGCCTCAGAAAACCTGCTCATTTCCACACTGACCGAACTATTTGAACTTTGTTGCGTGGTTCGGTCACACCTCTGTCACAGAGCAAACTCACTGGTGGTCTGACAGGTGAGTCACAGCCCTGTTTACCTGCCTGTACTCTAAACAGGTACAGACGATGCTTTATCACTTCTTAATAATGGCTCCATCCTCTACGGGGTCAATTTCAGCTTCTTGCCTCAGAATATGTGTGTGTCCGGTTTAAATATGTGTGCTGTTTTGTGAAAGGAAGCCAAACGATGTCATTCCCCTATAAAGCAAATTTACCTGCAGGTAAAAGTAAAGGAATCATCACCATTATCATCACATGTGAGCTCTCCCAACATATGTACCTTTAAAAATATGAATGAATGAGGTGAGCAGTGGAACAGCAGGTGGTTACCTGCCCTGCGGCTCCCACCTGTCCTGCCTCAGGTGTTCCTACCTGTCCTGCAGGGGCCCCTCCCCGCGGTGTGGAGCTCGGGTGTGGAGTAGACGGCCTCCCTCAGCTGACACATGTTCATGTATGTTCTCCCGTCAGAGCCGCACACCGGCTCCTGCTCCTCACACACGCACTCCTCCTCTTCATCCTCTCCTCCTCCCGCCTCACACCGCAGTCCGCTCCCACACAGCCCGTAGAACACGCTCCGGTTCCCGGGGTCGCAGGGCTGGCCCTCTAGGTTCCCGCACTCCAGGCAGCAGCCGCAGGAGTCCGGCACCAGCCCGGCCCGGCAGCCGCCGGGCAGCGAGCACCGGTCCGGCTGGCACGGCCCGCAGAGCCCCGGCGGCGCTCTGCACGGGCGGAGGCTCAGCCAGAGACAGAGCAGCACCAGAGTCCGCATCTTCATCCGCCGGTACCGGCGGGACTCTGACCGGGAACAGAGACACAACAGAGCCCGGGCTCACACCGGCATCCCCCGTGTCAGACACCGACAGCCTCCGGTCAGAGTCTCGGTAGAGTCTCTGGTTCAGTCCCGGTAGTGTCGTTCAGCGTCCCGGGCTGCTGACGGGCTTTCTGTCTGTGGCAGGTTTGAACAGCTGAGCTGCTCGCGCTGCTTCACTGCACACACGCGCCAGACGCCGCTGTCACGTGTGTCACAATGGACGCAAACAACAGACAGGTTCCGGTTTGACCTTTCAAAGTAAAACATCGTTACAGAGAGAACAGCAGCTCAGACTCTTCATATTCAAATCAAATCAAATCACTTTTATTGTCACATCACATGTGCAGGTACATTGGTACAGCACATGTGAGTGAAATTCTTGTGTGCGAGCTTCACAAGCAACAGAGTTGTGCAAAATACAATAATGTAAACAAGCAAAATACAAGAATGGCTACATCTGAAACTAATAAATATATGTACAATATATAATAGTATATGCATTTCTGGATGTGTATACTAAATATTTTTCTACGTGTGTGTGTGTGTGTGTGTGTGTGTGTGTGTACACATATTTTACAAATTAAATAGAGTAAACAATAAATAAAATATATAAAATAAAATATACAGAGTTGAATATGTGCAAAACAGTGGCATTACTGTACAGTGTGGAGTGCATAATGTTGAAGTTCCAGTAGTGAAGCTGAGGTGTCTATGAAGTGTTCAGCAGTCTGATGGCCTGATGGAAGAAGCTGTCTCTCAGTCTGCTGGTACGGGACCGGATGCTGCAGAACCTCCTTCCTGATGGAAGCAGTCTGAACAGTTTATGGCTGGGGTGACTGGATTCAGGCCACTAAATTTGGGATTTGGCACCAAGAAAAATCTATTTAAACTAAAATCCAGCACTCTGAGCTCAGAGCAGGGATCTGAGGCTCCACCCACTCATGCCCACTCATCACCACCCTGCAATTCCTCTGACGTCCAGCAGAGGCAGCAGTGAGTGAGTTCCATGTTAAAACTTTAAAGCAGAAATAAACATGTTTACAGCCGGATACACAAACTGTTGGGTCTCTAAGATCATTTTAAAGCTTCCATTATTAGGGGGCGTGGCCTCTTTGACTGACAGGTGGATGGTGACACAGGTGGCTGTAGCTGCTCGCTTCACCTAAGCTGGACCTCTGGACTGTGTTTATGCTTCTGGAGCATCTTTACTGACATCATGTGACCAATAACATGGCTGCCATGAGGACACTGTTTGAGGAGGCTATACCAGAGTTTTTTGTTTTTGTTTTTTTTTTAACTTTTTATTTTCATTTTTTAAATTGAAAATGAACAACAAACAAACAGAAACAAACAATAAAAGACGTTTACAGTTATGGGACAAAGTATCATCAACTAGCCAAAGCTTGACTGGTCATTATGACCAAAAAAAAAAAAAAAAAAAATTCTCAGGAACACACTCTAGTATCTTTATCTTTCTAACATTGCCTCACCCATCTGAGGACCGAACACAGAAAATACGGGCGTATTAATAATAATAATAATAAATAATAATTATAATAGTAACAGTATTGGTAATTACAAAAATTTAAAAAAAAAAAAGAAAAAAAAAAAAGAAAAACATATCGTGTGAACCCCTCCCACCATCCCCCCACCCCTTTACCCCTGTATGGCTCTCAACTTCATCACATTCGTGTATACAAACAGCCCATATTTACACCCGTCTATACACAAGAATCAGCACAACATTCAAGAACTCTGATCAGAAGGGCCTAACCGAGGATCAATTCAGGGTAAACCCAGAGGAATTTACATCATCTCTATATTCTGTCAAGTCCAAAGACGGTAATACTGAAAGAAATGGTCCCCAAATTTTTTTAAAGGTTCCGTATTTCCCTTTTACACTATGCGATATCTTCTCAGGTGTACAGTAGGATGCTAACTCATTAATCCAATATCTCAGTGTTGGAGAATTTTCAGATTTCCAATGTGTCAGAATACATTTTTTAACTGCAGTACTTGCAAGTAAAATAAAATATTTCTTGTGGTAATCCACGTTTATAGAATCTATGTCACCTAAAATCCATAGTTTTGGGTCCATTTCGACTTGGATCCCAATTACCCTTGAAATTATTTCAGTGATCCGTCTCCAGAACTCCTCTATTACTGGGCAATTCCACATCATATGAAGGAGATCACCATCTATCACCTTACATCTCAAACATTTGGGAGAGTAATTAATATCAATTTTATGTAATCTGTAAGGTGTATAATATGTCCTGTGGAATATATTAAATTGCATTTGTCTATGATTTGTGGAAATTAACATGGTCTGTGCCTGTTCCATTAGATGGTACCATTCTACCTCTTCATAGACATAGCCCAGATCTGCCTCCCATTTTCTTTTCAGAGCCGTTTTGTTGTAGTCAGGTAATTTTTCATTAATAATAGTGTATATTGAAGATGCTATTCCTTTTATTGACTTCCATGGTTTGGTGCAAAGATGCGTTTCAAAAGGACTTTCTTTAGGAATTATACCAGAGTTTTAATCAGTCTGTGTGATGCTCCTGTACAGAAAGGGTCACCTTTGGATTCACCTGAGATTTTGAGCTTCACAAACCTGAGGTTTCTGTACAAGATAAGATAGAAGATAGAACTTTATTAATCCCTCGGGTGGGTTCCTCTGGGAAATTCGGTACAAGTAAAAAGCTGCCTTTGGTCTGATCACGTGGAAAAAATTTGAATGCATGTGTAACTGAAAAATCTCCAAAATGAAATGACAACAAAATGAAAACTTCATACCTGACCTGCACTTCCTCAGAGCAGGTAAGGTTCAGTCTGCAAGAATGAACACGTTCCAACTTTTATTCTGAAAGTCCAGTACTCTGACTTCCTGTCTCGGTGTCTGACCTGACAGTCTCTGAGCAGCTGAGCAGCCTGCCGGCTTCCCCCACAAACAGCAAAAACGAAGGCAGCTGTTAAACTCATCCTGAGGCTGAAGCTGGGCTTTACAGAGTGGAGGCTCCCAGGGTCCTCCAGGAGGTTCAGGAGAACCCCGGGACCTGCTGGGGCCTCAGAGGTCGCAGTGGGGGTGAATGTGATTCAGGTGTCATTCAGCAGCAGTTCCTGAGTAAACGTGTTGGTTTGTCTCCTCAGCAGCACCAAAGCGACTCAGGAAATAAAGCAGCGGCGGTGGTGCAGGTTTTGGGCGTGGCGCCCTGCTGGCAGACAGGAATAGAACCGTAATGGAGGGTTTAAAATGACGTGTCTGCAGGCTTTTTTTACACTCTCGTGCTCTCGCACTGTGCCTGTGTCCCAATTCAGGGTCTGCACGCTTGAAGTACGCGCACTACGCGTACTACGTACGGTGCGTACTATAAGTACGAGAAGTACGGAAGTGAGAGGCTTGTGAAATGGGACGGTCTAGCCTTCGCCCCGCTGTTCAGGTTGCCTAGCAACCATGATACTAACCGAGAGACACGTTACATACAGCTTTGTGGGCGACCGTGGCTCAGGGGGTTGGGAAGCGTATCTGTAACCGGAAGGTTGCCGGTTCGATCCCCGGGCTCTCTTTCCTGGTCGTTGTGTCCTTGGGCAAGACACTTTACCCTACCGTCTACTGGTGATGGCCAGAGGGGCCGATGGCGCGATATGGCAGCCTGGCTTCTGTCAGTCTACCCCAGGGCAGCTGTGGCTACAACCGTAGCTGCCTCCACCAGTGTATGAATGTGAGAGTGAATGAATAGTGGCATTGTAAAGCGCTTTGGGTGCCTTGAAAAGCCCTATACCCCACTCCTGGTATAATTTGGAGCCTCATGACTGGTAAACTGAAATGTATCTATGGAAAAGCCCTATATAAATCCAATCCATTATTATTATTATTGTGTGACAGAAATGAAGGAGAAACATGTTTTGTTGGTCATTCATTTTTGTCATGACATCACTTTGATTAGTTGAGTATCTGAGGCTGAGACCACAGGACTGTAAACATGATTGTTGGGCTTCATGTCTGTGCTGAACAGTCATTTAAGATTAGCTAGTAAATGACAATTAGCTAATGTTGCTCATGAGACTAAAGTCATCTCACTGTGGTAATGTAAATATAATATGGCCAATATTATAGTATTGTCAGATTATTATGAGATATATATATATGCATATATATATGCATATATATATATATATATATAGTCAAGCGTGCAGACTCTGAATTGGGACAGAGCCAGAGTGTGTGTGAGTGTGTGAGCCTGGTCTTTACCTGAGCAGGTGTGCGTGTTTCAACTGCGGGACGTGATCAGTCCTGAAAACCAGCATGGAGGAGTTTTTACTTCTCTTCATGCAGCAGCTGCTAAAGCAAGTTTTTTAGCTCCTCCCTCATTCAGAGCAACGTTATTCTGATTGGCTGCCCATCCTGAACAGGAACTTTGAATCCCCCTTCTATGCAGTGCACAGTGATCTGACGACCTCATCATTACTAACGTTTTTAACATGAACGCCCGCCACAGAAACAGGAAGTACGCGCTGGCTTCAGATGCACATCAGTAAAAACACCGCTCATGAATGGGAGACGTATTTGGATCGCCCCCTGGTGGCTGCTACACCATTCATCATGTTCCATCGTGTAAAGGCCACGCCCCTTCATATGAACAGAAAAGGCGGTTTGCGAGATTCAGAGAAGGAACCTTTGACGTCAGCACGTTTAAGATTTTTTATTTTGATTGTTACATTTTTATTAAAACTGAAAACCGTCCCGAGCCGTCATCATCATCATCATCATCAATGACACAGTGCTGACTTGGCACAGCAGGACTGGACCAGACCGGTCAGAGGTCACGAGCCCATCTCCCCCCCTTCCTCCCCCAGGGGGGAGCAGAGGTGTGAGATGAACACACAGTGGTAGTTCCACAGCAGCAGCAGCACCATCAGCAGCAGGCCGCAGAGCAGCAGGGCCACCAGCAGGGGGAGACGGCGCGATGCTGACGGAGGGCAGGAGTCGCCGCAGCTGACGGGGAGAGGGAGAGGAGGGGAGGAGCAGCGATGGAGCCACAAACAGAGGCGTTTGAGTCCCGATGGGTCAGACTGAGATGAGCTGACAGGTGACGGCATGGTCCTGGAGAGGTCAGAGGTCAGGTGGAGCTCAGCTGAGAATCAGAAACAGAAACATTGGTAAAAACCAGAAGCTCCGTAATGCTCCAACCTGAGGGGGGGGGGGCCCACTAAAGGTCACATAGTAGATCTGAGGGGAGGGGGGGGGGGACAGGAAGCAGGTTACTCTGATCACATTTTAAAAAGTAAAAGCGTGCAGAGAGCATCAGGCCCGGGCTCAGGTGTGCCCCTGACGCTCTGACCTCTCCGACTCGCTATCATGGCCGACAGTTTGACTCAAACACGAGCTCTTTAAATGTCAGCACACGTCTCAGCAGAGGAAGGCTCGGAGCTGCTGAGGTGTGACGAGCCCAGCGATACCTGCAGATGTTTCCAGATGTTTGTGAACGAAATTAAAGCGAACTGAGTGACACTGAACGTCTCACCGGCTGCTCGGAGAAACCAGCAGCCTCAGCAGGAAGTGTGTGGACTGGGTCGCATCATGCACGGTCTCGCTCTGACCGTGTTCAGTGAGGTTTGGATTCGAGTTTACGTTCCCGTTGAAGAAGAGCCTGAAGTGACGGGAAACCAGGAAGGAGCCTTCAGGAACTCCACAAGAAGAACATCAAAATCCCTCAAAGAGGAAAATCTGGAAGCTCCACGGAGCATCGAGGGGGAGGAGGAATTCAGCCTCCTCGTCTTCCTCACTCCTCCGCTTCATTACAGGCTCCAGAAATAACACAGGGTTACCATGGCAACAGCCAAAGGGCTTCAGGGTTACTGTGACGACCACCGAGAGGAGAAGCACGGGAAATACACAGACCCTCCACCCCACGCTGCGTCTGTCGCTTTTACTCCACATTCATTAAAACAGAACGCTCTGAAGCCCCGTCTGAGGCCCAAGGCCTGGTCCCTAACCAGTCCCTGTCTGAGGCCCGGTCTGGTCCCTAACCAGTCCCTGTCTGAGGCCCGGTCTGGTCTGAGTTTTCATGCACGGAGCTGCTGGTTTTTCCTGCACATACGAGGTTTCCAGCTGACTGAGCAGGCAGAGAAAGGCTCTGTAAACAGCTGAGGGTGAGCGTTCAGCTCAGAAACACTCACCTGTCTGCTCCTTTCCTTCTGCGTCTGTGGCGAAGCCCAAACACCTGCAGCCTCTTCCTCTGTGTAACTGTGTAACATGGCCGGCTCAGCCAATCACAGCGGCCGGTCGGAGGTGGTCAGCTGAGTTTCAGTGCACTGACCGGCGGCATCACGCCGTGACCTTCAGACTGAGAGTCAACAATAAGACCGCGCACCGAAAACGGCTGCAGAGCCTCGAGCTGCAGCCACACACAGAAACTGCCCCAGGAAATACCCCCCAACGCCCCCCCCCCCACGATGAAGAACACAGCTGCTGCCTTTCACTGCCCTCCAATCCCCTGTATGCTTCTTCATTACGACACAAACGTTGACCTGCAAGACTACAGTACCCACAATCCTCTGTGGCTCCAGCCTGTTGGTGCTTTGAGCTTTACTCTGTCCTGCACTTCCAGTGAAAGCTGTGCAGTGATGCAGAGCGGCATCAACGTCTCTGAGCAGGCTCAATAACCACTCACCTGTACGCCCCCCCAGCCCCACCCCCCAACCCGCTGACCCCCCCTAAATACTTCTGAAACTATGCCAGTAAATAACAGATGACCCAAATACCAACAAACCCTCTCCTCAGCAGCCAATCACAGCAAAACTTAACAGTACCGCCTCAAAACCAGCCCCATATCAAACCACAAAGCCCCTCCTAACACTCCCACTATAACCTGTCACGCTCCCCACCAATCACTCCCAACCCCTGCAATACAACCAAACTTTGAGCTTTGATTGGAGGGTTTACCTGTTGTTGCACGTGAACACTCAGACGTGTTTACACGAAGGTAAGACTCGGTGAGGACCGCACGCTGCGGCCAAAACTGCTCCGCTGGCCTGAGATCAGCTGACGAGCTTTGAGAAAATCTCACATCCTGGGTTGTTTTGGCTCGGCCCCCAGAGAGCACGTCCGCTCACGTCCTCGGGAAAAACCAGAGCGGCTCCCCTGTGCCCACGCCATAACGCTGCCTCCGCTGTGTTAGACGGATGCTCTGCTTTCCGCTCTTTTCTCGCCATCGTTAAACGTCCACCCAGCTTCACCTGTCAAACGTGTTTTCACACGTGTGCACTTTCGTTAGATGTGACAACGTTCGACCTTCCTGGGCGCACCCGGAGTTCGCAGCTTGCTGTTTCCATCCGTGACGGCGTGTCCTGGCTGTCGACCTTCGGTGCTCCTGACTCGGCTCGATGTGGTGAATCATTCTGTCATCGTCTTTCATGACTTTATGTGTTTGTTCGTTTTAACAGTGAGCAGCTGGTTTGGACACTCCCAGTTTCTGCTTTCTGATTGGTTTATTCTGGTGGTTCAGCCTAATGAGGGCCTGCCTCTTGTCTCCAGGGGCCTGTTCTTCGTACCTCGCTAAGTAAGTTAGCTGGATTTGATTGTTGACGATTTCGCGTGATCTTGGATCGTTCGGTTCCCCGAAGCTCATCCGGGACTTGCTGTCATAGCAACAGATCCGTAAGCGTAAACCTGCTCGGGAGCAGGTTTACTTTATGTAAACAGGATTAGATCGCGGCCACTCAGGTATGTCCGCTTCATTTATACGACTGTCCCACTCTGCCTGAAGTCCTCCACCATAGTCCCCTTGCCTAAGAAGCCCCACATCACCGGCCTGAATGACTACAGACCGGTGGCACTCACCCCAGTGGTAATGAAATGCTTTGAGAAGCTGGTCCGCAGACACATCACAGCAGCCCTGCCCCGCAGCCTGGATCCACACCAGTTTGCCTACAGAGCAAACCGATCCACGGAAGACGCTGTAGCCACAGCACTCCATGCTGCATTAACTCACCTGGAAGAGCATGGTAGCTATGTGCGGATGCTCTTCGTGGATTACTGCTCAGCTTTTAACACCATCCTTCCACACAAACTGGTGGCCAAGCTACAAGACCTGGGGCTTCCATACAGCACCTGCATGTGGATCAATAGCTTCCTCTCGGGCCGTAGACAGAGAGTCAGAGTTGGCCATCACACATCCTCAGCCCTGAGTCTCAGCACTGGCTCACCCCAGGGCTGTGTGCTCAGTCCACTGCTCTACTCTCTCTACACACACGACTGCACTCCTCGCCACCACAGCAACATCTTTGTGAAATTTGCAGATGACACCACAGTGGTGGGGCTCATTACCAAGGGAGACGAGTCTACGTACAGAGACGAGGTGGAGCAGCTGACGTCATGGTGTAAGGCCAATAACCTCCTCCTCAACACTTCAAAAACCAAAGAACTCATAATAGACTTCAGAAGGAAAAAGGCAGAGATCCAACCACTATTCATAAATGGGGACTGTGTAGAAAGGGTGGCAAGCTTCCGCTTCCTGGGAGTCAATATAGAGGAGAACCTTTCCTGGAGTGTGAACACCTCCGAGCTGCTGAAAAAGGCCCAACAGAGACTGTACTTCCTGAGAATTCTCAGGAGGAATAACATCACACAGAGACTGCTGGTGTCCTTCTACAGAGCCACCATTGAGAGTGTTCTAACTTACTGCATATGCATCTGGTACACTAGCTGCACAGGGGCTCAGAGGAAAGCACTCCAAGGGATCATTAACACCGCCCAAAAGATCACTGGCTGCCCTCTCCCCACACTGGAAGTTCTACACAACGCCCACTGTTTTAAAAAGGCCCAAAACATTATAAAAGACACCTCACATCCTGGCCACTCCCTGTTCGAACTGTTGCCCTCAGGCAGACGGTACAGGGCAATCAGAGCAAGGACTAATAGACTCAAACACAGCTGTTATCCAACTGCAATAACACATCTGAATACTACAAAAAAATGTCCATCACGCCACTCTTGTGTTAATCTATGCACGGTCTGAAGCATGTGTGTGGGAATGTATGTGAATGTTTTACTGTTATATCTTATTAGTATTTTAAGTATTCTATCTATTTTATTTATTGAATTTTATTGTTTTATTTATATTTTGATATTGCTAGGGATGATGCAATGATCGGGGACCATTCTTAATTTCGTTGTTCTCATGACAATGACAATAAAGTTTCTGATGATTCTGATGATTCTGATGATTCTATAAAAGCGAAGGTGGATTTGGGAAGCCTGTCGCAGCCATGTCCTGTCCGTATACGCGAGCCACCCATTGTGGAAGGTGCAAGATTGATAAGGAGAGTCCTCAGAATTCAGCGTATATTGCGGGACAGACAGGATCCTTTAGCTCAGCGCGACAGTGTGCTCATAGAGAGATATCGATTTTCCCGTGAGGGTATTATTTACTTAACCAACTTGTTGACGAGGGGGTGCAGGACCACCACCTGTCTTTGTTTGCTCTGCCCTTTTCTTGGTTGCTGTTATAAACAAACAAACAGATTATTTCAGGGTCTCTTTCCAAGAGACTAAAAGCAATATAAGTGATAAATATTACCATTCTGTAGAATATTCTTATATTTCACTTTTACTTGTTCCCATGTTCTAGTGGGTCCTGTTGTGGCTCTAATGTGAAAGAGGATATAATGTAATATAATATAATATAATATAATATGATAAATTTACCCTACCGCCTACTGGTGTTGGCCAGAGGGGCCGATGGTGCGATATGGCAGCCTGGCTTCTGTCAGTCTGTCCCAGGGCAGCTGTGGCTACAACCGTAGCTGCCTCCACCAGTGTGTGAATGTGAGAGTGAATGAATAGTGGCATTGTAAAGCGCTTTGGGTGCCTTGAAAAGCGCTATATAAATCCACTCCATTATTATTGTTATTATTAAATTACTTACGAGTTTAATTTGTCAGCAACTTTCTGCCAGCCCTCTCTCCTTGCTTTTGCAGCCTTTGCAGTGTTCCCTTGCGTTTTAATTAAACTCTGAAACTCCTGAAATCCCTCACTCAAGAGTTCTTGCTCTGCTGCCGAAAAATACCGAGCGCGCGCCTTCGACATTTTCGCCGACCAATCAGAGGGTTGCCGATCAATGTTTCTACTATCGATGCGTAGCCCCTGTTAAGCCACCCAGTGATCTCACATTACTTCATCCAGCTGTACTGATCGTCAACAGCAGGTGTGTTCGGGGAACCGGATTAGCGAGCTCAGAGTTGGCGCGATGATTTGATCTTGGATGTAGTAAGCGAGGTACGAAGAACGGGCCCCTGGTCTAACGAGGGATCAGACTAGGAAGCCGCTCACCCAACTGTCCGCTTACTTCTGGCCGTGTTTAAGAACTGGTCACAGTGGAGACACGTGGTTTTCACAGGACCGCCACAAATGATGTCACAAGCAGAAAAACTCGGACGCGTTTCAAATAAATATTAGTTTATTACTGAAAGTGTCGTCGGCAGAGACGACGGGCAGGTTAAGCTCAGTTACACAAACATGGATTCAAAAGTGTTCACGTGATGACACGGCGCCGCTAAAATCTGAAACAAATCACACACCAAGCTCTACAGCAACACCCCACTTCCTGTCTGACACAGGAAGTGGATTAGAGTAAAATGTCTGCAGTGGAATCGCTGAAACTCGACTTGAGTCGAGCGGCTACATGTGTCAAAAAACAACCAAACACTAACGGGCTGGAGGTCAAAGGTCAACGGTGCACAGACAGAGGGAAACTTCTTCTACAGTTTCAGTTTTTATGATACAGGAAGTAAAATGTGAACACAAAAATAAAACTTCTTCTAGCGAGCCACAGTCAATCAGCTTACAGGTGAGACCTTCATCATCATCATCATCATCTGTACAGTGTGTTTACATCAGAAACAAAGTAAACAGCAAAAATAAATACAGACTGTGACATCACAGCACGTCACGTGTCATGTGACACAGTTTAGGGTGAGCTGCACCAACACTCATCAACGTTTCTAAATTAAACTACCGATAAATACGTTTAAGAAGTCTTTTATTTTGAAAGTGCCAAACCACTTCAAAGTAAAAGACAGTTTCTTAAAAACAGCTGAGGAAAACTTTCAGATATTTTGTTCTTGACTTTCTTTTTTTTTTTGAACATAAACGTCTTCCTTTGTTTCCCGTGTTACCTGTTTCCTGTTCAGAGGGAGTTCTTCCTCCCCACAGTCAGTTTCAACAAATCAACATGAAGTGCCTCCATATTTCTGTGATGCCTGGATATTTAAACGGCGTCACATTGAAACCACTTTTGTTTTGCTTCTGGAGTTTACTCTCGTGTTCCTCAGTTTAAACAAAATAGGAGCGTGAATGAGTCTGCGGATCAGCGTTAGACTCCCATCACCAGGCTGAATCTGCAGATGTGCTCCAGCTGTGAAGCGATTGGTGCAGCTCGCCTGGTGTGAAGCCGAGCGTCACCGAGAACGACGGCGTGAAGCCCAACTCGTCACAAACCTGATCAGACCTGCACAGGTCACGCCGGCACGAATACACGTCAGTGTGAGGAGAATCGGAAACGTGCAGCTCAACACTGAGAGAGGAACCTGACGCTCACATGACGACATCGACACTTTATCACATATCATTTTATTCAGCTTTCGTTTCTGGAACAAAGCAGTACTCTTATTGTGAAGTGCACAGGAAGGATCGTAAACTGTGCCAAAGTAAAAGTCATTATTAATAACGTGCCCTGCCTTATGAGGGCGTTTCTGAATGAAATGATTGAACTTTATTCCGTAAAAAGAACAAACACGTTTCTCACTGATGTGAGCGTTTGTGGATTTTCTAAATGTTTTAAAACATATTCAAAACTGTAAAAACCTTCATATAAAAACAACATCTGCCCGTACAGATGTGATGTGTTTGAGACACCGACATACAGACGTGTGTCTGATAAATATACATAAATACAAAGGTATTAATGTGTGTTAGTGCGTGAACGCGTCACACAGCACAGCCATGCATCTGTCACTGATCTGTGAACTGAGCTTGTAAATAAATTAAAACTATTATAACTTCGCTGTTAGTTTTTCATGGACTTTCTGGTTGACGTCTTGGTGCTGACAGACGGGTTGACCTCGCTCGGTCTGCAGGTCGATTCTCAGAGGGCGTGTTCTCGGTGACGCGCTCGGCCGGCTGCTGTCCTTAACACCAAAAACGTGGAAACCTCCTAACTCCAGCTGGCTCTGTGTGGAGTTAGCAGCTTTCCACGGGACATCAGGGTGGAGCTAAAGGGCTGTGGAGGTAGGCGGAGACTGACATCATCAGTGGGGACACAGTGGAGGAGGGGCAGTGACTACATCTCCCAGCATGCACTGGGACTGTCAGGGGCGGTGGGAGGAGCTTTTGGGGCAGAAAGCATCCCTTTTACGTGCACGAGGACATCTCTGTATTATGGGGACGTTTTTCCTTTATGAAGACAGTCAGGCACTGTGGGGACACTCTGCATTACGAAGACATGGTGACATTAATGCCAATAATAGACTGAAATGTCCCCATGTCCACTCACAGCTGCACAGTGCAGAAGCGGGTTTAAGGTTCAAATAAAGTTTTACCAAATTTTCCTGAACACAGAGAAACAAACTTTCTGGATCGCTGAACCAAAATGGCGGCGCTTCCTGCTAACAGGTCATGCGTCGCTGTGAAAGGACATCACCCAAAAACCTCAGTGGGATGACCCCACACTCTGGTTCGGCGATCCGGACGACATCTGTGACTCTGTGTAAAGGAACCACCTCCTGTCCCAGAGGCTCCTCCCACCGGCCAAACTGTAATCAGTAATCGGGGACACAGGTGATCCTGGAGATCAATCCCAATTTAGGCTCATGGACTCAGATCAAGAAGAACGGCGTCGCCAGTTATGACCAGTTCCACAACCAGTCATACTTTTGATAATTCAGTGCGATCAACAGAACAAATTGTACAACACCACAGACATCCACCCGAAGGAAACCAGTCCCAAACAGTTCTTTCAAAATAAAAGACCCTCTGGTGGGAGGAGGCAGACAGCTACAAGCAGAGGAAGGCAAGTGTGTGTTTGTACAGTGTGTGTGTGTTTGTACAGTGTGTGTGTTTGCTTTGTGTGGTGGGAGTTAGTGTGACAGATGGTGTGTGTGTTTGTAAAAATGTGTGTGTGCTGCTTAATGTTTGTAAATGCTTCTGTTGATATTTTTGTGGGGTCCTGTGATTTAGGCAAATATTGTGGGGACATTTCTGCATTATGGGGACATTTCTGCATTATGAGGACATTTCTGCATTATGGGGACATTTCTACAGTGTGGGGACATTTCTGCATTATGGGGACATTTCTGCATTATGGGGACATTTCTGCATTATGGGGACATTTCTACAGTGTGGGGACATTTCTGCATTATGAGGACATTTCTGTATTATGGGGACATTTCTGCATTATAAGGACATTTCTGCATTATAAGGACATTTCTGCATTATGGGGACATTTCTACAGTGTGGGGACATTTCTGCATTATGAGGACATTTCTGCATTATGGGGACATTTCTACAGTGTGGGGACATTTCTGCATTATGAGGACATTTCTGTATTATGGGGACATTTCTGTATTATAAGGACATTTCTGCATTATGGGGACATTTCTGTATTATAGGGAAAATTCTGCATTATGGGGACATTTGTGTATTATAAGGACAATTCTGCATTATGGGGACATTTCTACAGTGTGGGAACATTTCTACAGTGGGGGCATTTCTACAGCGGGGACATTTCTGCATTATGGGGACATTTCTGTATTATAAGGACAATTCTACATTACATTACACCGCGAGTAGTGCGGTGCTCTGAACGGATAATTGGAGGTGAGCTTCCCTCCCTCCAAGACATCTACAGGAAGCGCTGCCTGAGGAAAGCGGGGAGGATCATCAAGGACTCCAGTCAACCCAGCCATAAACTGTTCAGACTGCTTCCATCAGGAAGGAGGTTCTGCAGCATCCGGTCCCGAACCAGCAGACTGAGAGACAGCTTTTTCCATCAGGCCATCAGACTGCTGAACACGTCATAGACACCTCAGCTTCACTACTGGAACTTTAACATTATGCACTCCACACTGTATATAAATGCCACTTGTTTTGCACATGTCTCAACTCTGTATATTTTATATATTTTATTATTATTATTATTATTATTATTATTATTATTTATTTTTTTACTATTTAATTTGTAAAATGTGTATACACACACACACACACACACACACACACACACACGTAGGAAAATATTTAGTATACACATCCAGAAATGCATACACTATTATATATTGTACATATATTTATTAGTTTCAGGTTGGCCATTCTTGTATTTTGCTCGTTTGTGTTGTTGTGTTTGCACATCTCTGTTGCTTGTGGGGCTCGCACACAAGAATTTCACTCGCATGTGCTGTGCCAGTGTGCCTGCACATGTGATGTGACAATAAAAGTGATTTGATTTGATTTGATTTTATGGGGACATTTCTACAGTGTGGGAACATTTCTACAGCGGGGACATTTCTGCATTATGGGGACATTTCTGTATTATAAGGACAATTCTGCATTATGGGGACATTTCTGTATTATAAGGACAATTCTGCATTATGGGGACATTTCTGTATTATAAGGACAATTCTACATTATGGGGACATTTCTACAGTGTGGGAACATTTCTACAGTGTGGGGACATTTCTACAGTATGGGGACAATTCTGCATTATGGGGACATTTCTGTATTATAAGGACAATTCTACATTATGGGGACATTTCTGCATTGTGGGGACATTTCTGCATTATGGGGACATTTCTGCATTATGGGGACATTTCTACAGTGTGGGGACATTTCTACAGTGTGGGGACATTTCTGTATTATAAGGACAATTCTGCATTATGGGGACATTTCTACAGTGTGGGGACATTTCTGCATTATGGGGACATTTCTACAGTGTGGGGACATTTCTGCATTATGGGGACATTTCTACAGTGTGGGGATATTTCTACAGTGTGGGGACATTTCTGCATTATGGGGACATTTCTACAGCATGGGGACATTTCTACAGTGTGGGGACATTTCTGCATTGTGGGGACATGCTTTAAAGTGTTCAGTGTCAGCATTAAGGTTCCAGATCAGTTTTTCAGTCCCCACTCCATAAGGAATAAAGGTAAGCATGTGTGTGTGTGTCACTATGGGATACCGTCCAAAAGCCCTGCTGTCATTACATCGTCCTTCCTGTCCATCTGTGTGTGTGTGTGTGTGTGTGTGTGTGTTTGTGTATCCAGAGGGTCAGTGTGTGTCTGTGTGGCTCAGCAGCAGCAGTGAAGCTCGCTCGCTCTCTCAGACCACGGTGCTGACGGAGGGATCTGATAGGTTGAGCTGGCCGGTGATGTCGGTCGGGTACGGCTACAGAGAGAGCAAACACACAGGTTATAAACAGCAGCATCACACACTGGCTGATCCTGAGCTGTACCCTCTCATGGGTCCTGCCTACATTCCTGTTTTCATCTGAAGGACTTATTAGCAGTGGAGGAAGCGTTCAGGTGTTTTACTCAGGCGTTACCTGCACACAAGCAGCTGTTAGCGTGAAGATGCTAACAGGTCTCCTTTGTTAAAAAGATGGATTTGCACATTTGCACCACAGCGAGCCTGTCAGACTTCACTGCAGACACACAGGATTGTTACGTTAAGAATTACCTCCTTTAAACAGATTAATATCCTGGCATCAGTGCAGGGCTGGACATTTGAATCCTACATCACTTTTCACTCGTCTACAAAGTTCACCGTGATATTTTGGGACGTGTTTAAAGGACCGTCCCTTAAAGGTTTCAGGCTGCTGGACATGAATTAAACATCGTCTTCCATCGTGTGAGCCGGGCTGAAGCTCTGCCACGGGCAGCATCAAACTTTCATGTGTGAACAGAAGCAGCAGCACAGGCCAGGCTGTCGGTTCGATTCCCAACAGTGTGCGTTGGTTTCTTTAGGAAACCTGATTGTTTGTCAGCCTGAGAGCGTTGTTGACACAGGGCTGCAAAACACACGTGAGTTTCTCTAAGACAGAGAAATGATCCAAGCCATGCAGTGCAGTGCTGTGTACAGCAGGCTGTCTGTCTGCTGTGTGAGCACAGTTGGACTCACGAACGAGTGCTGTTCTCAGTATGGACGAAACGATGATCACACTCCCACAGACGTTCACTGTGGACCTCACCACTCTGTCTCACTTCATAAGACAATTTTTCTAACATTAGTTTCTGATGCTAAATTAAGTTTTAATGCACATATTTTTCAATTATGTATAATATATAAATTTATACTGTGAAATCAGTTTTCCTGCAGGGATTTTAATCCTAACATTCATTTTTTATTCTAGCATAGATTGTTACTGACAACATTTGAGGGTCACTGATTTTATGCTAATGCTAGTTTATTTATTATGTTATTATTGATGTTTTTACATTTTCTTATATGATTTTAACCTAAATTTTTTCTGCTTAATGTAATCTTAACTGTTCTGACTCACAATAATAATTACCATCACATATAAAGAAAAATGGTGATATTTTTTAAATGTCACACTGTCACTAGAACATGTCTGTTTAATCATCATAGAAAGTTGGTTCTGTTCATCTAAATGTTACAGTGGGGCAAAAAAGTATTTAGTCAGCCACCGATTGAGCAAGTTCCCCCACCTAAAATGATGACAGAGGTCAGTAATTTGCACCAGAGGTACACTTCAACTGTGAGAGACAGAATGTGAAAAAAAAATCCATGAATCCACATGGTAGGATTTGTAAAGAATTTATTGGTAAATCAGGGTGGAAAATAAGTATTTGGTCAATAACAAAAATACAACTCAATACTTTGTAACATAACCTTTGTTGGCAATAACAGAGGTCAAACGTTTACTATAGGTCTTTACCAGGTTTGCACACACAGTAGCTGGTATTTTGGCCCATTCCTCCATGCAGATCTTCTCGAGAGCAGTGATGTTTTGGGGCTGTCGCCGAGCAACACGGACTTTCAACTCCCGCCACAGATTTTCTATGGGGTTGAGGTCTGGAGACTGGCTAGGCCACTCCAGGACTTTCAAATGCTTCTTACGGAGCCACTCCTTTGTTGCCCGGGCGGTGTGTTTTGGATCATTGTCATGTTGGAAGACCCAGCCTCGTTTCATCTTCAAAGTTCTCACTGATGGAAGGAGGTTTTGGCTCAAAATCTCACGATACATGGCCCCATTCATTCTGTCCTTAACACGGATCAGTCGTCCTGTCCCCTTGGCAGAAAAACAGCCCCATAGCATGATGTTTCCACCCCCATGCTTCACAGTAGGTATGGTGTTCTTGGGATGCAACTCAGTATTCTTCTTCCTCCAAACACGACGAGTTGAGTTTATACCAAAAAGTTCTACTTTGGTTTCATCTGACCACATGACATTCTCCCAATCCTCTGCTGTATCATCCATGTGCTCTCTGGCAAACTTCAGACGGGCCTGGACATGCACTGGCTTCAGCAGCGGAACACGTCTGGCACTGCGGGATTTGATTCCCTGCCGTTGTAGTGTGTTACTGATGGTGACCTTTGTTACTTTGGTCCCAGCTCTCTGCAGGTCATTCACCAGGTCCCCCCGTGTGGTTCTGGGATCTTTGCTCACCGTTCTCATGATCATTTTGACCCCACGGGATGAGATCTTGCGTGGAGCCCCAGATCGAGGGAGATTATCAGTGGTCTTGTATGTCTTCCATTTTCTGATGATTGCTCCCACAGTTGATTTTTTCACACCAAGCTGCTTGCCTATTGTAGATTCACTCTTCCCAGTCTGGTGCAGGTCTACAATACTTTTCCTGGTGTCCTTCGAAAGCTCTTTGGTCTTGGCCATGGCGGAGTTTGGAGTCTGACTGTTTGAGGCTGTGGACAGGTGTCTTTTATACAGATGATGAGTTCAAACAGGTGCCATTCATACAGGTAACGAGTGGGGGACAGAAAAGCTTCTTATAGAGGACGTTACAGGTCTGTGAGAGCCAGAGATTTTCCTTGTTTGAGGTGACCAAATACTTATTTTCCACCCTGATTTACCAATAAATTCTTTACAAATCCTACCATGTGAATTCATGGATTTTTTTTTCACATTCTGTCTCTCACAGTTGAAGTGTACCTCTGGTGCAAATTACTGACCTCTGTCATCATTTTAAGTGGGGGAACTTGCACAATCGGTGGCTGACTAAATACTTTTTTGCCCCACTGTATGTCTCCAGTTCAGCTGATTTTATGGGATTGTCAGCAGAAAGCGCAAAAACACAGCAGCTTATTCTTCATGCTAACATCAGTGTTTTTATGCTAGCAGTAGGTAGCACAGAAACACTGTTTGTGTGATTCTAACAATTTTATTTTATTTATATCCACCAAATATGTAGATTGTTTGTGTAGGCCTGACACTGTGTCTTCTGTCACATTGCACACCATGCTAAGATTAGTTTTCCACTAACAGTTCTCTGGAAAGACTGGAGCTCTGTGGCTGGAGACCAGTTTAAAAATCACAATAGGTTTAACTGTTTGACACTAAAATATAAAGACATGATCAGTGGCACAAGACTTTTGCACAGTGCTGCATTATCAATAAGTTATAATATAAGCATACTAATGCTAGCATGCTAAGAGCCCAGCACGCTCTTCATTCATTTGTAGCCACAACTTTAAAAATGTGAACAAAATGCAGAATGTTACGTAGTTTTTAGCTATTGTGCTGTTTACAAAAAAAACCAAACTAGAATTGATGAAGAAGATCAAAGCTGTTCTTAATGCACAGTTTTGATCATGCTAATGTTGTTGTTTTTTATGCTAACATGAATTGTTTTCATGCTAGCGTTTTTTATGGCAACATAAACATTTTCGTGTGAATGTCAGTGTTTTTTGACAAAATAAGCTTGTGGAGCTTTTTTCACCTTTTTATCTCCAAAGCACTGAGTAGGAAGTGGCTTCCAAAGTTTAACCAATCAGATGAAAGCTGGCTTTTAGAGACGAGAGACTTAAAGAGACAGTAAACTGGCTTGTTGTAGACAGGATTGTTTTTGAGTGTGAATCGTGAGCGGGTTAGCTCCATGTAAACATCAGAAACCACTGAGGGAGCCATCCAATGTAGACCACAATCAATGCTGTACTCTGAGTAAAAGTACTTAGTTACTTTCCACCACTGCTAATGTGACGACTGATGGAGTTTGCCCGCAGCGAGGCGGGGCAAAGCTGGGGGTCTGGTTTAGAGTGCGGGTGTGTTTTCAGCCTACAGTCGGTCGTGCTTGCAGAGGAGGACAGAGGCAGTGTGTGTGTAGTACAGCATGTAGTCTGGACACCATTCAAATCCACTGAGAGAGAAAAACACTCATATAGAAAATAAAGAGAGATGATCACAAGAGAAATGAGTCAGCTCTGCTCCAACACCCGCTTCAGCTGGCTGGGTGTGATCAGCAGCTGGTTCTTCTGCTGCTGATGAACATTAAAGCATTTCAATGAGCTCTCCTCACTGAAACAGTTTAACGTGCAGCAGCTCCTTAAATCCCTGAGATGACACGCTTTGGCACTATTTTGACTCCCTTTACATCAAACCACTGCTTATCTGGAGGGAGGAGGGATGCAAAATGTGCCAGAACGCTGCAGATTTTAAGACACATCACAAAGTTTGGCACATTTCAGATCGTCCGACTGAGGAGGAGAGTTTCACCAACGCTGCAGAAAAACAGACCTCAGAAATCCTGCAGCTTCGCTCAGATCTGAAGCTGCCACAGTAACAGCACTGAGGTCATTTATAGATCGTTAACAGCTGAGTCCTGTGGGAACAAGAGACGGTCAGGAAGACCCGAGCAGCCGACCAGACGCTGAAACAGACAGGAGTTAGAGGAGACGGACGAGTCTCTGCTGGGCAACCTGTGAGGGCGAGAGGCCGGGAGACAAAGTGTGTGGGGACATTTGGAAATGAAGGGACAGAGAGATGACAGGACAGGAAGGAGAGGAAACAACCAATCAGAGAGAGACAGGACAAAGGACAGGACAATGGACATGACAAAGGACATGACAAAGGACAGGACAAAGCACATGACAAAGGACAGGACACTGGACATGACAAAGGTCATGACAAAGGACAGGACAAAGGACATGACAAAGGACAGGACAAAGGACATGACAAAGGACATGACAAAGACATGACGAAGGACAGGACAAAGGACAGGACAAATGACAGGATGAATGACAGGACAAAGGACATGACAAAGGACATGACAAAGGACATGACAAAGACATGACGAAGGACAGGACAAAGGACATGACAAAGACATGACGAAGGACAGGACAAAGGACAGGACAAAGGACAGGACAAAGGACAAGACAAAGACATGACGAAGGACAGGACAAAGGACAGGACAAAGGACATGACAAAGGACAGGACGAAGGACAGGACAAAGGACATGACAAAGACATGACGAAGGACAGGACAAAGGACAGGACAAAGGATAGGACAAAGGACATGACAAAGACATGACGAAGGACAGGATAAAGGACATGACAAAGGACAGGACGAACGACAGGACAAAGGACATGACAAAGGACATGACAAAGGACAGGACGAAGGACAGGACAAAGGACATGACAAAGACATGACGAAGAACATGACAAAGGACAGGACAAAGGACAGGACAAAGGACAAGACAAAGACATGACGAAGGACAGGACAAAGGACAGGACAAAGGACATGACAAAGGACAGGACGAAGGACAGGACAAAGGACATGACAAAGACATGACGAAGGACAGGACAAAGGACAGGACAAAGGATAGGACAAAGGACATGACAAAGACATGACGAAGGACAGGATAAAGGACATGACAAAGGACAGGACGAACGACAGGACAAAGGACATGACAAAGGACATGACAAAGGACAGGACGAAGGACAGGACAAAGGACATGACAAAGACATGACGAAGGACAGGACAAAGGATAGGACAAAGGACATGACAAAGACATGACGAAGGACAGGATAAAGGACATGACAAAGGACAGGACGAACGACAGGACAAAGGACATGACAAAGGACAGGACAAAGGACAGGGCAAAGGACATGACAAAGGACATGACAAAGGACAGATCAAAAGACAGGACAAAAGACAGGACAAAGACGGGAGAAGAAAGACCACACAATCTGACCCTCTTCACTTCTCCTTTGCAAGAGGACGATGTGAACCGTGTGAAAACCCAACAAGCGGACCCTGACCTGCCTGGGCGGACCGAACCGGACGTTTCTTTCTGTCTTCAGTCTGTCGCCTTTTGTCTGTCTCAGTGGGACAGATGAGCTGATTGAGGTGGGAAAGCAATGATGGCTGACCAACAGACGGGCGGCCATGATGAGTCAGCAAGGAGATGATGGAGCTGGAGATGAGACGAGAGGGCGAGAGACACACGTGACGAACCGAAGACAAACAGGAGGCGATTACAGACGAGCGAGAGCAGAGAAAAGAAAGACAAACAGATAAAAGATGGAGTGAAGCAGAAGACACGTGGAGGACAGGAGGGAGGAGGGTTGGTGGTCTTCATCTCCTTACCGTGGCATCCCCGGAGGCCCTACGGCGTTTGAGGTCGGAGGTCGAGGTGATGGACCTAAAAGAGGTTTTCAGTTTGGGCTCGGGCTCTGCTCTACCACTTTTCCTATCCTAAAATAAATCATACGATAGGTGCACACACACGTTAACACGCAGCAGAGACACTCGACTAGCTGCATGAGGACACACCTGAGTGTGTGCTGTCAGGTAGAGAGTGTGTGTGTGTCTGTTTGTGTGTGTGTGTCAGACACACTGATCAGCCACAACATTAGAACCACTAACAGTTCACCTGAGTAATAATTTAGCAGGAAGTCGAGTCGATGGAAAGTTTGAAGCTAAAGTGGCGTGATGAGGAGAGCAGCTGCAGGCGGAGGCGGGACTATCGTTCCTTCAGTATTTATGTGTCTCGTTGCTGTTTCTTGATTAGCGGCGTGTCGTCTAATCGAAGGTCAGCTGGTGGATTTAACAGGAAGCAGGTGAAGGTTGTTAAAGTGAACCTTTGTGTCTGAACCTTCATCATCATCATGACTGTGGCTCAACACAAGCACAGAGCGAGAGCGCCTCCTGCTGTTCAGGGTGTTGGTCTCATTACTGCCCGTGAGGTTTTCAGGAGCACGGCCATTGGCCTTCTGTTGAGCTCTGTTTGTTTTACTTCTGTGATTTTCCTCTCTGGACCCTGAAAGATGATTTCTGCATAACCAGTGAAGGTGATCTAAAGGATGAACTGTGGTCGAGTCAGGGACAGGTCGTGGGTGCCTGAGGCCCACTGAGACCAGATCCCACAGAAGAGCTCCTGCAGAAAAAAGCATCGCAGCGCTCTGACTTCTTTCCAACATCGAACACTCGTACAGTGAGCTGTGTGACGGGTCACTGCCTGCCTACATGTTTGAAATGTCATTTCCTGAGGAGGAGACACTCGGCTGTAGCTGCTCTCTACCTTTGATAGGAACTCACTGGTTTGTCTCTACAGGTGTACTGGAGACTTCAGAAACAGAAAGGTGCTTGGTGACCTGAAACACAATCTGACCTCGTTGTTTTAGTCATCCCAGAGGCTTCAACTCTTATCAGCTGTTCCTATTTACCTGGTGATCACCTGAGGTGGTCGTTGGCCACCCTGTCATCAAGTGAACCACCTCAAGGTTCCAGTAAGGCTTCCACTGACTGGAAAAGCATCTTCTGACTTAGTTATAGGTGGCTGACCATCAGAGCTGTGAGTCACCACCTCATCTGTAGGGTAAAAAGAAGTCCAGGTGCCATTGAACGGCCTGGTGGTCAGAAGAGTCAGAGCTGGACCGTGGAGCGCCAGAAGAAGAGTGTCCAGTCTGATGAAGAGTGTTTTATTTCCCATCGTCAGGACACACTGGAAACCAACGCTGCATCAGCAGTTTGAGGAACATGACAAGGAGATCTGATCCACAGAGGCTCATCTCACATCCACCCAGAGTCACCTCCACCTTTTATTTTGGCGTCAACTATTAGAACAACCAGCTCACTGTGATATACCCACGACAATTTCCATGTTCAAGTTTTGATTGGTCTGACTGTGTCTTCAGCTCTTTATCTCTCTCCCTGTGTGTGTTGGGTAGGTCTCCCCGAGCCTCCCCGAGCCCCTCGTGCCTCCCTGAGCCTCCCCGAGCCAGGGACTGGCAGCTGCAAGTATGAGATGGGTTTTATGGTTAAACACACCGCCCACCACTGAGTATTTGTGTGCGTGTTATTGGTTAATTAATTCACGCCTGCGTGCAGCGTCCTGGCTCAGAGGATGGAGGCGATTGGGTGCTTCTAATGCTGCGGCTGACGGCTGTATCCCTGTTATGTGGTGTGTCAGTGGGGCTGTTCTCGGTGCCGCAGTGAAGCTCTCATTCAGTTCACTTTGATTTCTACAAAAACTGCCTCAGAGCGCTGCACAGAACCCAGAGCCTGAAGTCCCTACAGCTTCAGATGAAGTGATGCTTCAGTAAAACGGAGCAGCGCTGTCCTGTTTTACTGCCCACACAAACACACAGCAGCAGGGAGACACCAACGTGAGGCTCAAACACAGGAACACGACAGGAAATCAACCTCAAAGCAAAGGAAACATCGTGGGGGAGGGGTACGGGGCAGGGGAGGGGGGTGAGGCAGGGGGAACAAAGATGGCGTATGAGGCCCGAATGAAGCCGCGAACACGTGGGATCATTATACCAACACTCTGCTGTTATAATGCCATCTCTCCTGGGGAGGGCGGGGAACAGAAAACAGAACGGGGGAGGGGCGGCGGCACATGGCTGATGATCACATGGTGTCTGACCTCTAACATCGTATGAAGATATAAGTTTGACCTTTGACCCACCACAGTGACAGTTGAGGTGAGAGCTGGGCATCAGTGGCGAGACGTTCTTGCTCTGTTCTTTTTAGTGCCAACAAACCGTACGAGGACGTAAACACGGGTCAAAGCTGAAACCGCACAATCGAGAACCCGTGATGTCATAGGTGGGGGCGGGGTTATTGTTACCAAACTCAGCGCCCACCAAAATGAAAAATCTAACTTAACTAAGAGAAACGAATTTTTATGCTACTGCAAATATCAAAGCAACACCTGAAATATTAATAAGTCCACTGCAGAGATGGGCTGTGACATTTTACTGTAATCACATTACTTTTTTCAAGTAGCTTGACCGACTCTGGTCCAGTATAACCTGACATGTACCTCTGCACACATTTCAGCTTCTTCTTTCAGTGTCAACATTTCTCAGATGTACTGGGAAGCCTGAAGCAGAGAAACCACAGCTGACCAGTGTTTGGCAGCGAAACGTTAATGGTACGAAGTCAGTTACATGTTGTGTTGCAGGTTTGTTGATAAAAAGAAAAACAGAAGCTGAAAATCTGTTTGAATTTCACACCCAGCTCTCGTTTGGACTCTCAGAAACACGTTCAAAACAGAGAAACCAAAAAGCCAACACTAATCTGACACACAGGTTCAGCCAAAGGCCCAAACTGGGTGTCAGACTGGTTAAACTGGGCAGACTGGTCCCAGTGAGATGTTTCTGGGCCCAGTGACAGAACAGTGGAAGACTTGGATCGGAGCAGCAGTCAGTAACAGCACATGAAAAATAAAAAAACACCATCATTACAGGTTTTCAGTCGTTGAGCAACAGCCATTAAGGATGCGATGAACACACTTCCTGCCTGGACTCTGCTGACTTTACGAAGACGTGCATGAAAATGAAACAGCAGCGAGTCTTGGAGCTACAAACCACATAAAGCAAAGAGATGCTCGCACTGAGTTTCATCCTACAAGAACTCAAATGTTCACAGTGTTTTCATTAAAGAGTGACGTCTTTCTGCAGGTGACGTGTGTCTGGATCCCCCAAATATAACTGTGACCACACTGTACAGATGTCACCGTTTCACAGCGTTCTCACGGATCAATAAAGTTCAGCTTTGGTGAGATTATTGTATCTGTGTCTGTCTGGTAGATTTCCCCTGAATGTTCTTTACTTTGGTATCTCTGTGTCTTATTTTGGTTTTACTTCCTCCTTCTGACCATCTGTCCTCATGTCTTCCACCACGTCTTCTAATAGTGTCGAGAGGACGTCTACGTGACCCACCCAAAGACATGGCCGCCATCGGCATGATCAGCAACTTTGGACAAACAGCTATTTAAGAAGCCCCCCCCATACAGGTCACCTTACAGATGTGAGTGTTCCAAGTATTCAGAATCAAGTTTGAGTCTCACACACGTTACAGGAGTGTCCTGGGGGAAACGAGAGCCCGTCAGTCGATCGTTACTTGGAGACACGAGTGTTAGCAGGTTTGCTGGACGGGGACCTATCAGACTGATCTGTCTGAGGCTAGCTGTCTGAACGTCCTGCCCCCTTGAAGTCTGCTCTCTTCTAATTGGTTGTTTTCTGGAAGCCTGCTGAAGGGCAGCAGCTTGTGAGCTGTGCAGCAATGGACTCGGTAAGTAAACCTGTAGACAGTGATCCATCATTATTTGAAGCTTGGGCTCATGTGACGTGAATAATCACCTATTACATGTTAGCAAATACTCAAAACCACAACAGGTTTAAGGAATCTGTGGAAAATACAGATGATTGTGTTTCCGAGCTCCTCCAGCTGCTAACACCTGTGCTAACTCTGGGCCTTCAGTCACAGCTGTGTGAAATGCTAATCATCCTCAGCTAACTGCTAGCCTGCAGCGGCTGCTGTTTGAAGTGCTAATCCCGGCACGGCAGCGAGGATTATTCATGTGACAGCTGAGCACAGCTGCTGGCAAGAAAACATCTGGAACAAAGGAGAGAGGGAGCAGATTTCTCCTGTTTTCTGATCGTGCAAATGTGGATCCAGTGTTCAGTCTTCAGTGTGATGAAGGATATATTTATGAGATCATTTTAATTTGTTAGCTACAGAAAAAATAAAGCAGCTTAGAGGAGGCCAAAATGAATGAATCGTGAGGAGGACAGCATTATTATTATGATATCAAAGCCTGGGCTGCATCATTGCCATTCCAGGACTAACTGTCAGTGTTGGGAAGGTTACTTTTAAAATGTACTCCACTACAGATTACAGATTACATGCCCCAAAATGTATTCTGTAACGTATTCCGTTACGTTACTCAATGAGAGTAAAGTATTCTGAATACTTTGGATTACTTAATCCAATAGCACACCACGTTATTATCACTGTGACTTACACTGTACATGTTTTGGCTCTCCAACATATTACTAGAGCCTTTACAGTAATCTGATTCCTGATTCACTTAATCCATTCTCCATGTGTGAAATTAGAAATATCACACATGGAAATATCCTGTCTCAGAGTGACGCTGAAAAACTAGTTCATGCATTTATTACTTCCAGGCTGGACGACTGTAATTCATTATTATCAGGAAGTCCTAAAAACTCCCTGAAAAGCCTTCAGCTGATCCAAAATGCTGCAGCAAGAGTCCTGACAGGGACTAGAAAGAGAGCAGATTTCTCCTGTTTTGGCTTCCTGTTAAATCCAGAATTCAAAATCCTGCTCCTCACATACAAGGTCTTAAATAATCAGGCCCCATCTTATCTTAATGACCTTGTAGTACCATATCACCCAAGTTCCTCTCTCAGGTGAAGTGTCAGAGGAATGAACGAGTCAGAACCAACTCAGCCTGTCTGTGTTTTTTAATTGGTCTGTTTGCTGTGTGAGGCTTTGCAGCGCTCCCAGAAAACCCAAAGAAACCGTGAATGAACCAGCTGTATTACAGCTCAGGTCATGTGACTACAGGTGCACTGTGCACAGCCATATCTGTAGATTCCCGCCGCCCTTCGATCGCCCTCACAGAACCATTAAGTTTCATTTAAAGCTTAACTACAGCAGCCATTTTAACAGCGTGTAATCGAGGAGACAGAGGTTGTCGGGAGCATTTCCACACCACCGCCAGACGAACTACATTAAACCAACTGTGCATGTTTGTACCGGATGTGCTGCAGTCCATCCTGCAGTGACTGCAGTAGTTGTGTGTGTGAGTCCCCGCGGTGCTGATCTGATCACCCATCGGTCAATCAACAGCAGGAAGTCGTTAAAGCTTGGAAGGAAATTAATCAGAAACCCAGGTGGAGCGAAGGCATCCTCGCTGAGGCAGTGTTAATGGAGCTTCCTGTTTTACCTTATCATAACTCTGACTATGACGATGTGTGGATCTACACACAGACACAGCTGTGTTTTCATTCTTCCACTGACGTGCACGTCACACATGCAGCAGCTGAAGAAGGGCAGAAAATTACATTCAGGCTACGTCCACACCGGCCCGGATAGATTTGAAAACGGCGTTTTTGTCTGAAAACGCTCCGCGTCCACACTAGCGTTCACAGAGTTGTACGTCCACATTGAAACGGCCAAAAACGCTTCCGTTCCAGTCCTGCACATGCGTGAAACGCAAGAAGATTCGACCTGCCTCATTTCTGTCTGCCGTTTATTTACGTTCCGGCTCGTTGACACGTCGGCAAAATGTGGAGGAAAAGCACCGAGTTTTTTAAATGGACTCACAATGAGGTGGAGTCGTTGCTGCAAGTAACACAAAAGTACAAAGTTGCAAAAGCGAGTGAGAATTAAAGAATTTGAAGAAAAGCTCTCAGGAGCATGTACAGGCTGATGTTGATCTTTAATAGGGCTGTCAAACAAAACAACTGCTGTGTAACGCCCTCCGCTATCTCAGTTTAATAGGTCACATGACTGCATCACATGACTAAAATGCATCATCATTTTAGAAAGTCTCCGTTTTCACTGTCCACACTGCGACGGGACAGCTCCATTTTGAAATGTATGCGTTTTCAAAACGCTGCGTTTTTCAGTGTCTCAGTGAGGACGGGAGGCCAAAACGTGTGGACGTAGCCTGTTTTTACTTGTTTGTGAAAACAGCTGCTGACCTCACACAGTCCACAAACTCATCACTACAGAAAGCAGCAGGTCAAAGTTCATATTTTGATTATGTCATAGTGGTGGTTTTCTACACCCACTTCCTGCACGTTGTATTTAGAATGGGCAGCCAATCGGGGGAAAGTTGACTTAAAGGGGGAGGAGCTAGAACGGCTTGTCTCAGACAGAAGACGAGCTGCAGGGTGGCGTCAGATAAAGAAGGATTATTATGAACCGTGAATCATGCGAAGCTGCTCTGTGAGAGTCCAGGAATAAAACCACGGAGTCGACCAAGCTTTCCTCATTTCTGTGACTCATTAGTGGGCTGAATAACCCCAGACTAACCTCAGACTAACCCCAGACTAACCTCAGGCTAACCTCAGACTAACCCCAGACTAACCTCAGACTAACCTCAGACTAACCTCTGGCTAACCTTAGACTAACCTCAGGCTAACCTCTGGCTAACCTCAGACTAACCTCAGGCTAACCTCAGACTAACCTCAGACTAACCCCAGACTAACCTCTGACCAATCTCAGACTAACCTCTGACTAACCTCTGGCTAACCTCTGACTAACCTCTGACTAACCTCAGGCTAACCTCAGACTAACCCCAGACTAACCTCTGACCAATCTCAGACTAACCTCTGACTAACCTCTGGCTAACCTCTGACTAATCTCAGACTAATCTCAGACTAACCTCTGACTAACCCCAGACTAACCTCTGACTAATCTCAGACTAATCTCAGACTAACCTCTGACTAACCCCAGACTAACCTCTGACTAATCTCAGACTAATCTCAGACTAACCTCTGACTAACCCCAGACTAACCTCTGACTAACCCCAGGCTAACCTCTGACCAATCTCAGACTAACCTCTGACTAACCTCAGACTAACCTATGACTAACCTATGACTAACCCCAGACTAACCTCTGACCAATCTCAGGCTAACCTCTGACTAACCCCAGGCTAACCTCTGACTAACCCCAGGCTAACCTATGACTAACCCCAGGCTAACCTCTGACCAATCTCAGGCTAACCTCTGACTAACCTCAGACTAACCTATGACTAACCTCTGGCTAACCTCTGACCAATCTCAGACTAACCTCAGGCTAACCTCAGGCTAATCTCAGACTAACCTCAGACTAACCTCAGACTAAACTCTGACTAACCTCAGGCTAACCTCAGACTAATCTCAGACTAATCTCTGACTAACCTCTGACTAACCTCTGACTAATCTCAGGCTAACCTCAGACTAATCTCAGGCTAACCTCAGACTAACCTCAGGCTAACCTCAGACTAATCTCTGACTAACCTCAGGCTAACCTCAGGCTAACCTCAGACTAACCTCAGACTAAACTCTGACTAACCTCAGGCTAACCTCAGACTAATCTCTGACTAACCTCTGACTAACCTCACAAAAGAGAAAATGACACATTTTCTGTTCTGGGGGCTCTGGGCTGTAGGTTGGGCATTTTTCACTTGTTGGTCACAGTTACAGAATAAATCACTCACCGGTGAATCAGAAAACGACCCGAGCTTCACGGAGCCACTGAAAGCTAACCAAGCATCAGTGAGCACGCTCTTGATGATCAGCAGTCAGTTTAATTAACACAACCCTTCATCCTGAGCACAAAACTCATGCTTCTCCTATTAAACAGCAAAGATGACAGATGTTTCCTAACAGATGTAAAAACAAAGGCCTGATCCTGATCTCAGTCCTGCTGCTGGCTATAATGACCTCGCTGTGAGGATCACACATACTGAATACTGTTTACCGCAGAGCCACAGACAGGTGGGCTGAGTGCCATAACGCCACACAGAGCTTCAGCAGAGGTCAGGGCGTAAAGTAAAGTAGAGTAGAGTAAAGTAGAGGGACGGACCTGCAGGTTCTTCCTCCACACATTGACGGCAGCAAAGGCGAGCTGCATCTGTTTCCTGCGGGCGTCTTTGTGCCGTTTGTAGGCGATCTCGATGAAGATGAGGAAGATCCCAGCCACGATGCCTCCAGCAACCAGCATGAACACACCTGAGGGGCACAAGTGACGAGAGACGGCGTGAAACGCTTCACAGGTAACATCTGCTAAACGGCACAGCCTCAGGGGCGCAGTTCATGCAGCAGAGGCAGCACTGAGTCCTACCCGCCATGTTCTCGAAAGTGAGGGTGGCCGGGGCGTTGCTCCTGGAGTCGCACTCCTGGTATCGAACCCACGTCTTGTCGAGATCCTCCATGAAGCCGTTCTCATGAGAACTGTGGAGAGTCAATGAAGCGTGAGCGGACACGTATTTGATTGCTCAGATGTTGGTTTGTGCTCAGGTGTTTTTAATGTGGAAATATGTGTCTGTGTGACATCCTCCACACCCCAGGTCACTCACTTTTTATGTTTTCACGGCCCTGGCGGGGCCTCCTGTGAGATTGGTCTCGTGTGGGCGTGTCCTGCCATCTCGCCCGCCTTTTTGTACTGACTCTA
>NC_137433.1:39797785-39860285 GCF_964374335.1 Astatotilapia calliptera
TCCTCGCTCGCTCACCTTCTTGACGAGGATGGTGAGCCCCTGGTATTTGAAGGGTTTGGAGAACTCGATGTACTGAGCGCGCTCGTTGTTGATGGTGAGCGGGGCGACGATCATGTCGGCAAGGCCTCCCAGCAGCTCCCCCATCATCCCGTTCCACTCCTTCTTGTTGCTGTTGTTCACCTGCGGGAGGGAGGGAGGGCGGAGCTCTGTTAATGAAGGTTTGAGTTCCTTTTACATCGTTCATTCATGACCTCACTGCAGCAGGTTAAAGGGTTAAATATCTGCAAACCCACATCAGCTGCAACAAACACTGTGAGGTGTGCTCAGCAGCTCCAGCCTGATCACATTATTGATTACTGATGAGCCAATCCGCTGGGAGGAGCACAGCGAATCCCTGATTGGCAGGTTTGAAGTTTCTGGCTTTAAATAATAAAGGAGGATCAGATTTGTCTGAAGCGGCTGCATTTTTAAAGGCTGAGCTCAGATTGAATAAAACATGAAGGAGAACAAGATGCTTTCATGTGATCGACTAAACAGGAAACATCATCCTTCAGGAGCTGGGTATACGTGGAACATAAAGCAGATTTCAGGCGTGAATAATCTGTGAAGAGACGAGAGAGGAGGAAGAGGAGGGGGGAGGAAGGGGGGGATCCAGAGCACAGAGGAGGCGATGAAGGAGAGCGAGCAGCAGAGAGAGAGATGAATAAATGTCTCTCGTCTCCGGCAAGGTCGGAGTCAGGGACGGAGCGGTGGTCGCCATGGCAACAAGCCTGGGCGACGAGCTGCCGATGGGGATGAATCGGTAAGCAGGTCAGAGAGAGCGAGATGGCGATGACATCATCAGGCCGCAGATAACCACACGTAAGCAGAGACCGTCCGTTTACTTTTGAGAATGAACTGTAATCACATTACTCCAGCTCACTGATGACACAGCCAATCAGAGCCAAGAACAACATCCACACACAGAAATTCTCCTCAACGCGCCACTACTACTCCACAGACTGTATATGAAAGATGGCCAGAGCCTCCGCTGTCGCCATGTTGTTTTTTAGTTTCCAGAAGGGACCATATTTGGATGAGAGGGTGGAGCTTATGCTGTCAGCTGACCATCACCTACACCTGCTAAATCACAGCCTGCTGGGACAGCTCACCTCAGCAGCCATGTTACTGTTGCCACGTAAACAGAACAGCTGTTTGTAACTAAGCTGTTTTGGTGCGTGACGTCGCTCCTGCGAACATCAGCCTGCAGCTGGATGGAAATTTGTTTTAATGTGTTTCAGTATCTAATGTAACCTCCGACCTGCAAACGTGCTGGCACAGATCACACGTCCTTCATCGCCTTCATCATCGTCAGTCTGCTCACCTGAGCTCCACGCCTCAGATCCACCTGAGGGACGGAGCACAGTCAGCTGCAAAGAGCCTGACCGTCATCCCTCACAGGATTACAGGATCAGGATACTCTGATTACAGCAGAGAGCTGAACTTTCCCCTGGAAGTTATTCAGGCTGATGTGACACACACAAATATTCAAACAGGTGTACAGGTACACTCACAGACTGTATGTAAAAGATGGATGTAGCCTTTTTGTTTAAAATGTTATTTTTAATGTGTTTTTATATCCTGGAGCTGGCCAGCAGGGGGCGCCTCTTCTGGTTATGAATACAAGTCTGTGAGACAAGGAGCTTCCTGCTCGGCTGATCTGAGCTCAGTGAGCCGAAGTCGCTGCTCTCAGGTCTGAATGTTCAATTTGGAGATGATGTCATCAGAGTGAGGAAGGAGGAGGAAGCATCGAGGGCGGGGCTACACACTGAGTCTATGAATGTGCAGTGTGCTCAGTCTCTCTGTCAGACCCCCCGTCATCGTCACATCGAGCTCCAAAAAGACGGAAACACTAAACAATTAAGTTGTCCATCTTTGATATACAGTCTTTCATGTAAAGCAGAAGGACAACACGTCCAAACAGGAGGACGTTCGTCATCTCCAAAACCAGAACAGCAGTCGGACCTGCTGCAGTGACAGCGAACAGAGTCATGTGACACTTACTCGCTCCTGCGTGCCAAACTTCCCATCAGCCACCAGGTGAACCTCATAGGTGAAGTTCATACTCATGGCCAGCTTGATGAGCAGGTCGATGCAGAAACCATAGCAACACTGCGGGACGATGGGCTGACCTGGACACATAAACACAGCCTCATTTCAGTCATTCAACTTTATATATACGGTGCACAAACACACGCACAGAAAACGGGACAAATCGGGTCTGGGAGGATGGCGTGTTAGCGTACCTGGTATGGTCCCGTTGGGTCCAGTACAGATCACCTTCTTGATCAGGACTCCATTGACGGTGTACTCCTCTTTACACGTCCCGTCGCTTTTCGTTGGCTTCACGTAAACAAATGGCTCCTGATGAATCGTCACGATCTGAGCACACAAACAGCGAACACTCAGAGACGTGGACTGATCCAAACGATCTGGGAGACGCTGACGCTCGTCATCGTGGCATAAATGTTATTACAGCCCACCCATCCAAGCCGTAGTTCATCGTTTGTACAAACCTCAGTTGTGACGGCTTAAAGGTCCACAAAGCTCATTCAGTTTTACATATTTGAATGTAGACATTCGACAGGTCTTAGTCATGTTGCAAAAACACATCTATAAAAGGTTTAACTGTGCCCTGCAACTTGTGCTTCCTCTGATACTATTCTGTGTTTAATTCTAGTGTTTCCTGAAAACTTGCCATAGTTTCTTTTGAAATCTTTGGTTAAACCCAGACTTTATTTGTAATACGTTTCTATAAGAGGAGTGATTTATTTTAAATTTCTATCAATAATATTTGTTTTCTAAATATGTTATTTAGAAACCAAATATTTTTTCTGATGGAACAGGAATACCCTCATTTTCTAAGCGCCTACAAGAAATAAATGTTTGACGACGTAACTGTGATCATGCTCCATAACAGTGGTGCAGTTTGAAATCTGACTGACAGGTTGTTTGAAGTTTTATTGGCATAGGAAGTGATATGTTAACTGAGGCACACCTCAATGTGTGCCCAGGTCTTTAGATAACCTTTTCAAACTCCAAACTTAAATACAACCCTGAAATATCCGTGTAGGTTGTTAGTCATACAGCCCACATGTATATATACAATGGAAATACAGAGGACCAAATACAGAGCCTTGGCCTACTCCACATTTTACATCAATAGAAAATGTAAACATTCACAGGACAGAAAATGAAATGTAACAGATTAAAAAGGCATTTTTCATGCTGTGGCTTGGCTTAACATCTGACCTGATTCATGAAGAACACAACAACAAACCACAACTCATCATTATCTGCAGAGCTCATGTCTTCAAAAACGTCCAACATAAAAAGTTGCAAAGGGAGCGGCATCACATTTCTGAGACGATGAACCGAACAGACGCGTCGAGCTGCGGTTTTACCTTCAGTCTGGTCGACATCTGGTATCCGACTGGCTTCTCCGTCTCTCCTCCAGGCCAAATGATTTTCCTCTGAGGGTTCATCACAACCTGAAGGGCACACAGAAACACACGGTGAGCACTCAGGTTGTGATGTTGTTGCACGCAGGTCTCACTGTGACAGGCTGACTAAATGACAGCATCAATACTGCATCTATGCATTCATATTTAAAGAGGCAGGAGGCCTGGATGCTCGCTCGCTACACCATGTTTCTCTCAGCAGCTCGGCTCTGACTGGCGTCGTACCTGTCACCGAACTAAACATTCATCTCATTTAATCAATAGTGAACTACTGCAGCGACTGTAGCTGCAGCACTCACTGATTCATGCGAGATTTATACTGTCACAGGCTTATTCCTCCTCCTTGGATCTTTATTTGGAACTAAACACTGTTTATTTGTGTGATATTTTGAGTATCACCACCCTCACCGAGAGACGTCGGTGAGGGTGGTGTATGGGGACAGAGAGACGTCAGTGAGGTTGGTGTATGGGGACAAAGAGACGTCGGTGAGGGTGGTGTATGGGGACAGAGAGACGTCGGTGAGGGTGGTGTATGGGGACAGAGGCTGATGGATGAGCTTGGCAGGAGGAGTCTCTGTGGACTATGATGTTTGCAGATGACACTGTGATCTGCAGTGAGAGGCTTGATGGGTGGAGGTGTGAGGGTGAGGGAGACAGGTGGACAGGTGGACATATAGGGAGCAGAGGTAGTGGTCAACCCTTCACAGACAGGTAAAGAAGAGAGTGGAGGCAGGGTGGAGTAGGTGGAGACGAGTGTCAGGGGTGATTGTGACAGGAGAGCAGCACGAGCAAAGGGGAAGTTTGACTGGATGGTAATGAGAGCTGCTGTGACGTATGACGTCAGTGACACTGACGGTGTATACACAGGTGCAGCAGATGTGTTAGCAGCTGTAAAGACAGGTGTAGCAGCTGGTGCAGCAGGTGTAGCAGGTGTACTCTACCTGTGTTCCGTTAAAGACTCCAACCTGGACGAGGCGACCTGGTTTCTGCTGGTAGTTCAGGATGCTGTAGGTGGCGAAGCGCCGGTCGCCGTCGTCGTTAAACTCGATACGTCCTGTCAGGCCGTCGGGGTACTTTGATGACATCAGCACCCTGCGGAGCCAATCAGTGCACAGAAGAATCAGAGCTCCTTTATTTTCACGTTTGGTGGTGACATCATCGTGTTGATGCGTAAACAAATCAGGTATGTAAGCAGAGGTGGGTAGTAACGAGTTACATTTACTTGAGTAAGTTTTTGAAAAAAAGTACTTTTAAAGTACCTTTTTGCACGATACTTTTTACTTTTACTTGAGTACATTTATGAAGAAGAAACGGTACTTTTACTCTGCTACATTTGCAAAATTCGACTCGTTACTTTTAAAAAAACAATTAGTTTAACACAGCGGTCTCCAACCTTTTTTGCGCCACGGACCGGTTTATGCCCAACAATATTTTCATGGACCGGCCTTTAAGGTGTCGTGGATAAATACAACTAAATAAAACTAGTACTGGTACCGAAAAAAGAAAATTTATTCATAATGTTAGGTTTTGTATTGTTGATTGTCATTTATGCTTAGAAATATTTAACCATATATGCTTAGAGGTGTATAATCAATTGTGTAGTGATAGTCTGCAAACTTTGTGTGCATTAGAGAGCACTCTGGGAGCACGAGAGAGGTCGTACCTTGTCTTATTGTTTTATGGTAGGATTAACGTAGCTACGTCTGTTCTAGTCTAAGTGCTTTAAATGCTGGACTTCCTCACCGTTTTATCTAGGGTGAGGGGGAGGCTACCCTCTTCCTGACCAAGGATGTTTGCTTTTGTGCTTTCATGTTATAGGACCCTTTGATCAGCAGTAACACACACACACACACACACACACACACACACGGTACTCTTTGTTTGTATGTAGACATCATAGGTTAATGAACCTATGCATATTCATGTAGCCTCAATAAAACAACAGTGTTACGGGAGAACGAACGAGAGCAACTGGGGTCAAGCGAAGGAACGGCGTCTGTCCGGTTCTCTCCCGTGCACGAGAAACATGAAGAACTTTGCCTACTTCGTGTCTTGCTTGCTGTGTGATTATATTGTCTTCAACGTTCCAGCGAATAGGTTCAAGCTACAAACCTATTACATAACACACGTGAAAAGACCCAGGAAAACCGTGTTATCGTTTTTATCGTTAACTAACTAACGCTGAAAACCGATAAAAACTTTGAAAACTATACATTTCACACCTGAGCCTCAACTCTCACGGCCCGGTACCAAACGACTCACGGACCGGTACCGATCCGAGGCCCGGGGATTTGGGACCGCTGGTTTAACACATTAGATAACATGCCGCCAGTGGAGTTTCCGGTAACTTTTTTACCAATGAGATGTGGCCATGCAGTCACATGACCAGTTTGAAACCGTGGCGGGCAGAGCGGCCCAAGCGTTTCAACGTAGCGGACACACGGAAAGAAGAAACATGAAAACATGGCAGAGTCTACGCTAGAGCTGAAGAGGATAAACAGCATTTTCCTCACATACAAAGAATGTTTCGCTTAAAAGCAGCACAAATGAACAGCTCTGTCTTCAGTGAGAGCCAAAACAACAACTTTTCAGCGTGAAACAACTCAGCTGTGTAACCTGAGGAAACGGTAAGTTTTCTCTAAATATCTTTTAGCTGTGGTTAGCTGGATGTCAGTCTTATGTGTCGAGCTCGAGCTGCGAGTCATGTTTTCGGCGCTACATTGTAGAGAGACAAGTTTGTGTGTTTTGTGCAGCTTCAGCTGTCCTGTTAACTGCTCGCTGGTTAGCTAGCGCGAGCTATAAGCTAACAGCTAGCCTGGCGCTAGAGTTTCACGCACATGTAAACAGCTCGTCTCTACTGCTTTAACTGTTAAAACAGAAGCAACACTGCGGCTGACAGGGTTTATTATGTGAAACAGCAGCTTGTTTAATTTAAACAGTCTGCATTAAGCTGGGCAGACACTGCGATTTTTTTTAGTCACGTTATTCAGCTCCTGCTCAAACTGTACAATTAAATCGCAGAGGTTAGAAGTTCATAGGTCACGATGCAGGTCTCACACTATACGGCCTGATGCTCTGATGCGACCTGAGTGATCAAACTGTGCGTCCATAACATGAAGCTTATCATACAAAATCTGTCCCTCGCTCTCCCTCTCTGTCTTACACACACACACACACACACACCATCAACTTTGCTAAATTACTAATGAAAAACATTGACCAGACAGCTGTGATTGAGCAGCAAAGTCCATCCAACTCTTTTCATGGTTGTTGTAGTCGGGATAATTTTGTGAGGTCACATTGAAAAGCTGCCACCCAGGCAAAAGAAAAATAGAAAAGTATATTGTTCTAATAATATACTATCACGTTATTACAATATACAGAATTATCACGTTCGTACATTATAAATATTATATAGGCTACATCGCAGCTCCAGTCACGCTTCCATCACCGTCTTTCTCGTCTTTCCCCAGAGTAACAGCCAAACAGGAGGATCTGTTGGCGAGCACTGCTCAGCCTTACACGCATTCTTATTTTAAACTTAATCTGGAATTTATTGCAAACTGTTTGTGCGGGACATGAAAGACAGGATTTTGTTTTTCTACAAGAGTTAGTAAAAACATCTCCAGTGTGATTGAATCTTCTTGCCAAACATCTGCAGCTTGGCAGTGTATACAGCACTATAATGACCAGAGATCAGAGGTGTGGATCTGTTGCATGGCGTTCCTCACATCAAGAAGCTGTCGATCAAAGTCAATACAGCTCTTCCTGCATCTGGAGCTTGTGAAGGACGTCTCAGTCACGCAGGACTCCTGTTCACTGCTGAACAGTCACAGCTTCACAGAAAGAACCTTGAGAGCAAACTGCTGCTGAAGCTGAACCATCACCTCACTGAGTGAAGAAAGGGCACATTTTTGCTGAATATGCAGAAACAGATGCACACCCATACAACTTATGGTAAACTGAGCTGCCTTGTATGAACATATGTTGAAGCTGCCTCGTTCTGTTGTCTCTGAGGCTGCTGTGCCATTTGGAGCAACAATGAATATAAAGTTCACAGCATATCTAGTCAGTGGAAATTGTTTGCACTGTTTATATATTTATATTATTTACTGCAGGTATTGGTGAAAAAAGCTTTATGTTGTGGAAAAACTGAAACCTGGAAATTAGAATCATTGTGCCTTATTTTGATGTTTTTACATATATTCCTGTTGAAAATACTAAGATTTGTATATTTATTTATTTTTGTTTGTCTGATAGCATTTATTTATAAAATAAATCTGACATTTCAAACAGTTACTCGCTACTTGAGTAGTCTTTTCACCAAGTACTTTTTTACTCTTACTCGAGTAACTTTTTTGACGACTACTTTTCACTTTTACTTGAGTAATAATATTTTAAAGTAATGCTACTCTTACTTGAGTACAATTTTTGGATACTCGACCCACCTCTGTATGTTAAGTTGAGGCGACACCAGGTCACATCAGCTGCAACATAAACAATCCTGATTCAGAGCGACTGATTGGGTCACACAGAGAGGAGGAGACACTTATTATCCCAGTTATGTCAGACTTGAAGATGAATCCAGATCAGATCAGCGCCTCCCTCTTATTCTCACTTTTGTGTTCAGCAGTCCGCTCTGAGATAATCCAACCTAAACGGGCTAAAGTGGGACACGCACAGCGTCACGTAGCATTTGCATCAAACAAGGTGGAGGAACGGCAGCGAGAGACCCACGAGAAAAACAAGCACATCTCCTAAGTGTAGTGCACCATGCCTCCTAATGACCAACCACAGAATCTTTGACCTGCAGCCGTGGGTGGTACTAACCGTTTAAAGAGTGGCCCGGTCCTCCAGATGTTGGTGTTTCCCACGCAGCCCCGTGGAGGTTCAGTGATGTTCTCCTTCTCAAACAGCTCCTGCAGAGACTGCGCCACCACGGCCACGGCGTCCGCGATGTGCGCCGACTCGTTCTTACCGTTAATCAGCTGGAGGCCCAGCAGGCCTGTGCCCACACACACGCACACACAGCAGGAAGTTAAACAGGCTGCAGACTCAAAGCTGCCCTCATTCACACACACATGTTAATTAAACACTCGCACACACTTTCATTCAGCTGATGTAATTACACAGTGCATCAGTGTAATTCAAACACACACTCGGGGCTTCAGGCGTCAGGTCAGTGTTCATCACGACCAAACTGCATGCTGGGAGTTCACTCTGACAATCACAGCGTTTGTCTCAGCAGAAAAGCCTCACTGAGACGTCATGAAGAGTGTGTGGTGTTTTCCTTCAGCGCAAACTCGTCATGCTGCGTAAAGTGTCTGCATCTGTCTCCAAGCTGGGCCAAAACGGGTGGCTAACAGTGCTAGCATCCCCCAAAATCTACTGGTAATAGCTAACGAACAGTGTTAGCATCTCGCAAATGAACTATAGCTAACCATCAAGTTAGTTACTAAACTTTTTTTATAATGCCTTACTAAAAACCTTTGGCTAAAATGGAATTGCTAACTAATATTGTTGGGAACTTACATTACGCTAACATTAACAAACTGTTATTTTTTTGAAATGCTATGCTAACAATTAGCTGAAATTTCAAAACATTTGGCAGGAAAGCTAATACATCATAATTTCAACTTTTCATGTGAAACAAGTTTCAAATAATGAGCCAAATGTGTGAGAACATAATCTGTGTTATTCCTGAGACTACTCTGCTTCAGGTCTGTATATATTCTCACTTATTATAAACACATCCTCTAAGTACGATGCATACTTGAGGGACCTTGGTAGACTTCCTGAAGCTGGCCAATCAAAAAAAGAGAACGTTTTTTAGCACACGAGCCTTAAACAGACAACTTATTGCAGATAGATGATGACCTGAGGGCCAGCGGCTGCTCTAGTGCAACATAAAAGCAGAGCTGGAGCTGAGCCGATGAAGCTGTTTCTAATGATAACGAGCACTGACGGCAGCAACACAATTAGGAAGCCCGACACGTCCGCCTTTCTTCCATAAACAAAGCTAAAGGGGAAGCGTGCCTGTGCCGCCGCTGCCTGCAGACCGATGCAGCTGCACAAACATTTCCCTCATAGTGCAACAGGAGCCCGTGAAGAAAAACACCAACAAAATCCAGAACGTCGCAGTGCTGCTCCACACGTTTCTTTTCAGGGGATCGTTTCAGGAGGGTGGACACAATAATGCAAACACCTGTACCATCTGATATAAAGCAGGCCTGCAGATGCTCTCGCTGGTATTACGGATGCGCTGAGATTTGAGTTACAGCTGATCACATTATTCTGCCCAATCCTGTGTAGGCCCCACCCACAGAAGAGTTTAGGATGAAGGTTATAATCTACCTCGCTGTTACATGCAGCTGATTTGTGTTTTATCTAGCCCAGGCTCGCTGCAGCGGCCAAGTTTGATCCGTGACTGAGCCTGTACGCTAACATGGACACGGCTGCTGTTTGGGGCTAAAACCACTAACACTGTTTTACAGCTCGAGCATTTCCACTCATGCTTCTGTCACACAAATTATACGATATTGTTTCAGGAAAATCTCCTCCTCAAGTAATAACGTGAAAGGAAAATATTGCAGATCTGAGATTTTCTACTAAGAGGAAGTCAGGCTGCTGCAACATTTAGTTTTCTCATTAAGGCTAAAAAGCTTCAAGCTGTTTGTTTCAGAGATATGACCTCTGACTGTTTCTGGTGGAAAGCAGAAACGATCTAGCATCTCTGCTGAGCTGAAACGGTCCACCCAGAAAAGAAACCCCCACCCTCGTGCAGCAGAGACAAACCCACTGTGGATCGTTTCAGAGTGCGGTTTCGCTGCACTTTCAAGGCAAGGATGGATCGTTTTTCTGACACATCAGCGACTCGGAGGACGCGATGTCAAGAAAAAGCCACGCATCGTCTCTTAAGAGTGCAGGGGCCGGCCGGTGAGGATGTCTGTAGAAACAAAAAGCCATGGCAACAGAGCGGGGAGCCGATTACCCAGCAGCCAGAGGGGAACGCCACGACCAGGACCAGGACGCCACGTTAACTACAGCATCATGTCAGGGACAAAACTCCAACATGTGCACTTATTTAATGTTCATTAGGTGAACTCAGAGCAATATTAGAACACGAGCACCTGTCTGCTGGCCTTCATCTGCTTGTTCCTTTCACTTCATCGTATAGTTCGAGCTGTCAGATTTTCATTCCCTGATTATACTGATAATACCACACAATGGATCTAACAGCTTCATTTTATTTACTTTAACTTAGCCGACTAATAATGACAAATGCTAATTCAAATAAATGAACGAAACGAGCAGCAGAGACAGGAGAACGTATCCTCGGCTTTTTCTTTCCAACATTCAGCAACTCTGATTTATTCATTTATCAGATTTTCATTAATATAATCATTGAAATGTTAAATTCATGTCAAGTTGACCTGTTGACCTCTGTGCTATGACAGTGAATAGCTTCATCTTTTCTATTGTGTGCAATAAAACCTGCAATCGCCTGACCTCTTCCCGATGAGTTCCTGCTCTTTTACATCCATTCTGTGCGTTAAAAGGGCGTCCGCATACTTTTGAAGTACGAAGATAAACGTGTGAACTGGCTGACTGAGTAATTAGCTGAATAAACCCCGCCCCTGGCTCCACGTTGCCATGGGCGTGGCCTCTATTGGCCACTTGCAAAGGGCAAAGCATCAAGCAGGTAACAGGAAGCAAGGGCGGCATCTTACCAGTGTTTGATTGGACACACGTCACGGTTACCGCAGCAACATTAGCAGTTTATTACCCCCCCCCCCCCCCCACACCTGAATCATTAAGCCCGCCCCTCCCACCCCTGTTTAGCAGCATGTTATTGTTACTGTGAGAATGGGCAGACGGGCGGGCGGGCGGACGACACACACTATAGAAATGAAACAAACAAAAAGATGTTAGACACATTTAAAGCCACACAGTTACAATGAGCCCGGAGAGGAGGGAGCGGTTAAGAACCTTTAAACACGCCTCCACGCTCGCCATGTTTAAACATTCAACCGGCACTCCGAAGAAACCAGAGAGAGAGAAAACACACCAGGACACTGAGAAGCTAACAGACTGATGAAGAGTAGCTTCCTTCATCTGAGACCTACTAGAAACAGTGCCAGACACAGAGAGAGAGAGCTGTGCTTCCATCCAACCGTTTTAACATCGGATCGAATGATGACGCTGAGAGCTCGCTGACTCCCGACCTGCCTGCACCGCTCTGTGGACCGACACTTTTACACTAGAGGACGTGACGTTAGAGGACACAAGCCTCAAAGCGCTCTAACGCTCCTCTAACGGGACGCTGTCAAAGTTCCCCGAGCCTCTTCTGTCTCCGAACATCTCCAACCGAGTCTCAGGCAGTGCCTGTCGTTCTGGCTGCTTTCTGAGGAGATGTTTCCTGTCTCTGAACTCAAACCCGGCCGAGCTCTTAAAGCTACGTAGAACCTCTCTGTTTGGTTTCATCTTTCAGCAGCCCAACACCCTCGCAACCGCTGCCCAACATCAGAGCAGCCGTCGACGATGTGAGCGTCCCCACTGCAGGACCTCGGGACAGCCTTTATGGACGATGAAGAGGACCGGGATGCTGCTGATGTTGATGATGATATGTTGATTATGGAAGCGTCAATCGATTAGACACTTGGACCTGGAGAAGGACACGTCCCTTAGAGTGTCCTGTGGGAACAGCGCTTCAGGAGTATGGGGTGTTTGGTTTTTAGAGGTCTTTCGAATTTCGAGGTGTTGTTTCTCGGTATGTATTATTGTAGGGTCTATCGCTGTATGAATAAAATTTACTTGAATTTAAAATTGAATTGCATAACCAAGTGGCTGAAAGATTTTACTTTGGAGGTCTCAGAATCTCGTCTCTGCTTTTTACAGATGATGTGGTTCTGTTGGGTCATCAGGTGGTGGATTCACAGCCGAGTGTCAAACTGTGGGAATGAGAATCATTGCCTCCAAGTCTGAGGCCATTGTCCTCAGCTGGAAAAGGGTGGAGTAAGAGGCGAGTTACTGCCCCAAGCACCTCGGGTCTTGTTCATGAGTTGGCTGTAAAAGCAAAACTGTCGATTGTCGAATGAGCTCGAATGGCAGGCCTCCCCCTTACAGACAGGGTGAGGAGTGCCATCGTTCGAGGGGGGCTCAGAGTAGAGCCAATGTTCCTCCACATTGAAAGGAGGCAGCTGAGGTGGTTCGGGTATCTAACAAGGATGCCTCCGTTCACATGGGCATTACCCACGGGGAGGAGGCCCACTGGAGAGACTCCATCTCTGGGCTGGCCCAAGAACACCTTGCCCCGTGATCCCAGACAAGCAGAAGAAAATGGATGGAAGGATCTAGTTGTTAACTGATGATGTGATCTGATCCTGATCCTATATGATGGTGTAGTGGGTGTAGTGAACTTTTATTGAGAAGTTGGACCGTGTTTAACTGTCAGAGGTCTGATTTTTCGTGAACTGAAGCAGCATTTGGTATTTGGTTAAATATGTCCGACTGATGATGACAGGAACAAAGAAAGAGCAGTTTGATCTATTTCCTCTCTGCAGGTGACAGGTGACTGCTTTCTTGTGAATTTTCCTTCTGTTCGAGCTTTGCTGTCAGTTGGATGGAAGAAGAGCTGCAGACAGACAGAGAGGAAGAAAGGAGGAAGAGCAGGTGAGAGACGGACGTACCGTCTGGAGCTTCACTCAGAGCTTTGCCGGTCATCTCCCGCTCTCCAACCAGCCAGACGTAACCGGAGCCGGTCATGTTGAGCTGCCGGGCGGCTTTGTACACGAGCGCAGCTTCGTCTTCACTGCAAACACACAAACACACAGCAGGTAAGCACTCACCTGTGGCTGACACAAACAGACCAAAGAACCAGTCATCAATCACCTGGCAACACTCTGGAAAGCAACATATCAAACACGCCTGTGGACGCACAGTCTGACTTCTTCTGTTCGAGCTCCAAACGTCTCTTTAAAGACCTGATGAAGGTTTGGCTGATTTCACCTCAGTGCAGTCAGTTTTTCTGCACCACAGCACCAGAAACACTGCAGCTCAGTACATCGACTGACCACCACTTTCACAGCATTCCCGAGGACATAATAAGAGCTCCAGGGTCTCCGTGGTTGGTTCTTCCCAGCGGCAAGACAAAGAGGAAACGTAAACGTTTTCCAGTTTTTGTGTTTTTATCTGTTGTACAGTGTCCTTGGGTGCTTTGAAAGGCGCTATTTTTAAATAAAATGTATTATTATTATTATTATTATTATTATTATTATTATTATTAAACAAAGGAGGCAAAAGCGTGGCTGCAGGGCGGGCCCACTAGCACGGCTAAAGAAACAGCCATTTAAGCTACCGCCTCTGAGTATTTTCCTCTCCAACGTCAGGTCCATAACCAACAACTACCCAGGACACCGGGTGTTTAAGCTGCTGCCGTCTGGCAGGAGGTTCAGGCTGCTGAGGTCCCGAACAACCAGACTCAAGGACAGTTTTTACAACAGGACAACAGCCCTGATCAATGCTAACAGCTGACCTGACACTTCTTCTTCTTTTTTTATTACTAAGTTAATATACTGTGTTGTGTTGTTTGTGTTGCGTTGTGATGTGTCGTATCGTGTCGTGTTGTGTTATATGTAGTGCCGACGTAGGACAGTTTTCCAATTTCATTGTACTACTGTACTATGTATGACTGTGCAATGACAATAAAGAGTTATCTTATCTAATCTTATCTTATCTTAGCACCTCATGATGAGCTGAAGCTCGGGCCGTGGCCTTCAGACTTTGGCCTTGTTCAGTTTTGGAATCGCTGCTGGTGTTTTGTGCAGAAGAGTCTGACTTTCATCAGACGATAGAGGCTGATTGTCGTTGTATCAGACTAAGGGCTAATCTTTAGACCTTGTACGTCCTACTCGCGTTTACATGGATCTTTTTACACAACATTTGCAGGTGCTACTTTTACCTGTTGGGGATACACAGATTCAGTCCAACACTTGCTGATGGCTTAGTCACAAAGTTCCTGCAAAGTCATGGCAAGAACAACTTAAACTGTGACCAGTGTCCTAACCCTGATACAGCCTAACTGTGGAAGCCACAACATCATCCAATCAGAAACCATCATGGAAACCACACAAACCTGGCAGAGAGGATGATGACTCGGGCCTCCAGGTCTTTCGCCTCCAGCAGCAGGGCGGTAATGTTGGTGTCCTGGCTGAACAGCAGCACCTTCTCAGCCTGGAGGACCACCAGATGGACACAGTGGACGGACGGTAACACCGAGGGACAGTGAGAAACACGGCAGAACAAAACACCACAGAACACATCGCAGGACAGCCATCGTTAGCTCCACATCCACAACCCCTCCCCAACCACCCACAACCCCAACCTTGACCATGCTTCCTCTCACCCACGCTACCACCGGAGGAGGAGGAGGGGAGGAGGGACGGGAGCAAAAAATGGAGACAAAAAGTGTTCAAGATCTGCTGAACTAAAGAAAACTCAAAGTCGAAGCTGGAATACAAAGAAGGAGGGGCAAAAAGTTGTGCGTGGTGTGGTGGCACATGCAAGCTGAGGCGCTTTCAAGACTCCAACCAACCAACCAATCGGGAACGTGCATGTTAGAGCGCACTGATGCAACTGCAAACTAAAAAAAAAAAAAAAAAAGATTCAAGTGGAGGAGGGGGAGGAGGGGAGGAAGAGGAGGGGAGGCGGGGAGGAGAAGTGATTCATTTCCAAAAAGAAAAAGAAAAGAGGAGTGAGAGGATCCTGGTGTGCGGTGTTCCTCGATAATCTGCAGACAGAGCCACGCGTCAGCCTGGCCACATGCAACCCTTCACAAGGAAAAACTCGGGGAGGGGGAGGGGGATGAGGAGGGGGGAGGAAGAGGAAGGGCGTCTCTCCTGCGAGTGTAAACCCATTCCCGATGTGCAGGAATCATGAAAAATCAAAAGAAAGAAAAGAGATGGTGGAGAAAAGACGTGCCACCAGGATAAGAGTCTATCTCTGGAGCCGGGTTGGATTCTGGGCGGGCGGGGCTGACTGGTGTTTGGCTACTACTGGGCGAGCTCAGAGATTGGTTGGGCGGCGTGCATCATTTGACCATGCAAGTTTATACCTTGGGTGTTCTCCTGAAGTCAAAGTTCTGTTGGTCGAGGTTTTCATAGTTCCTGTTTTTAGTCTGATGGGTAATGTGCACAGAGAAAATATGCAGACACAGAAGAAGATTATAGACAGTCAGAAAAATGGGAGGGGGGGGGGGGGGGGTAGCAAAGCATCCAATAAATGATTGATTTCTTCTGCAGGAGTCGGACGCAAACACATCGCAGTCTGCCCAGCGGTCTGTCGACCTGCGTCCAGTTCGAACTTTTCTTCTTTTTAATAATAACCTCAGCGTGCAGCGCCCCCTGGTGTGTGGACAACAGCGGCACGTGTTAACCAGTAACATCTGGATGAGGTTTCTAAGCACTGCTGTGCTGAAGGTGTAAGTTTTAACAAAATGAAATGGAGTGATTTGTTTTCTAAGCAGTGATGTCAGGATATCAACCGTAGGATGGCCATTATCGCCCAAAACTCCCTGAATGAAGAGGAAACCACTCACCCTGAGATAAACTATAACCTTCTGGTTTTATCTAAAGGTATAAACACGTATTAATCAGCTGTTTCCCCTTAACCTCTTCAAACCCCCTGCTCCTAAAAAGCACATTTGTTCCTGATTGGCCAGTTTCTGGAAGCCTGCTGAGGAGCAGAATGCCTGCACTGCATGGTTTCAGACATACAGAGGTTTGAAAATGAGTCCAATTCTCATTTCCTGAACCCCGCTGCTGTGTACTTTTAATTAAGCGATGACTTTCTCCGTTTCATCATGTTTCATGTTGTTTTTTCTGAACAAAGATCGGGATGTAATAAAGCGTCTGTTCCTGTACGTTAAACTGTCCTGCAGTCCTAGAATGACCCGTAGACGCTTCCTCCCTGATATCAGTAATGACATCATCGTTAGTGCTTTCAGTAGAACATAGACAGCGGAGGCTCATGCATGAAGGCTGTGATTTTGAGCTGTGATTAAAGAACAGGTGCTAATTATAACGGCTGTTGCGGAGCCGTGACCGGCTCGCTATATTTAGTCTGACGTGTAAAATCGCTCCTGAAGCCTGCCTGCAGGCGTGAACGCAGACGCTTTATTTTTAGAGAACAAAGAGACGCTTTGACTCAGAAGCCTGTCGAACTTCACAGCTCAGCCGTGATCAAGCACTCGTCGCTTCGGCTCCTCAGGATGAAGAGCTAAGCCTGAACCTCACCACAAACCCAGCTCGGTCTCATTTTATCCACACTCAGACTTCCCTCTCTGCAAACTTCCTGTGATGTTAATCCGCTGTGGCGGCGGCGCGTCCCATTAGTCCTCGACTCGATCCGCTCCAAATGTTAATCTCATTAAATTTACATCCGTGCGCAAAGTCCCCGAACAGCACGGCCTCGCTCTGAGAGCGCTTCAACCGACCTGCACACACCTAATGACACGTCCAGGTTTGTTACTGTTTTACACCTGAGCCCAGTCCGCTGCACGGAGAATCACAGCTTCAGACCCACAACTGCAAAATACAAAGCAACGAAAGTTTCAATGTCACAGAGTAAAGGCGCTCCAAAGATAAGACAGAGGATCAGATCCCACGTACGGAAAATCTTTTCCAAGATTAAAAGTACAGTGTGGAAAACCTCACCACTAGACGTCAGTAGCAGTCAGCTGAGTTCTGTTTCTAATCCAGTGCATAATCCTAGCTACGGTGGCTGCTCTGGGACAAACATGTTGTAGGCAGCCAAAAGATATCAGAAACACGACATTTAGACTCCTCCCCATAACGGCCAGCGTGTTTCTGCTACTGTTTGTGTTTTTGGGGGTAGTATTGGACGATAAATTAAAATGGAAATCTCATATTGAACATGTTAGAAAAAAGATGGTTAAAAATATTTCTGGGTAATGTCAGAGATATACTAGATAAGGCAATGCGTATTTTATATTTCGCACTAATTTCCCCCTATCTCAGTTATTGTGCTGAGGTGTGGGGGAATTCATATGCGACTAAAATAAATGCTCTATACTTGTTACAGAAGAAAGTGGTACGAATGGTTCATAATGTTAAATATAGAGAACAAACAAATAATCTGTTTATAAAATCGAAATTGTTGAAATTTGAAGACTTAGTGAAATTACAGACATTATTATTCATGTGCAAGGCAAGAAATAACACATTACCTCTTAAGTTACAAAGTTTGTTTGTATTGTGTTCAGGAAGTGGGGACAGTAGAAGGAAGTTTGACTTTAAGCATCAGTTTGCTAAAACCACACAAAGGCAAATGTGTCCGACAGTTAAAGGTCTAAGAATCTCTTGAAGATAATCTCAAGATGCACTGTTTTAAAAGTGTTACATACTTAACAGGATAAATCAATATGAAGAACATGAAAGTAATTTGGGCTAAATGTGGAAGGAAAACATTTCATTGCCATTTAATGCTGCATATTGTGATTATACTGATTTGTTGTTTAGTTTTGCATTGTTACATAAAAATACATGTTAGAGGGTTTTTTAGGGGTTGTTGGCGCCTTCTTGTAAGAATAATTGGATTGCAGATAGGGGGCAGGCGCTAACAAGAGTTTATTCTTCTTGCTGCTCCTTTTCACCCACGGGTGCTGTGTCATATTAATGGGAAGGAGGTTCTGTATGTAGGAAACGAAACACTGTTGAACCATGTGTGAAATTAATAAAGAAATGAAATGTAATAAATATTTCTGCACAAACTAACATATTTGAATAATATCAGCACTCAGCTATAAACAGATATGTGTGAATCACATTTTCACTTTAAGCCTATCCGGTCTTTTAGTCTGATGCCATCAGCTGTTTCCAGGTCCAAACTCTGCTTCAGGTCCCAAAGTCAAACGAACACTGCAGCATCACTGAGTTAAAAACTGTCTAAATTCCTTCATCTTTAATAAAATGATCAGCGTTGCTGCTTTACCAGGTGTAACAATTAAGTTTAACATCCAAGCATCCATGAAAACAGGATTTATTCAATTCAGTTAGAAGTTAGCAGGAAGTTAGCTCGCTAGCTTCCACCGAAACATGATATAGCATGTTCTGAGAGATTTCAGAGAATTCAAACGTACAGCTCTGCTGTCACTTCAACATAAATGAAGACAGGAAACTAAACATCAGTGACGTTTGTAGAGTTACTGAAGTTGGGCTAGCTGCTATATAATGATGTGCTACGTGATCGCTAGCGACACAGTGATCACTGACTGTTTTTAGGGGCTTGTTGAGATTAAATAGAACAAGATATGTTAAAAACACAACAGCCTTAATAAACGCAGAGTAGTTTGTTCACACGTCATCACTTTTAACAACAGGATAGTGAGTGTGGGCTGTCAGCGTGCTGTGAGCCACAGCTGGTGTCCACCTGTCGGTTCGAGTTCCCTCTGACCGAGGACGTGTCGGAGATCACTGCTGTTCACTGGCTTCACCATCAAACACTATCAGACACAACATGATCAATGACAACGCACTGATTTGTTGGATGGTGTGTGCGTGCGTGTGTGTGTCACTCCCTCTTGGTCACATGTCCGGGATCTGTAGGTTAGGGAAGCGATTCTTCCTGGTTTCCATTGAAAGCCTGCGTGTCATTAACCAATCAGGTCAAACAGGCTGTTTAAACAGTTTTTTCTTGGATTCTTCATGTTCACCTACTTTCATCAACAATGATAAGAAGAGAAACCTTGACGTCCTGAACCAAATACGATCCATCGTCTCTTCCCTCCGACAGCAGTGCTGGGTTTAATGTGAGCTCGTTGATTATTTTCTTTTTTATCGTATTATGTCGTCTGTCAGTATCTCACATGGAAACATGTGTAAGTTTGGCTGCAGCTTAATGTTTACCAAATCGCCTAATTAGAAGTAATCTGGTGCAACGTAGGAAGAATGTATATACTTCAAATTAAAGTGCTTGGCTACAGGCTTTTATTTTGAAATGTGTGTGGCGTACAGCAGGTTGTTGGTGCTGGTGGGTATTACATGCTTTGTTAAAGCCGGATATTTAAAGCAGGAACAACACATGACAGCCGCCGCCGCTCGGTTCACCGACTTTAGCTAATGTGCTGTAATATTCATGCATCTCCCACTTAAAAAAGTCTCTCCTCCAATATTCATGAAGGTGTTTGACTCAAACTGAGAGACACAAAGTCACATTGAAACTTTTCTAAAGTCTCATCTGCACTCTGGAGGATTTCTTCTGTCTCTTTCTGCATTTCTTATTTTGAACCGTAGAAAAATATGAAGTGTTCACGCTTTGAGAAATATAAACATGCCGACCCAGAGCCGTTGCTGCTTTGTCATTAACAAACAAATCCTCCTTTTCTTTTACTGCTTCTTACTTCCTGCCTCCATCTTCATTTGCTGCTTTCGAGTTGCTGTAAACATCACAGCACCACAGCGGGACGATTCATCGCAACCAGCAGAAGGATGGTTTACTGACTCTCTCTACCCGCCCGCAAAACCACTTTGTCTAATACAGTGGGGCAAAAAAGTATTTAGTCAGCCACCGATTGTGCAAGTTCCCCCACCTAAAATGATGACACAGGTCAGTAATTTGCACCAGAGGTACACTTCAACTGTGAGAGACAGAATGTGAAAAAAAAATCCATGAATCCACATGGTAGGATTTGTAAAGAATTTATTGGTAAATCAGGGTGGAAAATAAGTATTTGGTCAATAACAAAAATACAACTCAATACTTTGTAACATAACCTTTGTTGGCAATAACAGAGGTCAAACGTTTACTATAGGTCTTTACCAGGTTTGCACACACAGTAGCTGGTATTTTGGCCCATTCCTCCATGCAGATCTTCTCGAGAGCAGTGATGTTTTGGGGCTGTCGCCGAGCAACACGGACTTTCAACTCCCGCCACAGATTTTCTATGGGGTTGAGGTCTGGAGACTGGCTAGGCCACTCCAGGACTTTCAAATGCTTCTTACGGAGCCACTCCTTTGTTGCCCGGGCGGTGTGTTTTGGATCATTGTCATGTTGGAAGACCCAGCCTCGTTTCATCTTCAAAGTTCTCACTGATGGAAGGAGGTTTTGGCTCAAAATCTCACGATACATGGCCCCATTCATTCTGTCCTTAACACGGATCAGTCGTCCTGTCCCCTTGGCAGAAAAACAGCCCCATAGCATGATGTTTCCACCCCCATGCTTCACAGTAGGTATGGTGTTCTTGGGATGCAACTCAGTATTCTTCTTCCTCCAAACACGACGAGTTGAGTTTATACCAAAAAGTTCTACTTTGGTTTCATCTGACCACATGACATTCTCCCAATCCTCTGCTGTATCATCCATGTGCTCTCTGGCAAACTTCAGACGGGCCTGGACATGCACTGGCTTCAGCAGCGGAACACGTCTGGCACTGCGGGATTTGATTCCCTGCCGTTGTAGTGTGTTACTGATGGTGACCTTTGTTACTTTGGTCCCAGCTCTCTGCAGGTCATTCACCAGGTCCCCCCGTGTGGTTCTGGGATCTTTGCTCACCGTTCTCATGATCATTTTGACCCCACGGGATGAGATCTTGCGTGGAGCCCCAGATGGAGGGAGATTATCAGTGGTCTTGTATGTCTTCCATTTTCTGATGATTGCTCCCACAGTTGATTTTTTCACACCAAGCTGCTTGCCTATTGTAGATTCACTCTTCCCAGTCTGGTGCAGGTCTACAATACTTTTCCTGGTGTCCTTCGAAAGCTCTTTGGTCTTGGCCATGGCGGAGTTTGGAGTCTGACTGTTTGAGGCTGTGGACAGGTGTCTTTTATACAGATGATGAGTTCAAACAGGTGCCATTCATACAGGTAACGAGTGGGGGACAGAAAAGCTTCTTACAGAAGACGTTACAGGTCTGTGAGAGCCAGAGATTTTCCTTGTTTGAGGTGACCAAATACTTATTTTCCACCCTGATTTACGAATAAATTCTTTACAAATCCTACCATGTGGATTCATGGATTTTTTTTTCACATTCTGTCTCTCACAGTTGAAGTGTACCTCTGGTGCAAATTACTGACCTCTGTCATCATTTTAAGTGGGGGAACTTGCACAATCGGTGGCTGACTAAATACTTTTTTGCCCCACTGTATTAGACAAAGTGGTTTTGTCAGTGAACAAAACGCAGACTCGCGCTCTCACTCACCTGAGGACTCATTAAAAACAGCGTCGACCTCGCTCGACATCACTAATCAGGCGTTTTACATCATAAGCATATAAAAATGTTGAAACAGCTTAATAACTTCTGAGCTGGATTAAGGTTGAAGCCTCACAATAAAAAACCTACTGATGTCCGTTTTGCCGATTCTTTCCTCTGACTTGAACAAACTGGTTAGCCGTCGTTAACTGGGAAAAATGGGATCACTTTCTGTGTTCTTCTGTTAACCTGACACACCTCCACCTGGTGGAGAACAGTTTCTGATGCTCCTCTGTGGCAGCTGACTCCATGTTCCCGTGACCCCGCGTTGACCTCCATGCTCCTAATTCTGAGGCCTTCTCATGAACGAGCAGCTGGACCACCTCTCAGCGCTGGTGTCCACACCACAGGGAAGCTAAGGAGGTTACAAGCATCGTTTTATTATCGTAGGGTCTGCCTTACAACATAAAGCGCCTTGAGGCGACTGCTGTGTAAATAAAATTGACTTGAATTGAAGTTTCTGTACTTATTAAATCCTGCACATGTATTTTAAATTTGGCGATGCGTGTTTACTGAATCCTTTAACTGTGGTGTCGTGATGTTTACAGCAGAAGCTCATCAAACAGGGAAACCAGTTTACGTGCTGGTTGGCCTGAACTCTTGCGGTTTCCCTCGTGTCGAAGCTCTGCTGCATGTCAGTCGCACAGAGAGAGTCGCTTTGACAGTCAGTCAGGTCGACAGCTGCCACAGAAGCAGCTGAGATGTGTTTGCATGACTCCGACTCCGTCAGAGCCGAGGCGATGAGAAACCAGACGGAGGAGCAACTGAAAGGATGATGTGAACAGACAGACAGGAAGAGAGAGAGCGACAGGAAGAGGAGGAGAGGAAAAAATGAACTCAAAGTCAACTCAAGATTGAAAAATAGAAGAAACGAAAAAGTAGAAAGTAAAACAAAAAGCACCAAAAACCTCCACCAAGACAGAAAAGTATTCCAACAATAAAACATTCATCTTCTAACAATACACAGTGATGGAAAACCATGAGACATTCAGGAGCTGCAGCACATCAGACCTGCTGGTCCTCAGTCAAGACCAGCAGGGCTTGAATTATGGCCAGGAGGTCCAGAGTCAAGACCATTCAGTCCTAAATCCAGACTAGCAGGTCCAGAATCATGATTGCTGGGTCCACAGTCAAGACCAACAAGTCCTGACTCAAGAGCAATAAGTTCAGAGTCAGGACCAGCACATCCGGGCTCAAGACAGAAAATCGAAGGTCGAGACGGGCAGGTCCAGAACTGTGGTCAGCAAGTCGAGACCAAGAGTCAAGATCAGCAGGTCTAAAATTATGACCAGTCTAGAGTTCAGTCCAGACCAACAGGTCTAGCACAGTCCAGCACAGTCCAGTCCAGTCCAGTCCAGCACAGTCCAGTACAGTCCAGTCCAGCACAGTCCAGTTCAGCACAGTCCAGTCCAGCAAACGTGTGAAACCTGCTGTGAGGACAATTAAAGTGTGGCCAGAGGGGACAGACGCAGTGCTCCAGGACAGATTTAAAAACACAGACTGGAATACGTTCACCCACACAGACCTGGACCAGTACGCCTCATCTGTACTGGATTACATCTCCAAAACCACAGAAACGGATCACCATGTACCCCAACCAGAAGCCTTGGATGAACCGGGATGTTCGTCTCCTCCTGAAGGCCCGCAACACCGCCTTTAGGTCAGGAGATGCACATGCCTGCAGCACAGCCAGGGCTAATCTAAAGAAGGGCATCAAAAAAGCCAAACACCATTACAAAAAGAAGGTAGAAGAACACTTCTCCAACTCCAACCCCCGACGCATGTGGCAAGGACTCCAGACCATCACAGACTACAGGACCACCAAACCCTCCCCCGCATCCTCTGATGTCTCCTTCCTCAACGAGCTCAACAACTTTTATGCTCGTTTTGAGCGAGGGAACCCCACAACCACAACCAAAGCAGACATGACGCCAGACCACCAACCTCTGACTCTCTCCCCCACCGATGTAGGAGCGGTGCTGAGCAGGATCAATGTCCACAAGGCTGCAGGCCCTGATGGCATCCCCGGGCGTGTTCTCAGAGCGTGTTCTGGGGAGCTTGCAGGAGTGCTCACAGACATATTCAACCTGTCCTTGGCCCACGCTGTGGTACCGGCCTGCTTCAAATCCACCTCCATCGTCCCGATACCCAAAAACTCCAACCCATCTAGCCTCAATGATTACCGCCCAGTACCACTCACCCCCATCATCACTAAGTGCTTAGAGCAGCTGGTCCTAGCACACTTCAAATCCTGTCTCCCCCCCACCCTGGACCCCCACCAATTCGCATACCGCCGGAACAGGAGCACAGAGGATGCAGTCTCCATCACGCTGCACTCTGTCCTCTCACACCTGGACGACAACAACACCTACGCCAGAATGCTGTTTATAGACTTCAGTTCAGCATTCAATACAATCCACCCCTCACAACTCATCAGGAAACTGACAGACCTGGGTATCAGCTCCCTCATCTGCAAATGGTTACTGGACTTCCTGACCAACCGCCCCCAACATGTCCGGCTGGATAACCGCTGCTCATCTACCATCACAATGAACACCGGTGTACCACAAGGCTGTGTGATGAGCCCTTTCCTCTACTCCCTCTTCACCCACGACTGCAGACCTGCTGATGGTTCCAACACCATCATTAAGTTTGCAGATGACACCACGGTGATTGGCCTCATCAGTGACAACGATGAGGCCGCCTACAGGGAGGAGGTGGATCGTCTGGCTGAGTGGTGCGACACAAACAACCTGCTGCTCAACACCGAGAAGACCAAGGAGCTCATCGTGGACTACAGGAGGAATGCTGACCCGCATCCACCCATCCACATTAAGGGGACGGCTGTGGAGCGTGTGAGCAGCTTCAAGTTCCTGGGAGTCCACATCTCCGAGGATCTCACCTGGACGACCAACTGCTCCAAGCTGGTCAAGAAGGCTCACCAGCGCCTCTTCTTCTTGAGGACTCTGAGGAAGAACCACCTGTCCTCAGACATCCTGGTGAACTTCTATCGCTGCACCATCGAGAGCATCCTGACCAACTGTATAACAGTCTGGTACGGGAACTGCTCTGCCTCGGACCGGAAGGCGTTGCAGAGGGTCGTGAAAATTGCCCAGCGCATCGCCGGAGCACCACTTCCTGCCATAAAAGACATCTACAGGAAGCGGTGTCTGAAAAGGGCTGGGAAAATCATCAGAGACCCCAGTCACCCATCACATGGACTCTTCACCCTCCTGCCCTCTGGGAGGCGCCACAGGAGCCTCCGGACTAAGACCACCAGGTACCGGAACAGCTTCTTCCCCACAGCTGTCAGACTCCTGAACTCTGCCTCCTGACATCTGACCCACGTTAAACTCATGGACTGAACATACACACACCCACAATGGACAACTGTACCCTCAAACACACAATAATAACATGGACTGAACCACCACTCACAACCACTAGCACTTTATATAGCCTCTGTAGAAATTATATCTCACTTATCTTAACTGCACTACTGTATAGCTCTGTGTAAATAATCATTCTGTACATTTGATAATCTTTAACCCTACAACTGTTTACAACTTGCATAGTTCCCATTTCTGTATAGCTGTATATCTCAGTGTTACATCCTGGGAGGCTGTGGGAATGTGTGGGCGTGGTGTTGTCTTCTCCCTCTCCTCCTCCTTCGTTCTGGCCCCTCCCCTTGTCTCTCTCTGCCCCTGCCTTCTCCTTAGGTCACACCTGCTGCTCATCTGCTCTCGTTACAACCAATTACCCTTAGGGGTGATATAAGCTGGAGAAGAGCAGTGTGGAAGAGGAGGGAGAGGTTTCTGGTGGATTTCCTCTGTGCTGGTCAGAGTGTGCTACTGGCTTAGGTGTGGAACAGCCTGCTGCGTGTGGCTCTTTGTGAGTAGTGTTTAACTGAGCAGTGATTGCCCATGAGTGACGGCGGCCTTCATTAGTTTGTGTGGCCTGCCTGGATATTGTTTGCTAGCAGCGTTGCTGTCTCTTTCTGTTGAAGCCTTAAATTCAAATTCAAATTCAAATTCAAATTTTATTTGTCACGTACACAGTCATACACAGTACGATATGTAGTGAAATGCTTGGACAACTGCTCGTGACCTAAAGAGAACAAAAAAGGAAAAGGCTATGAATAAGATAGGAAATAAATATGAAAAATTAAAAAGGGTAAATTTAACTAGGAAGGAATAAAATATAAATTAAGGTTAAAAATGAAATAACTGTACAACACAAATTAGAATGAAGGGTAAATTTAACTGGGAAGAATAAGATAAAATATATAAATTAAAGTTGAAAATAAAATAACTGTACAACAAAATACACAATATAGAACTATATAAGAATGTATGAAGAAATATAAATAAATATATACACAATAACAGCAGCTGTACAAGTATTAACCGGAAATGAAGAATATAGTGACCAGTGTTGTGCAAAACCAAAGTCCAGAAAGTCCAGTGTGTGTGTAAGAACCATATGTGTGGGTCAGTACTGTGTGGTGGTGTGATTGAGAGACCGTATCGCCTGCGGGAAGAAGCTCCTCCTCAGTCTCTCTTATTGTTGCTTTCTTTGTTGAAGTGGTCATTACCACTTTGGGTTGATCTCCCTGATTTCTCATTAAAGCAGCGGTGCTGTCTCCTTTTGTTGTTGCCATTTATATGATTATTGAGGTGTTTGCCTACAATAAAGATCTATTTTATGTTAAATACCTCTGCCTGGCGTTCTTTTCATTCCACCTGGATCTAACTGTTACTGTCCCCCACCCTCATCGCCTAGACTTTTATGTGGGGACGTAACACTCAGATTCCTGTAAAGTTATTTATTTCATATTCTGTATAGTTTTTCATATTTATATCCTGTACATAGCTTGTACTCACTACAGCCTGTACATACTTATAGTTATAGAATATTCACAACATACTTCATACCGTGTACATTATAACATACCATAATAGACCCATTTCTGTAATATACTCACATATCTATATTATTGCTATTATTGCTATTATTGCAGCCCAGTCCAGCACAGTCCAGTCCAGCAAAGTCCAGTCCAGTCCAGTCCAGCACAGTCCAGTCCAGCACAGTCCAGTCCAGTCCAGCACAGTCCAGTCTAGTCAGTAAAACCTCCTGGATCTGCATTTCACACATGGAGGTCATGTTTGATCATGTTTGTGATTCTTATCCTGGTTTGGATCACGTGTGGCATCAGGTGTTTATTGAGAACATAAAAACCCGGGGCAGTGAGCAGCTTCAGCTACACACAGGTCAGCTACTGAAAATAAAAGCAGAGATCGATCATTCTGCCTCATCTGGTTCTTTATGATCCATGTAAACAGAAAACCTGTAAAACCTCTTGGTGGAGATAAGAAAAGAAAAAGAACACAATAGAAAATAAAGAAAAAGGATGAAAGAGAAGCTGCTGTGAAGCATCTGGCAGAAAGAATATTAAAGCTAATGAAGGACAATGAAGGACAGATGAAGGAAGGATGAAGGAGAGATGAAGGAGGGACGAAGGAAGGATGAAGGAAGGATGAGGGAGCGATGAAGTAGCAATCCTGGAGAAATTACAGAGCGATGATGGAGGGATGAAGGCCTCTCACACAGCAGCTCATTATTTATCATGCAGCTAAACTACACAAACCTGCATCTGAATAACGTGCGCCCACACACACACACACACACACACGTGATGTGCAGCACATTGAGACTGCATGTCCGTGTCTATGAGCTCATATGTGGGCGTGTCCTTGCTGACCTTGGTCTCACGCTCCTCCAGCAGGGTCTCCAGTCTCTTCTGGGCGGCTCGGCCCTCGTGGTCGTCGCTCACGATCAGGATGATGTGATTCCACCTGAACTCCCTCATCAGGTCGAACCACACCTGTGCCTGGTGGGAGTATGGAGGCACCGTCCTCAGGAACGACAGGTGGATGCTCTGCACGAGAGGAGGTGGAGGAGGTTAACCCAACAGGTTCTTACTCTACTTTGATTTTATCCAGAAACATCCATCCTTCACATGTATGATGAGTTGACATCATAACGAACCAGAGATCAGGAAGAAGCTCTACAGAACCAAAAGCCAGAAAAGCGATAATATGATCGTCTGCAGAAACATAACAGCTGCTATAAAAAGATTAGCCAATACTTCCTTAACACGTTTATCAAACACTGTACTGCTGAGTGAAAGGACACAAAGAACAAAACAGATGTAGTCTGGCTTACTGCAGCTGCCTCCACCTGAAAAATGTGTGAATATTTCATGTGTATAAAACCTGGTGAGGAACCAGAGCGCTGTTCACTGGGAGCACTGGGATATCCTATGGTAGGAAGTCCTGCCATTAATTAATGCTTCGATCTTAAATATGATCAACCTATCTCTAATAATCAGCTATGTACCACAGGCCTTCAAGCTGGCTGTAGTTAAACCTTTACTCAAAAAGCATCTCTAGACCCAGCAGTCTTAGCTAATTATAGGCCAATCTCCAACCTTCCTTTATATCAAACATCCTTGAAAGAGTAGTTGTCAAACAGCTAACAGATCATCTGCAGAGGTTTATTTGAAGAGTTTCAGTCAGGTTTCAGAGCTCATCACAGCACAGAAACAGCTTTAGTGAAGGTTACAAATGATCTTCTTATGGCCTCTGACAGTGGACTCATCTCTGTGCTTGTCCTGCTAGACCTCAGTGCAGCGTTCGATACTGTCGACCATAATATCCTATTAGAGCGATTAGAACATGCTGTAGGTATTACAGGTACTGCACTGCAGTGGTTTGTATCATATCTATCTAATAGACTCCAGTTTGTGCATGTAAATGGAGAGTCCTCTTCACACACTGAGGTTAATTATGGAGTTCCACAGGGTTCAGTGCTAGGACCAATTCTGTTTACATTATACATGCTTCCCTTAGGCAGCATCATTAGAAGACATAGCATACATTTACACTGCTATGCAGATGACACCCAGCTCTATCTGTCCATGAAGCCAGATAACACACACCAATTAGTTAAACTGCAGGAAGGTCTTAAAGACATAAAGACCTGGATGGCCGCTAACTTTCTGCTTCTTAATTCAGATCAAACTGAGGTTATTGTACTCGGCGCTGAAAAGCCTAGAAATATGGTATCTAAGCAGATTCTTCCTCTGGATGGCATTACCTTGGCCTCCAGTAACACTGTGAGGAACCTTGGAGTCATTTTTGACCAGGACATGTCCTTCAACGCACATATTAAACAAATATGTAAAATACATGCGTTTGCTGTCGCATTTTATTTGTAGTGTGAACAAGCAGACAAAACAATCGGATTTCATCAAGAAATTGGAATTGAGCATTAAGACCTTTGAGTTCACCTTTGCCTCAGTGAGTCCTGCATTTTGGGTCCTTCCTTCCTGCACACAGCTATGACACATACAAGGTTTTAAATAATCAGGCCCCATCTTATCTTAATGACCTTGTAGTACCATATCACCCTATTAGAGCACTTCGCTCTCGCTCTGCAGGCCTACTTGTTGTTCCTAGAGTATTTAAAAGTAGAATGGGAGGCAGAGCCTTCAGTTTTCAGGCCCCTCTTCTGTGGAACCAGCTTCCAGTTTGGATTCAGGAGACAGACACTATCTCTACTTTCAAGATTAGGCTTCAAACTTTCCTTTTTGCTAAAGCATATAGTTAGGGCTGGACCAGGTGACCCTGAATCCTCCCTTAGTTATGCTGCAATAGATGTAGGCTGCTGGGGATTCCCATGATGCACTGGGTGTTTCTACCTCACTCACTATGTATTAACAGACCTCTCTGCACTGAATCATATCTGTTATTAACCTCTGTCTCTCTCCCACAGCATGTCTTTATCCTGTCTTCCTTTGCTTTTGTTTGAACTCTTATTCAGCCAAATAAAGGCTCGCTTTTTGTTATCATCCACCTCCATCCTTGTCTGTATTCTGGGTCCACATTCACCTGATTCCACGCCGTTCACCTCTGCAGACGTGACACCTTTTGTGATTTTTCACTCGTTCTGTGCGTTTTCTGATTGGGACACCTGGATGTCATCTGCATAAAAGTGAACTTTCCTGATTTTCACTCCAGTGGAGAAAATTCAGAACCAAGATGAAAGGCTCTGACGAATAAAACAGTGATGGATGCAAACAGCTGTGTAAAGAACCAGGATCAGATCCTCATGTGAGCGTTGCAGCTCAGACCGTCAGCGCTCTGCTGTAACAGACCGACCGAGCTAACCTTATCAGAGTAGATGGACATGCGTGTCGTCAGGCCGACCACGGGGATTCGGTAGAAACCGGCGGTGTAGGAGACGGGCGTTGGAGTCAGGTGGTCGTTGGACTGTGGAGGATGGCTGACCAGAATGGCGTACACCTACAGAGTAAGACAAACACATCTCAGTTCAGATGTCCGTGTACCACACAGAAAGGTCGAGTAGAAAGTAGCGCCGGCGGGTTTGATGGATTTTTCTAGAATTACTATTTGATGTTAGAGGTCTGCAGAAAAGCAGCAGTGAGCTGTGGTTTCTGGAGACACGTAGCACATCTGTAGCACATCTGTCACATTAGCTGGAACTTTTTATGATTTCTCAGTTATTCGGTGGGTTTTCCCTTGTTTTCAGTGAGACAGAGAAATGTTTCATGTTAATCAGTCCTTTGTGTCTAATGACTGGCCCTGTGATGCAGACGCAGGATTTTTCCACGATGCAAACAGCAAACGCTGCAGAGTAACTGCTGGGAACAAATCCTGCTCTGTGAATCCTACGAGCCAAACGATCCAGGACGTTCACATGTAACAAAGCGTAAAACGTTCAAATCGGCCGTAAGACCTTTGATACTAACTCAGGTTACAGTTCAGTGCACACATTTCTGCCTCACACATAAGATGTTAATGATACAGATGAAAAGATTCTTAAAATTACATTTGATGAGTTTATTCTTCATATTTGTGTAAATGATGAAGGCAATTTTTCCTTCAGTTCAATCTTTGCAGTTAGATGTAGAGAACGAGGAATCTGCTCACAGCAGCTTTGCTGACAGGTTTGTGTCCAACAGCAGGATGACTGTAGGCCGTTACACTCGTGTTTGCACTGCGTCCTGTAGTAAAACCTGCACATGTGTTTGGATCAGTGAGATCAAAGTCATCCCAGGCTGCTGAGTAACATTTAAAAAAATGATAAAAGTTTTGTCTGCAGTTTGAAATCAGTCAAATAATATAAAATGCTGGTTTCACTGGTATAAACCAACTCCGCCCGTGTTGTGAAGGTTCAGACTGGTCGGTGTTTATGACGAGTAAAATCATCCTTCCTGGATCCCAGTTTGAGAAATGGTTCCATTTCACCAGCTTCAGAGAAACGTCAGCGATCTGCAGAGAAACTTTTATGTCCTGCCGAGTGTTTGCAGCTTTAGACAGAAATCAGAGAGCGTGAGCTGAAACTCTTACGTCACTACGCCTGCCGACGCTCTAGCAGAATAACTTTGTGGTGAATCACCGAGCAGCTCGATTGTATTTAAAATCGGACCTGAAGAAAATGAAGTAAACACTGGATGTGTCTCGGTTCAGATACTTCTGTTAGTACACTTGTGTGACTTGTGTAGTACTTGAAAGGGTCATGTTATCAAACTTTAGACTAAACATTTAAATTCTGTTCAGCAGAACCCGCCCCCCATCAAGGAAAAAGCCGAGGTGGTCGGTCAGGAAGGTCTTCCCCGTTAAAATGCTTAATCCTTGCTAATGCTAGCTGTGTGTCCACACAGTGCACAGGTAAATGATCTCAGATCAGTGAAAGCAGCAGCAGCTTGTCAGTGATGCTGGTCTCCCATCAGTCTCTCATCAAACAGATTTAACAACCAGAAAATGCTTCTGGTCTCAGCTTGACACGGACACATCAAAATGACAGGAACCACAGCTTCCAGAGTTATTCGTGCTTCCAGAGACAGCAGCCCGCTGTGACCACTTATGTAACCATCAACAGACTGGATACAAACAACGCTGGAGGGCTGAATGTCGTTTGAACGTTAAGGAGAGCGAGGTCTACTTTTGGACTTCACTGGACCAGCACTGCCTGCCTTGCTTGCCCAGACTGATTGCTGGTGGCACCTGCGGCTGCCCAGTCCGGGCATTATTGTGCTCTGCATGTGTGAAAGTGCTCAGACTTCTTGTCACTTTTGCAGTTTAAAGCTCTTTTTTCCCCTACAGGTGTTGTATTACAATTAAACGCATGTAGTGTCTTTGTACAGTGTTCACAGTGAAAGCAGCGTTATCCTGAACGTTGTCATTTATGTTAATAATCAAAAGATCTTTTAAAACACAGATGCCAGTAACGATGTTTAGTGTGATTGCTACAATAAATAAAACCAACTAAATGAATAAAACATTATGTTCATTCTGATAGTGTCATTAATAATTCTGTGTATCTAATTCATCTTCTTAATAATTCATTCATGTAAGACGAGTCATTCATACTGTACACTCATTGGCCCCTTTGTTCAACTGCCTGCTAACCTAAACATCTAACCAGCCAATCACATGGCAGCAACTCAGCGCATTCAAGACGACCTGCAGAGGTTCAAACTAAGCATCAGTAAGTACGCGATGCGACTGCACAGTCGGTCGTCTCAGTGTGTCAGAAACGAAAACATCTCCAGAGTTTACAGACAAACAAATAAAATAAAAAGAACAAACACACGCAGTCGGCAGCAGTTCTCTGGGAGAAAATGCCCTGCTGACATCAGAGGTCAGAGGTCAGAGACAGACTGCTTTCAACTCATAACCAAAGGTTGCATACGAGCATCTCTGAACAGCAGACGGGCGCATTCACAAAAACCGGACGACAGAAGACGAAAAAACATTTCCTGGTCTGACGATTCTCCGACGGCATCCCGCCTTTACCCTTCACTGGTGTTCAGGCTGGTGTGACGTCGTGAGGCAGATTTTCAGGACCAGCTGAGCATCATCTGAACTCCCGAGTGTTGCTGCTGACCACGTCCATCCTGTCATGACCACAGCCCTGATGCCTGCTTCCAGCACGCTCCGTGGCAAAAGGTCAGATTATCTCAAACTGTTTCCTGAACAGGAAGATGAGTCCGCTGTACTCAGACCGCCGCTACTGTCAGCAGATCAAAGAGTTTGTGTTGGTGCACGTTACTTCAATAGTGTCCTGTTTTATTCAGTTGCTTCTTCCACTGCAAGAGTGCAAGACCATCTGAGGCTCTTAGTGTGAAGGGCAACAGGAAGGAACAAATGTTTTCTGGTCTGGACATCAGGCACAGACAGAAGGAGTGTGAGACGTGGACTCCCGTCTCCTCTGAGCTCGGAGGAAGCTGCGGCTTTTACAAGTATGAAGCCGACGTTCGCCTCGTGACCTCAGACTGAGCTGGATATCATTTCCACAGGCAGACTCTACCTGCTAACAGCTTCTGTTCATCCTGATATGATGGATGCATCATCGTATCATGTTTTTAATAAACTAACCGCAGTGAAAGCACGTTTTCTTTTCCCTGTCAGCAGCACAAACAGGACCTGTGACCACATGAAACCACCAGCAGCTGCTCAGCCGAACCAAGCAGCTTGCAGCAAACACAGTTACAGGCCTGCGCTGTAATCCCTGCATCTCTCTGGACGGATTACATCTGCGTTCCTGCAGACAGAGAGAGAGAGGACGGTAATCTGACGTCCATCGCTCCCTCTGACACATCGACGCCATGTTGGCCTCATTTCTCCACAAAGGAAACAGGTTACAGAGCCCGTGTTGGATGAATAGTCTTTTCTCTGATGGTTGCACATAAAAACACATAAATATTTCTGATGCACTCAAAGAGCAGCTGTTTGCTGACAATCTGACAGGATTTGATTTGATTGCATCTGTTTGAAATCATTGTAATATCTTTTTAAAGGCACAAAAACACTGCTTGTTTCTATGCTTTCGTTCTGAGATGGATGGCTACTCTGTTACGCACTGCTTCCATCGTACAGCGAGGAGGTGTTTGCCCTCTTCCTGTGTTTTTCCATGTTTGACACATTTCAACGTTTCAGATCATTAAACAAATTTAAATATTAGACAAAGATTAGCACAAGTAAACACAAAAAATCCAAACCTACATGTGACCTCTTGGTCGTCGCTGCACTCTTGGGGTAATTTTGGTCGGCCGGCCACTCGTGGGAAGGTTCTCCACTGTTCTGTGACAGTGTGTGGTTAAAGGCTCTCACTGTGGGTCGCTTTGTCCAATATTTACATTTGTTTCACTCGCTGGACCCACGTCCTCATTTTATGTTTGACAGCGTTTTAGTAGGTAAAGGTGATGCTTGGGCATGAGCTGAGCTGCGGTTTGGGGAAGGCTTTGAGGGGGCCTGGCGATGGCTCCCGGGCCCAGCAGATCCCCACGTACTGAACAGAAGTGAAGAAGTTACAGAATTGAAAAGGGGAGGAGCACGTAAACGAGAATGACAGCTTGCAGGACTGGGGGAACCTGTACAGATGAGGACCGGAAGGAGCATGTTTGGAGGCGTGGTCCCGCTCCTGAAATTCCCATACATAATCTCCAATTAATGATGTGAAACATTAAAGTGTGACAAACCTTTAAAAAAGTAATTGGAAAGGGGAAAATCGCTTCAACAGCACTGTAAGTATAAATCCCCGCTCGCCCCTGCAGGCGGTCAATCCTCCAAGCTCGGGTCCTGGAAGTCCCACAGGATCTTAGCTCGGTCATTCTCCACCACCCTTGGGGGCATCTCCCATTTTGACCTCGGGACTTCCAGGTTATACTCGGCACAGATGTTCCTGTACACTATGCCGGCCACTTGGTTATGGCGTTCCATGTATGCCTTGCCTGCTAGCATCTTGCACCCTGCTGTTATGTGCTGGATTGTCTCTGGGGCATCTTTACACAGCCTGCACCTGGGGTCTTGCCAGGTGTGATAGACCCCAGCCTCTATGGATCTTGTGCTCAGAGCTTGTTCTTGTGCTGCCATGATTAGTGCCTCTGTGCTGTCTTTCAGTCCAGCTTTGTCCAGCCACTGGTAGGATTTCTGGATATCAGCCACCTCCTCTATCTGCCGGTGGTACATACCGTGCAGGGGCCTGTCCTTCCATGATGGTTCCTCGTCTCCCTCCTCTTTCTTGGGTTTCTGCTGCCTGAGGTATTCACTGAGCACTCGGTCAGTTGGGGCCATCTTCCTAATGTATTCTTGGATGTTCGTTGTCTCATCCTGGACTGTGGTGCTGACACTCACCAGTCCCCGGCCCCCTTCCTTCCGCTTAGCGTACAGCCTCAGGGTGCTGGACTTGGGACCTGCCTGACCCTCTGCAGGTACTTGGTGGTTGCAGCTTTTCTAGCGGCCTCTTCATGGTTCCCATTCGCCTGTGGGATCCCCAGGTACTTGTAACTGTCCTCTATGTCTGCAATGTTGCCTTCTGGTAGTTCAATCCCCTCAGTTCTGACTACCTTCCCTCTCTTTGTTACCATCCGACTACACTTCTCCAGCCCGAACGACATTCCAATGTCATTGCTGTATATCCTGGTGGTGTGGATCAGTGAATCGATGTCTCGTTCACTCTTGGCATACAGCTCAAAGCTATTCAAGTTTTAATCTTGTGCAGTCGGGCAGTGAGGCCTTCAGATGGTTTACATAAATCTTACGTCTGCATAGAGGTCTGAGATTACTTCTCCTAAAAAAGTCACTAAATCAGACTGAGTCAGTCTTCAGGTCCACAAACAGGACAGAAGACTGAATCATGTTTGTGTAAAAATGAGAAAATACGACACGTTTTACAGTAATTTGGGAAACAGACTTCTCTCGTTTCAGCTGATTTGTGTCCATGTACAAAGCGAAGATTTTCTTTCCTAAAATAGGGAAACGTTCACATTACGACTGCCATGTTGAATCATTTCACCGATGGATTAACTGAGCAGTTTTCTTATTAACAGCTTTGTTTTCTCTGCCCCTGTACAGATGTCCTCCTGGTGGCAAGAGATGACATTATGTTCCCAAATATTAAAAACGTACGAGCCCAGTCAGCTTAACATGAGTGCAGTGATTGTTATTCTGCTGTTGCTCTCAGTTTTACTCTCACTCTGATTATAATTATGAAACACGAGCACACCCACCCCCACATGTCTCTGCACATACTGAAAGAATCAGCGTGACATAAATAAATCTGCCACGGCTGAAGTCTGAAGATGGCCTGACGAACAGAGTTTAACCAAACACGACTGAGATCATCCTGAAACTAGATGGAAACAGCTGCTACAAATGTGACAACTTTATTGATACACGATCAGAAAACCGAGCGCGCTGTTTTGATCTTGTGGGATTTTAACTCCATCGCCTCAAATTTCACAACATATACATCGTGCAGCGATTTTACCCAGGACGCCATTTTGGCCCCGTAGACATTCATCTGAAACGGTTGCCTAGCAACATGTAGTGTTTACACTGTGGTGCGCTCTGTGGCCGCACAGGAAGAAGGTCCTGAGTTTGAATCCAGGTGTAGTTCGTTCTGCGTGGCCGCGTGTCCAGGTGCACCCAGTGAACCTGCAGTGAGCGTCTGCTGCCAGATGGGGGCAGTGTGAGCAGCTCTGCTTGTTCTGTTGTTCGTCTGTTTTTCTTGCTTCTCTCAGTCCAGGTGAACTCCCTTACCTGTTCAGCTCGCTTATCAACCAATCAGAATTTGACCAGCATACAGCGTCCTGTACGTCACCTCTGCAGCCATGAAACGAGTTTTATCCTGTTCTAATCCAGCTGAGGACGCTCTGACGTTTTGATTTTTAATGTTCCTGTAATTAACTCATTCAGACGTGTCGGCGCTCGTGTTGTTTTGGACTCTCTTTTTATAAATGACATAAAAATATGAGAACAATGTAATGATGTGAGCTAATAACACGAGAATTCAATGATCTAAATACATTTCATGGGTAATGATTATTTTATCTGACAACTAATTACATTCATTTTCATTTCATTTAGACCAAAATCAGCATTTCGCTTCGTTACGAGATGACTTCTGTGAAGCTGCTGCTGTTGTTGCAGGACAGGGTCATGACCCCCAACCACCCCACCAGTAAACCTGTCAAAATAAAAGTCATCCTGCAGTGAAATCAGAATAAATCATGTCATCTGAGATCATGTTTGATCACTGAGGTTAGGTTAACAGAGGAGACAGATTTTCACATTCAAACCTCCCATAGTTCTGTCGGGGCTTTTACTGTGAAAGGTAAACAGGAAGAGTTTCGTTTCACCATGAAAGTTGCAGCAGTTTAGGCCGTTTACGACCTCAGCGATCATGTGACCAACTCCGACAGAACCAGGCTCAGGGCGGGGCGGGGATAAGACATTTCTGAGTCAGGTTTGAGGGGTCATGTGACAGCAGGTGCTCACCTGGTTGGAGATGAGGTCCTCGCAGACAGAGAGTGCCATCTGGATGGCGTTGGCCTTGTGCGTGACGGAGATGGCGTTCATCTTGAACTTGTCCTTCCCGTACAGAGCGTTGGCCTGACTCACCGCCTCCTTGAACACCTGCTCGTATCGCTTCTGACTCAGCACGGCGCCCACATTCACCAGCCGCGGCTCGCAGCCGCACAGCGCCACCGAGCAGCACTGCAGCACGGCCAGGAGCAGCACGCCGCGCAGCTCCACTGAGGGGAGGGGAAAGGAAGTGCATTACTAAAGGGACGATTTAGTCCCACCGTGGGGTCCTCAGATACGCCTGAGGGGACGCAGACGTCCAGACTGGCGTTTAAATGATGTCGTAACCCCGACTTAATCTCATAATCTGGATTTTTTTTTAAGGCTTCCATCGTCTTTTTTTTCTTGGTAATCGCAAAAAGATTTTTTAATTTTAATTTTCAAACAAAATGAAATTGATTTGATGTTAGCAGCTCTGCGTCAGGTCAGACGCTCGATGTGAACATTCAAAATCAAAAGCATGTGAAACAACATGAAGGAAGATACAGAAGATTTGTCTCGTGACCTGATGATGTCACCTGAACCCTTCTTATCCCGGCGCTGATGTCATCATTCAACGGTTTATAAGGGGTCATTAAAACAAACGTGGGCGTGGTGAAGGCCGCCGTCAGTGCGTGACTTCCATCAGTGCAGTATGATAATAAAGATTTGTTTTGTTATATATTTTGGATTTTAATGTCAGAATTTACAGTTTTTACTCCATGATCTGGAGACTGCTTTTACATTTCCAGATTTTTATCTCATGTTTTTTTTGTAATTTGTTTACAGTTTAAACAGACAATAAGAATTTGATCTTTTCATTTGAATTTATGTTTTATAATCAGGAAGTCTGACACTGGAGGACAAGTCTGAGGCGACCGTGGACGAATCAAAGAGTCTGAATCCTTCGATAAAGAAGCTAAAGTGAAGAAAAGTAGGAACGTGTGGTGGAGGTCAGCTGAGACGGAGGTGTGCGCACTTTGAGCTTCTGTGGGGAGGATTCAAAAAGCGATGCAGGTGGAAGTTTATCATTGGTGTTCCAGACCAGGAGTCTGCGTGAAGTGCTCGTGTTCAGTCACATTTCTGTGGAGACACTCGGGAATAGTGACAGGCGGAGCAGACGGCTGTAAAAACGGGAAAAATCTCACAGCAGACTCACACAAACACAGAGAAATGAAGCTGAAACAAACAGAAGTGCCAAACACACCTGCAGAGACACAAAATGGCTCCATGAAGAAAATGAGACATGCAGAGACGACTAAACCTGGAGACGGACAGACCGCGAACCACAACGACTGAGAGCCAAACACAAAATGACGACTGCAAAGCTGCAAAACCTCCGAACAAGACCAAAAATGTAACAAAAAAACCTCAAGAGACACAAGATGAAGGCATCCAGAACCACAACAGCTGCAGGGAGACAAAGTGCACACACCAAACGAGCACAAAAACACAACATGAGACAAGAAGACACAAACGTGTCAGAGACGCAAAACTGAAGAACAAAGCTCAGGGGGGACAAATCTGACAGCAGGAAGTGAAACACAAAGACACACAAGAAATACAGGAACATGCCTCAGAGCACAGACAAACAAAACACCCAGAAAACCCCCAAAATCTACCCGACCTGCTCTGAGTCCAGTCTGAGTCCGGTCTTAGACCAGCTCTGAGTCCAGTCTTAGACCAGCTCTGAGTCCAGTCTGAGACCAGACTGATCTAGTCTGAGTCCAGTCTGAGTCCAGTCTGAGACCAGACTGATCTAGTCTGAGTCCAGCTCTGAGTCCAGTCTGAGTCCAGTGTGAGACCAGCTCTGCGTCCAGCTCTGCGTCCAGTCTGCGACCAGCTCTGAGTCTGGTCTGAGTCCAGTCTGAGACCAGACTGATCTAGTCTGAGACCAGCTCTGAGTCCAGTCTGAGACCAGCTCTGAGTCCAGCTCTGCGTCCAGTCTGCAACCAGCTCTGAGACCAGTCTGAGACCAGCTCTGAGTCCAGTCTGTCCAGTCTGAGTCCAGCTCTGAGTCCAGCTCTGAGTCCAGTCTGAGACCAGCTCTGAGTCCAGCTCTGAGACCAGCTCTGAGACCAGCTCTGAGTCCAGTCTGAGTCCAGTCTGAGACCAGCTCTGAGTCCAGCTCTGAGACCAGCTCTGAGACCAGCTCTGAGTCCAGTCTGAGTCCAGTCTGAGTCCAGTCTGAGACCAGCTCTGAGTCCAGCTCTGAGTCCAGCTCTGAGTCCAGTCTGAGACCAGCTCTGAGTCCAGTCTGAGTCCAGTCTGAGACCAGCTCTGAGTCCAGCTCTGAGACCAGGTCCAGTTTGTGTCACGTTGCAGGACACTTGCTTTGCTCAGAGCCGTACTCAAACAAAAATACTCAGTTACTCTGCAGTTACTCCCTCTGATCTTGTTATTTATTTTTATTTTTTGTAAAAACCCAAACGAATCAATAAAGTGTAAAAACAGTCACGTGGTTCTGCCCGCGGTCATTCATACAGCACATTTACAGCACAATAAACACTCACTGATCCGGTCCTGCGGTTCTGGATCCGTTACTCGGCCTCCTGTTGATTTCTGTTTTGTCCTCCCGTGTTTCCGTGGGCCCGGTTCGGTGTGTCCGTGGGTCTGAGTCTGCTGCTGTTTATGACAGAGAGCCGCTGGAGCCCCGTGACACCGAGATCGCTGGGGTCCGGGTCGGACCGTCACGGACAGCCCGGTTCTCCCGGGCTCGGTGCTGTTGCTCCGGGTCCGGGTCTCCTCCGTTTCGGTACGCTCGCGGAATTCCAGGTGACCTGATGCTCACGAGCCCCTCTGCTCTGTCCTTGGATCACTGACGCTCGCTCCCAGCTTCCCGCGCGTTCACAAGCGGAGGAGAGGGAACGACAGCCACAGGAGCACGGGCACGAGCGTCGGAAATCCCGTCGCGTTCACGTCCGTCTGTCCGTTTTTCAGTGATTTATTGAAAATGTTCAGCATGACACCGACACTAAATCTAACGACCAGCGTGACGTGTCACCTGTTTATTGGCTGCTGGGAGGATCTGCATCACATGACCTTCATCAACAGATGGAGCTGCTCCATGCTGAGCGTGAGGAGGACACGATGTGATGATGGAGGATCCAAAATCACGGCTGTCATCAACATAGTCAATGACCATCTGTGAGCAGGAGGCTTCATATTTACACAGACTGGATATAAAGGATGGACACAGTCAGGACAACAACAGGGGGCGCTGTGTGCTCAGCCTCCTGACTTCCACCTGCTTGTAAAACAGAGGTTCCCAAAGTGTGGGGCGGGGGGCGGGATGAATTTTTAAAAAAAGAAAGAAAAAAGAGCGCTTGGACACTGGTACATGGACAAGTTTCTGACGGGGCGCCCACACAAACGCAAAGCAGGAGATGAAGCATCGCTGAATATGTTTCCAAACCAACTTCATTCTAAACCAAAGACTAGAAAACCTGGTGAAGCAAATCTGCCCTTTGGCTTCACCTGCACAGGTGCGGAGGTAGGTCTCCCTGCAGGATTGGGTTTCCCTGCATCGGGAGCAGCGCTGGGCTGTTTAAATCACGGACAAACAGGATCCCACATTCTTGATTTTTAGTTCACAACCACTTGTTGTAATGACTAACTACTCCTGACATGTTGGAGATGTTTGCTCTTTATACAGTAAAGTTACAGCAGGATGCAAATAACATCAGGCTGATCCTGCCACGGTTTGTTCCCTCTGTCACAGACAAACAGGATCCCACAGCTGTTTATGTTTTTGGACACATTTTGCACAGAGAGGCATTTTTTGAATAATGTATTGATGCAATGTTGAACATTATTACACAGGAAAAAACAAATACATGTAAAATAATGACACCGTGACGCCTCTGCCTTTGTAAATGGAGGGACAGTAACTGTGTGTAAAACCTGCAGACAGTCAGATTAACAGCATTTCGTCTCTATCATTCTGCAACTCATCCCATGTAAGCAATAACGTGGCCACAGCGTGACGTGAAAAAAGACACATAGCTTTGACGCTGCGTGACCAACTCTGTATTCCTCGTCCACGTAAACGCAAAAAAGGAGTTTAAAAACCTCAGTTTTCAGTGATTTGAAACATCGTTTACGTGTCCAAACACTTAGAAACAGCTGCGTAGATTTTCTTGTAAAACAAAGGGTGGCCTAGCAAAAAGAGTTTGGGAACCACTGTCCTAAAACAATAACTAAAAACGACTCTGACAACCTTCACATGATTTTATTGCGTGCTGATTGGACCGTTGAAGGTTTAGGATGGTGCTCGTTTCCAAGCAATGACTCCAGCAGGTGATAGGAGCGTAGTTAGTCCAGCAGGAACTTCCGCCCGCCGGAGGCTGCCCTCATGTGGACATTAGATGAACTCAGAGGTTCGGTTTATAGAACGTCTTCCTAAACTGTGAATGTGCAGTGAAGTGTGCTGACCGCACGCTGAGGGCTGTGTGAGCGCTCGCAGAGCAGCAGCAGAAGAAGAACCCAGCGCTCTGCTCTTCTTCTCTGGTTCTTTCTCTTTTTAAATCGGCTTTGCATCGCTGCCGTGATAGTTACCACGGCAACACAGATGCAGCTACACATCCTTCATGTGGTTGCCACAGAAACATGCATTTTGAACCTCTCATTACCCCCTCCCCGCTCCAGTCCCCCACCTACCCACTGCATAACACTGTAATTAACACGCCGTGATGTCATCAGGTGTGTTCACCACATGATCTCAGTCCACCTGCTGCAGCAGCCAAAATTAATTTGACAGATCATCCAATCAGAGAGCTGTATTGTTGGGCAGTAACTGCAGGGGAAGCTAAAGGTAGCTCACTTAGGTAAGTCCAACCTGACCTCCTCAGAATCAGCAGCCACTCAGTTTCCTTCCCACTGCGAGGGTCACGGCTGTGAGCGCTGGAGCGAGGAGCCATGGGCGGCCTCTTTTGCACGCCCCTTGGTTTTAAGGTTTCCATCAGGCGGGGGACCCTACCGCCACGTGCCGTTTATTACCTACTCAGCAGGGGTTTATATCACCCTTCCTCTGAGGAAGGGTGATATAAACCCCTCCCCCGCTTGAACTCTGCTGCTCAGGCACTAAAACTACGATTTCACCGTGAAACACGTGGACGGCCCCCGCACCGCCATCTGAGCAGGGAGGTCCCCACATAACAACATGGTCGCCTCTGTGTGCAGAGGCCGCTTTCTTTCAGCTCCGCCTCTTTGTGTGATGTCACTGGCAGGTCCTTGGAGTCTGATCTCAGCTGCAAACATGAAGTCAGACACGAGCGACCTCCATGTTTCATTTTGCTCTCTGGTGTTCGTGAGGAGGCATCCCCTCAGCTTCCAGGCCACCGAGCACACACACACACACACACACACACACACACACACACACACACACACACACACACACACACACACACTCCAGCTGAATTGCAAGGCGAACAGAGAGATGCATGCTGGGACTCCTCTATGGCCTGCTATGGTCTATGGCCCGGGGGTGTGTGTCTGTGTGTGTGTGTGTGTCTGTATTACTGACATTGTGGGGACAAAAATCTGTTCAAACACTCTGTGGGGACTCGAGGTCGTCCCCACAGAGTGAATCTTTTATGATGAAGGAGAAGTTTGGAGGTTTCATGGACTGAGGCCGGAGTCACTTCTCTGACGTCTCGTCCACTATGATTGTGAGACGAATCCACAGATCAGAAACACGATGCTGTGATGCTTTCTCACAGATGATGTCATCAACACGAGCCTGTTCTCCAGATGTGGAAACACTGATGTCATTTGGTGAGTCTGGATTAAATCTTTGCATCTCTGTTGTAAATCAGTGTGTAAAATGTTGAATCTGATCATCCTATAAATCTGACAGCGTGTGATTAATAATTTCGACACCTTATTTTTATCATTTGTATCTTATAATCCATATTATGACACTTTTCATTTCATCTAAATTTTTATCTTTTTTAAAATATAATAATTTGAATATTTTATTTGATAACTTTGATTTCATAAACAATCAGCTGCACAGAGGGTCATGAACACCGCCCAGCTGCCCTCTGCCACCCCTGGACGACATCGTCAGATCCTCCTGTCTCAGGTAAACCATCACAGGTGACCCCTCGGACCCCGCCCACCGATCGGAGCCCCGCCCTCATCGCTCAGTCCTTCCAAGCACTTTGTTCTTTACTCTGTCACAGTCAGTGTGGAACACCTATACATGTACTGTGCATGTACAGTGACAATAAAGGCCTATTCTATTCTATTCTATTCTATTCTATTCACACACTCATTGAAGCCTACATAAAGGATAATAAAACAGGTGTTGTGCTGCCCCCTGCTGGATAAATTCTATATTTCTGTGTTGTACATTCTTGCAGCTGCTTCTTACATCTAGAGTGTAAATATTATTTTTCACTGTGTAAAAGTACGACTGTCTGATTTCACTCTGCTGGTTTTAGTCTTGGCAGCACGGTGGCACGGTGGTTAGCACTGTTGCCTCACAGCAAGAAGGTCCTGAGTCCAGTTCCTCCATCAGGCCGGCTCTTTCTGTGTGAAGTTTGCATGTTCTCCCCGTGTTTGCGTGGGTTGTCTCTGGGTACTCTGGCTTCCTCCCACCGTCCAAAGACATGCAGTTAGTGGGGACACGTTCACTGATCAATCCAAATTGCCCATAGGTGTGAATGGTTGTCTGTCTGTTGGCCCTGCGACACACTGGCAACCTGTCCAGGGTGTGCCCCGCCCCTCGCTCTATGACAGCTAGGAAACTCAGTTTCCTTGGGTCTTTCCCGTGTTGTAGTTGTGCGTCTCAAGCTGTGTCCAAATTCATGGGCTGCATCCTCCTGAGGATCCGGCCTTCGCGGTCTACGTGGGCCGGGTCCTCAGAGGGTCGGGCAGGCTGGAAGTAAACGGCTGTGAAATGGGACGGTCCAGCCTTCAGATTAGCGTCACCGCTGTCTCGTGGAGTTTAATAAACTCGCCGTCTGCTCCTTGCTGTCTAAAATATAACAGGACACTGGAGGAAACTCTCGACCATCTCACACTTCTGCTTAATCAGCCGTGTGAAAACCAAGGAGGAACCCACCCGATTAATAAAGTTTTATCTAATCTAATAACTTTAATCTCAGCCAAACCGATTTACTCAGGAACAAACAAAACACTGAAAAACGGTGTTTGAACATGATGTGCCGGGAGTTGTGCCGTTCTCGCCCCGGTCAGCTATCGAGCTGGTGGGTAACAGACGTCTCAGAAAACGTTGGTGCACTCTTACAAATATGCGGTGTTTTGATAAACTGAGCAGATATTTGAAGTTTACGCAGCTACTTTCACGCCTGAAAATATCTTAAGTTTAAGTTTAAGAAAGATTAATAAGAGTAATTTTAAAACTAACTAGCTGCCGCCATTGTTGGAAACTGGAGTTTGGCTGGGCCACGCTATGAATTCTGGGATATGGTGGGCCACGAAGGACACACCCAACCCATCCTTCAAATTCGGGGAAAAGGAGGACGCATTTGTCGGCCATATTCGGAGGAGTCTATTGGGACAGCCTTCGTTGCGTTGCTGTGACGTAATCAGTCTACAAATGCGGCCTCAGGAGGATGCAGCTCAGGAGGGCCAAGATGGCGGCCTTGTGAACGGTCTGCTACAGAACTCGCTCTGTCTTAAAACTCCTTTAAAAACAGCAAAGCGGACTCTAAGGTGCACACTTCTAGCTGTACGTGATGGCAAAAAACCTGGGCTCAAATGAGAGAGCTCTTATCCTGTTTCCTCCCCGTCAAAACCTTCTGGTAAGAAAAGAGTGATGGAAACCGACACGGCAGAAAGCATTAAGATGGCTATCGAAGAGCAAGGAGCTAACATCGAGAAGAGTGCTAGTGACCTGAAGGTTACTATTAACTTTATCTCAGGGAGTTTTGTCTTTGGGGTGAACCAGTTTGTGTCTGAGCGTGTTGCTGGGTCTGAAGTACGCTGGGATGTCGTGCTTGGAGAAAACTCTCCTGAGTTTCTCTGATACACCGGCTACATCCTGGGCCATCTGACCTCAGGACATCACATGACAGGGTGGGGCCAGGTTTCCCAATGAGCTCACCCGAAACTCTGGCTGATTGGGACCCACACCCAGTTTCACACCTTGGCTCATGTGATTAGAGGATCATCAGGGGGTCCTTTTGTCCCTCTGTGGGGGGAAACTCCCACTAGGTTTATATCTGGGACTCGCCACCATTTGACCTTAGAACTGAAGAAGCTTCTCGGATGAGAGGTGAAACGTCTTCAAGTAACTTAAAGAAGTCCAGACGCTTTTCTTTCCAAGCTCCTTAGACTACGATGACCTGGATGACTGAGAACCTTCACTCTTGTAGTAAATGAAATAATTGAGTCTTTAATAAGTAAATTTGCTCATCTAAAGATTATATTAGGAGACTGGAATCATTCACTTGATAACATGATAGATAGACGGCCAAGTAAAAGTCAGGATAGTAGTAATTATATGTTAAATTTTATAAATGAAAGAGACCTAACTGATATCTGGAGATTCAAAAATCCAACGATTAAGGAATTTTCATGGAAAAATAGATCAGGTTCATTACAGTCTCGTGCTGATTGTTGGTTAATTTCTGATCCTTTATCCGAATATGTTTCTACATCAAAAATGTTGCCCTTGACAGATCATAAAACTATTTTTTTGGAGATATGTTTGTATGCCAGTAAACCGTGTAAGAGTGAATTCATATTGGAAATTAAATAATTCTCTTCTACCGAAGGACTCTTTGGTAAAAGAAATTAAAACAATGAGTATTGGGACAAGGCATGTGTTGAAAATGCTTTTTGTAAAAATTGGGAGGTCATGAAATTTGAATTCAGCTGAAATAGTTAAAAATATCACTTTGTCGAGATTACCTGATAATTTATCTGAAGATAACAGGAACAGACATCAAATTCTACAATTAAAATGAGATAATATAAATATTTACAAGGCAAAAGGTGGCTTTGTGCGGGCGAGAAGGAAGCGGCTTGAAGACGCAGAACAAAACTCTCGGCAGCTCGACTAAACTGTGTTCAGATGGGTCACAAGACCCTCCAGAGATTTCCAAGACTTGTGAACTTTTTATAAAACTTTATATAAATCTAATTGTCTACAGAAGCCATGGAAAAACTCCATCATTCCTGAGGTTAAAACAATTAGTGACAATAATAAAACCATGTGTGATGCTCCCATCACAACTCTAGACATTGAAGGTGCCATTAATAAAATGAAACTTAATAAGAGTCCAGGGAGGGACGGGTGGACTTCTGAATGTTACAAATTATTTTCTCACGCTTTTACATAAAGAATATACTGAAAGCATTGATAATGAAAAGTTCCTTCCTCAGGGACTAATTACTTTGATTCCTAAACCTCAAAAAGACGCCCTTTTGATAGAAGATTGGACCTATTTCACTGCTGAATAACGATTATAAAATAATGTGTTTGGCTACAAAATTAAAATGTGCACTTAATGATACCATTGATGAAGCACAGGCTGGTTTAATGACTGGCAGAAACATAACTAACAGCATGAGCCTGCACAGCAAAATCTCCAGTGTTAAATTAACACTGGAGAGTGTCTATATGGGTCCACACCTCTGAGTGTTAAATTTACACTTTTGACAGTGTTATATGTTTAAAAGTAACCTAGTCAGTTTTAAAGATTAACAAAGACTAACACTGAGCAGTGCTGATTTTCTAACACTGGAATATTTCTAACATTTTGAGTTATTTTCCAGTGTTAGAAAATCAGCACTGCTCAGTGTTAGTCTTTGTTAATCTTCAAAACTGACTAGGTTACTTTTAAACATATAACACTGTCAAAGTGTTAATTTAACACTGGAGATTTTGCTGTGTGGTAATTGATATTTTGGATCGTTCAGATCACAGATAATAGTTTTTTTTTTTGGATTTTTATAAAGCTTTCGACTCCATGTTCAGAGCACTTGATATTTTTGGTTTTGGAAATATGTTTTAAAAATCCATTCAAACTTTGTAAGCAGATGCAAACAGCTCAAACTCTCGTATGGTACAAGGAAAAGATCTGATATCAACCGTCGAGGTTGCCCGATTGCTGCAGATCTTTTCCTTCTTCCTATGCAGTTACTCTCTATTCATGTTAAAAACAGCAGTGTACTGGGTCTCTGTTGCTGGCAGAGCATTATCTATTACTCAGCTGAGAGATGACACAACACTTTGATGAAGCTCTCAAAGTCGTCAATAATTCCTCAGTAGCTTCTCTTAAGCTCAACATTCCAAAATGTGAACGTCTCCCTGTCACATTCTGCACAGATCCTATTATATCAGGTGCTCCTGTTAAAGATAAGGTTAAATATCTTGGTATTATCATTCAAAAACACAGATTATCTGAAAATTTCGACCCTCTCATAACTGCAATACAACAAAGGTTTAATCTTTGACTTCAAAGTGTCCCGATCCTGGGTCTTTTGAGTTTTACTTTATGTTTAAGCCCTTCAGGTTTTCTAAGTTCATTTTTATCATGCCTAGGTTGTTATAGTTCTTTGTCATTAGATTCCCCTTGTGTCTTCCACCCATGTTAAGTCTCCTTTGCCCTTCATGTGTTTCATGTCTGTGTCTTACGTTTCCTGTTTTATTTTGAAGAGGTCTGGTGTTCCTGTGTTCATCGTGTTTAGTTTTACTCTTCCTCTCATCAGTTAAGTTTGAGTTTTAGTGTCTGCACCCGGGTCCACTCACACTCCACGCAGTTTGCCTCGGCACACTGTGACACATCACTGGGAGATCCTTGGCAGCCAAAGCTGAAGCCTCTCCAGACTTACTTATGCAGCTGTGGCGCTTCATGTTTCCAGAGAATTATGCAGAAAAACTGATAAAATATTATTAAACTTCATTTGGAAAAAGAGAAACAAATGTAATGATAAACAGTTTGTGTTCTGGTGCCTAAATTCTTTAGATTTCACTTCCCTAAATGCGTCTTTTAAAATCAAATGGATCAAACTTTTTAAAAATCCCAGTTCAATTTGGAATTTTATTACCAAACACATCTTTAATTCACTTGGAGGAGTGAATGCACTTTCTGCTACGATGCAATTACAATATCTCTAATTTAAACTCTCACAGTCAGCTCTGCTCATCTTGGTTAATCATACGCTCTCACAACTTTTCTCCCATAAATATCTCATTTGGAACAATCAGGATATGACATTTAAGAACAAATCATTATATATTCAGAGATGGTTGATAGAAATATTTTAGTTGTGAGTCAGTTACTGAACGCTAATGGTCAATTATTTTCTTATAAGGACTTTTTGTCTGTTTATGATTTTCCTGTCGCTCCAAGAGAACATGCTGTCGTTTTTGATGCGATACCGGGTGAGGTGGGAAGGTTGTTGGTTTCTGCTCCTAAAAGCAGAAACTGTATTAACTAACTCCTGCTAGCATGTACATCAGTAACATCTGTCCTTTATTGAGCGATAAAGCTACAAATCAATGTATTAGACAAATCATTCAAAGAGATGTTGTTTCCAGACCTGCAGCTGTATTTTACTGGGACAATATTTACAATGACATAGACTGAAAAACACTTGGATTCTATCAAGGACATTTATCATCACTACTAAGGTCAGAGACGTTACTCTTAAGTTGATCCAGAGAGGTTGTCTGGTAAAGACAGATCTGGTTAAATGTAAGAAAAATATTGATACTCTTTGTACGGTTTGCAGAGGAAACAGTATGTCAGGTATTTTGGGAATGCACGCATACACGTGTACTCTGGATTGATCTAAATAATTTTATAAACACCAAAATTGATCCCTCGTGCAACCTGAAGTTTCAACATATTCTCTTTGGCCTCTCACATACCGACAAAATAAATCCAAAAAAGATATATTATCAATCTTCTGATTATTTCTGCCAAATTTGACATTCATTGTAATAAATTTTCACAGCAGCGTCCAAACATCTTTGTTTTTAAAGCCTTGTTCTCCAATTATCTAGAGAATCTAAATAACAGCAATGACTCCAAAGCATGTAAAACACGAGCTGTGTCGAGCGTGCAGTTTCACTTGATTTATATGTTGTTTTATATCTCGAGCACCTCTTCCTTCTTTTAATCGTGTGTTTTCTCCTAAAGTATATTTTTTGCTTTCCTGCTCGTATTTGTACACCTGACTTGGAGAAGATAGCTGTGACATTTCTTATAGCCTTTCTACAACTGGCTTTTTATGTGTACTTGTTGTTCAATTGTTCAAATAAAAATAAAAAAAAGAGGATGCAGCACATGAATTTGGACATCCCTTTATTTTGAAAGAAATGTTTAGGCGTTACCATAGCAACCAAAGGGCATTAAGGGACAGAGAGGAGGACGTTACTCTCAATGTTGTTGGCACATTTCAGGAGGACGCTGCTAAAAAAGTTACTCAATGACACAGTGAATTTACGTTCATTATCATATTTACCAAATGCCACAGTTTTGTATCATTTTACTTAGTTGTGCGTTGCGTGTAAATGTGTGAAGTCAGGATGAAAGTCTGAGTCATGACACGGACCCTACAGTTTGACTTTATTGTCCTCACAGTAACACAGCTGCACGTGTTGCAACACATGAACATGCGACACGTTTCCAGTAACATCATCACAGCTGCGCCCACATTCAAGGTAAAAGCAATAAAACTGAAGAAAGCGAGTAAGAACCAGCAGGTGGCGCCGACAGCGCCCGTTAGCTCTCGCTGCCACTGAGCTCAGTTAAACTTTACAAAGTGCCTTAAAGAGACATCGATCAACCAAACTCAAAGTTACAACTTATAAATAATTCTTTAAAACTAACTTCGGTGCTCGGTTCTCTTCTACGCCATTTTCACCATCACGTTGTTGTACGGCGAATCCTGGCGCTGCTCTCTAAGCTCCTCCCTTAATCCAGGCTCCTCACTCTCCTCGTCCGCTTCTTCTTCTGCTTCTTCTTCTGCTTCTTCTTCTGCTTCTTCGTTGCTGCTTTGTGATTTGGGAAATGCCCTCTGGGCTTGTTTGGGCACGGCGTAGTCATCGACTCGGGGGTTATACGGGTACTCGTGACCTTTGGGGTCAGCAGCTGTACCCATAATCCTCCAGGCATCTCCTCTCATCTCCTCGGGGTCGTCGTACACCGAGGTGGAGAGGGTGGATTTCTGTCCTTTGGCGGCGGCGGCAGCGAAGCCTTCGGGCTCGTCATAGATGTGGTCCAACGTCTTGACGGTGTCACCGTCGCTCGTGAAGACGTTCCTGATCTTCATCTCGTCAATGCTGTCGTACAGCGGGTCGGCGCCCGCATGGCCGCTGTCTGTACGGTGAGAGTTCAGGATGTCGGTCATGACGTTCTTGGCGATGGTGTCGAAGGGCAGCGAGTAGTCTGCCTCGCTGCCGGTGCAGGGCGCTGCCACGTTGGCGCTCCTCTTCTCCCTCTTGGTGCCTCTCTCGGTCGACATGGTGATCTGCGAGTACGTCTGCTCCGGCTTGGCGCTCGGCTTGGGGCTGAGGCGGGGGTTGGGGACCGAGCCGGGGGCGGGGCCAGTGTTCAGATTAGGGCTGGAGTCGGGGCTGGCGTTGGGCAGGGGGCAGCTGGAGATCATCTTGACCTGATTCTTTCGAGGGGCGGGGAGGCGAGAGTCCAGGTTCAAACTCTTCACTCCGGTCAGAGTTTTATCCACCGGAGGCTCGAGACGACACTGAGAACAGGACAGGAAGTGGGTCAGTATCACGTGTTCGCTTTCATCATCATTGAATCAAACAGTGACTGAACGGCGTCGCGATTGAATGATGTCATTGGTCATCAGCTAAGGGTGTCAAATAAGAAGCTCGAGCAAACAAGTTCTGACAGACAATCAGGACGGAGCACGATGTGAACATCGAAGCATCACGTGAGCACTCCTCACAGCTGTGGCACTCACCTGGCAGAAACACCACTGCGCCTCCACCTTCCAGCTGATGGAGCAGCTGCTGGCAGCCGCCCTCGTTCTTCTTCTCTGAACATATTTCAAGCCGCTTGTAGAACAAAATGACGACACGTGTGACTGTGGAAACTATTTGAATCATATGAACTCTGATACTCTGAACCTCGACTTTACTGAGGAGTCGAGAGTCATCGTAAGCGAGTCAAAGGCAAAAGCTGAGGTTTGGCGCCAAGGACAATAAAAATACATCAGTCCAACCAAATACTGAGAAAACACACGAGCGCCAAAGATTATTGGCTTGTGTGAAACACCGACGGCCCTCCGCCTGCTCGCCGGTTTGAAAAGAGGCCCCTCCTATTTCTTTGTGTCATATCCTGGGATGTTTATCAGTAGAGCGGTTTGTTGTATTATTTAATAAATGGAGTCAGTTCCTGTTCCCACTGCCTCGGAGCGACTGCGACCTCATCATTTCCTCAGGAACTAAAAACATATTCAGGACCAGCTCTGGTGTGAGCAGAGGTAAACTGGTTCCCATTGCCCCAGAGGCGGGGATGGGGTGGGGGGTGGAGCACAGCGCAGTACCGGTGCAATGCGCTCCCTCTTGTCTCTGATCTCCCACTGAGATCATCAGGTAACCCTACGCCGGAAGGCCGGACCTTCCTGTGGGAGGACGACATCGGGCTGCGGCTGATGAAACCCTTAAAAAGACCCAGGGCAAGGGAGCTTCTGGCTCCGCCTTCAAAGGAAGGACAAGGCGTGGGGGAAAGATGGAGTATGAGGGAGGCTGTGACGAGCGTTAGGGGGACGGTCGGTGAAGGGTCGCTCACGGCCCTGCAAGCAGGTACGCTTACCTGTGCTCACACCAGCTTATCATGATATGTTTTAATAAGCTGGTGTAAGCACAGGTAAGCGTTGTTGTTGAGCCACATCCTAATTATTTCAGCTTTTCTCGTTTACAGCTGCTTAAATAAAGGATGTGAAGACGTTTGACTTTATCCGATCGTCAGCAAAGAAATCACAGTTTCGCTTCAGCTGCTTTGTTCTTTAACCATGAAACACTCGCCCCTCGGATTCCTTACAGACGCTCTTCTTTCTGATTTTACTGGTTTGGCCTCTGTTCCATTTCTTACCATCTGGGGGCGCTGCTGCTGTTGCTGTGAGGCGTTGCAGCTCTCTTTGTCGATGTGATGAATCATCTGGAGGTTCGGCGGCTCGCTCACCATGCTGTACACGTCGTCCGCTGCCTGCAGAGAGAAGGCGGGACGTTTTAAGCGGGCTCAGTCGTACCCGAGCTCTGAACGTTCAGGAGCTGAGGTGTGGGCTCACCTGAGCGGCCGGGGGCATCTGGCTGCGGGACTGAGGCATCGTCCTGCTCTGGGCCAGCGGCAGGCTGTGCGGTGGGGGGGGCAAGCTGAAGCTCTGGGTGGTGTCTGGACTCGCCTGGCCCCCCCCGGAGGTCTGTCTGTGGGGAGGGGCGACCTTCTGCAGGTTGATGGCGGCTTCCACGGCCTGGAAAAGGACGTTCCCCTGTTTGGTGTCGAACTCAAAGTTCCCTTCGCCGGAGTCGCAGCGCCGACCCGCCTCGAAGGAGAAAGTGGCCTAAAGAAAGCAGAAAGCCAGAGACGCTCACACAGGCTGACGAGCCAACACGGCGTCATGACATCTTACAGCAGGACGTGTCAGACGGTTTCCTGCAGCCGAGAAGCTGCGACCGTGTCAGCAAAGAACCGGAAACGAGTCCGGTCACAACAAACCAGCACACGTAATCTCTTTACTTCAGCCCAGAAACATCCTGCTGTGAAGTCTGCTGAGAATCTTGGTTTTATTCTGAAAGTGTGTCACACCTTGTCGCGCCCAAAGCGCCGCAGGTATCTGTACGGCCAGGTGTACACGATGTCCCCTCCCTTGTCCAGCAGGTGCAGAGCGTCCATGCCAGCTCGCAGGACGCCGTCCCCCTTCAGCCTGCAGCGATCAGACGCCTCCGTCCTCCGAATGGACACCCTGAAGTCACGCACTGACGCACACACACAGTTATTATTCAGTTAGTCTGCAGAAACACAGAGATCATTGAGTATTGATTACTTATAGATTAGAGTGAAATGAGGATGAGGTATCAGACAAAGAAGGATTATTTTGATCCTGGACTAATTGATGAGGGCGGCTCTGATCAGAGAGGATGTTGTTATCACTGAGGCCCAACTCTGCGAACGTGCTGCGGCTTCTCGTGGTTTCACGTCTCGATAGAAATGATGTTGTGAGTAAATAATAAATCGTCTTTGGCTGCATGAAACACACGCGTGTTTTTAACGATGATGAGCGGATTGTTTTTGTTTCTTGTGGCTGAGCTGCAGATTATTGAAAATGAAGAAAGAATCTTTCACAACATGAACTAAAAAGCAGATGTGATCTTTTTATCTGAGCGACGACGCTGCCTCTGGCGGCAGAACTTTTACATTCAGCTGTTGACCTGCAGCTGATGCTCCCAGAGGAAACCACACACGCTCGCAGGTCTACTTCAGCAGCAGCGCTCGTTAAACTGCTCCAGAACAAACACCTGATCCAATCAAACCGGAAAACCCCGCCTGACCCGTAAAACAGGGCGAAGATCCAACGGTGGGTCCTCACATGGTCGAAAACCTACGCACGTCCCCACAAGGACACACGTACACACGTGTGGGTGTTCATGTGTGTTCGTGTATGTGCTGCAGGTGTTGGAGGATGTGGGACAACAGTAGCAACTACAGGAGGTGTTCATTACGACCTCAGAGTTACACAAAATGCTCCAAATGTGGTAAAACTGCCGCAGCTGTGAAGTGCTATTTATACTCCCGGCTTATAAAATGTTACTTCCTGTTTCTGTTGTTGATCCAAACTGCCGCGCGTTTGAAGATCGTAACATAACTTTTATTTACAGTAGGCTGTACTGAAGCAAGGCGCCCTGATGCAGAGCGGTGTTACTGATGAGACTAACAGGAAGTGTCACACTCGGCTATGAAGCTAAAAATATGCTCGACAGGGGGAAATAACACTTGCAGCTGCCCTCGTGCTCTGCATTTCGAGCTCATAGATCCAGATGTGGCTCAGATACCTCGGCGTCTCTGACCGACTCACCCTGAGATCACCTCGTCTGCAGAGACACGAAACACATGAACACGAGCGACTCGCTCAGGACAGACGCTGGAAACCCAGAGACAGCTTAAGGACTGTGACTCAGTGAGACAGTGAGACATTGTAATGACCGTCGTTCACTCAGATTAGTCAGTTATTCCAACTGGAAATGTGAGGAAAAGCTGGAAGAATTCAACTGGACTGGACACGAAGCCGGGCCGGTGGAGGTGTGAGGAGGAGCTTGGGGTGGATGGATGAGCTAGCAAATGTTGGAAATGTCCAAACTGTGCAAAAGTGCTTTAATTGCCTCATTGTCCTTATGTCAGCCGTACCCACGCTGAACCCAAACACATTATTTAGACTTTTCTGCGGCGATAATCTGACTGTGGAGATTAAAAAGCTTCCAAGAGAAACAGCAGCGCGGTCAGGGGCAGCTGCACTAATACGTGGAAGCCATTTATTCCTTCTGTAGCTGCACGTTTGGACACTAGGGGGCGTACAGACAGCAAGAGCTTCATTCAGGTCTCTTTAGCGGGCATGCTAGCAGTGAGAGACGTTAGCTGGGATGAGGAAAAGAGTTTTGGTAGTTTCGAATCTCAGAAAGCGCTCGGGTCACATGGTCGGGTCACATGGCCGCACACACACGCCACAACAGTCACACCAGCATGCACAGCGCAGATAAAGACCAGCTGACAGACGCTGCCCAGAGCAGCTTCCAGCTCGGCGCTCCATCACGAGTCGAACGTTAACAACGTCTCTTTGTGCCTCGGAGGACGACGGGACAGTAAGGAGCCCTTTCAGCACGTGGAGGTTTTACCGCGTGTAAACGTCGGCACAGTTCAGGCCGCTGGTTTACCTCAGCACTTCATTCACCACCAGCTAAAAAGAAACCGTTAACCTCATCGACAGCTCAGGTGGAAACCAGCTGAGAAAAAATAGAAACAGCAGGTGTAAAACCAGTGACGGCGCTGTCCTCTGATTGCATTTCTATTTCTGCTCATGGGCGGAGCAACAAGCCACCGCTGAAGCGGCGAGGTCAGGCCTCGTGTTAACGATGTCTTTGTGAGAAACGTGACCTTATGAACCATCAGCACAGAAACATCAGGCCTTCAGCGTCGTCTGAGAGACAAACATGAACCTGTCTGATTCTCACAGAGACGCAGCTGAAACACTTCCTCACGCGTCTTCATGACTGTGCTTCATCTAAAGTGAAGTGCACAGCGTCTTCACTCCAGCCAAAGTAATAAAGCTCCGAAAAGTACTCGGAGTAAAGTAGCTTCTACCAGCTGAAGCCTGTGATATATGAATGTGATAATCAATAATATTGGGAGATGGGAACACAAACTTCAGTCTAAAAATTAATTCTGATAAAAAATTTCTCAGGTTGAATCATTTCTGTGGAAGCTGAGCAGAAAAAGCAGGACAATAAAAATGTGAGGGGGCCTTTGAGCCTGAACAGGTCAGCGTGTGGGGTCGGGGGTTACAGGGGCTCCGTGTGGGGAGAACAATCAGAGCTCCAGGAGACGTTCTGAGGATCAGCTGACCTGCTGCTCTCTCTGGACGTACACACCTGGATCCATCCGGATGTGAGCAGATGTTTCCTGAGCTGTCCTAGCTGAGTCCATCCTCCACACTGACACTGCTGATGCTGTCTTTATATCAGACACTAGGAAGGTGGAGCTCACTCAGTGAATCTCTGAGCTAACTGTGACCATGAACCCACAGCCACTGTGCACCAGTCACACACTGGTCTTTACTGTGAGTCACCTGTTTATCCTGGACTAACCTGTGAACCGAGACTCTACGACCTCGGTTCACAGGTTAAAGGTTAAAGTTCATGTAGGTACAGACTGAGCACGTGCGGTGGTTTGGACAGGCTGCGTGAGAAAGCCTTCTGAAACAGAGTCCTGTGGACAGACAAAGCGTGACTGTCCAGCATGGACAGCAGCTGGGACCAGCTCGTCCACAGCTGTGTGGTTCAGGACAGAGTAACGGAGCTCCGCCCTCTCAGCTCCCGTACACACTGCTTATGGAGAAACACTCTTTATATTTACCGACGTCCTCGCCTCTGACGAAGCAACAGTCATAATAGCAGGTCATGAACTGAACCCTTTCACCAGACGCCGGCTAACTCGCAGTCGTGCAGCACAATCAGACAAAGTAAAGACTCTGAGGTTGAGTCGTTACGATGCAGCACGAACATATTTGTGTTCATCTGCAGGTTTCTCTGACCTGCGGGCCACAGACTGTGTCTGACATCAGCTTCCTGTTTGTGGACGGATACACGTCAACGTGTCCCGAAAAGAAAAAGGGAAGACGGGGCTGATTGCAAAGACAAATAGAAACCCACAAGCAAAGTTAAAAACACTAAATAAAGAGCTGTTTCAGGGTCCTGAGCTGAGACGTGCGAGGCTCGCCGCTGCCCAAACGGCAGCTACTTCCTGTTTGGAAAGAACAGAAACAGGAAGTTTGCCCTGTGAAGATAAAAGCTGAGGTCGTCCTGCAGCCGCTGGTCACTGCAGCGATGCAACACCCTGCGACACGCCTCACCGCAACAGGAACCCGCGCACACAAGTTTCCACTACACACGGCGTGTTAACAATGAGCTGCAGAGCGACAGTGGAAACTGTCAGGGCGCCGCGCAAACCGTTGATCACGCGACTTCCTGCAGGCCAAACCCGAGAAGACAAACAAACACTTTTAAAATTAAACCCTGAAGACTGAACTCAGGTCTGTCTCTGTGCGTCTGCTGCCCCACAAACACCACCACCAAATATCCTGGCTCACACTTTTCTTACCAGGCTGGGGTCTGAAAAACCTTCAGCTGACTGGTCAAACTGGCGACCTGATATGAAGCTGTGCTTTGAAGCATCAGGTCAGCTGATCTGTCACGTCAGGACGAAGCATCGCCTAAAGCAACATCTGGATTTTTACTTAATATTAAGGTCTAAAGACCTGAGTCTGAACCACCAAAAGACAGAAACTCAGTTTTACTGCTCTCAGGGAGCCCCGGGACTCTGGAGGGCAACCGCTGGAAGATCCTAATGCAAACACACAGGATGGCTACAGAGTGGGAGTGGGTAAGGACCCCCGAGAAGCTTGTGAGGGTGGAAACCATCCCCTGTGACAGAGCACACTCAAACTACTGCTCAAGTGTTTCTAATCAGGAACTGATGCTTCCTCTGATGCAGTTTCATAATCTGTGACCAAAACGATATCGAGTCCTGAAACAAGCACCGAGGTCCTGTCAGGATCACGGCTGCCGAACACAACATGGATTTTACTGCTCAGTGTTTCAGTGAAGGTCCCGTTTGACCACGAAGAGCTTCACTCTCTGAAGTTACGCGAAAAACTCAGACGCAGAGCCGGCGCTCGTGTCCCCGTCAGAGACGAGGTTTCCCATTATTCAGAGAGAACGAGGCTGTGGGAAGGACGCAGCTCAGCTGAGTGTGTGTGTCTGTGTGTGTCTGTGTGTGTGCGTCTGTGTGTGTGCGTCTGTGTGTGTCTGTGTGTGTGTGTCTGTCTGTCTGTGTGTGTGTCTGTGTGTGTGTGTGTGTCTGTGTGTGTGTGTCTGTCTGTGTGTCTGTGTGTGTGTCTGTGTGTCTGTGTGTGTGTGTCTGTGTGTGTGCGTCTGTGTGTCTGTGTGTGTGTGTCTGTGTGTGTGTGTTGTAGCAGCTGAATGTGTCATTTTGGTTGCAGCTGCTAATTTTAGCTGCAGAGGGAAAACGAGAGGAGGAAGTGAGGTTTGGTTGAAGGTGCAACAGAGGAAGTCCTGACTGAAGGTCGCACTGAAAACAAAGCGCTGCGAGAGCTCGCTGAACCCGCAACGAGCAGAAACGAAGGAGGAGGGGCTGAGTTTAGAACGCTGACTGCGTGTGCTTTTTTTGTCTCTCCTGTTTTTCGTCTTTTTAAGCCCTTTAAAAAAACGACGACAGCAGATCCTGTTCAACGCGTCAGGCAGCTAAACTAATCAGAGTAGAATAAAACAACAATAGAAGCGTCTCAGAGCTCGGGCCCGTTTCAACCACAGAATAAACACAGACAGACGCAGACGTCTGCTCTACACTGCAGCAAAGACTCTGGGGCTGCGTTCACACTGCAGGCGAAAGCGCATGAAATCCGACTTTTTCAACCCTCTGCGACTCATATCCGATCACGGTGTGACAGTGTGAACGGCACAAATCCGACCTGGGTCACTTCCGTATGTGGTCCTGAATCCGACACATATCTGATGTTTTAGAAAGCGACTGCTGTTTGACGGTCACGTCGCATTAAATCCGTCTTTTACGTCCCTGACACAAGACAGACGCCGATTATCAGCGCCGGAGAAGACATCGCGAACGCTTCCTGTCCGTCCAGTACAACTGCTGGGAAGATAGCGTTGGAGAAACGTGAACATTTTATTTGTTCTGTATAATCTGCAGATTCTGACAGAAATCTGCAGCTAGAAGCTCCGCTCCTCTAAAACAGCAACAAGGATCATTATTAGGTTATTTACATTATTATGTAAATAACAAAATAACTTAAAGCAAAAACTGGGAAACGTGAAGTCCGAAGTCTTTATATTAAGGCCATCAGTCAAACACTGTTTGTTCTGGGTCTAAACAGAGCGCGCTGTGTGTGACGTCTTCTTTTGCGCATGCAGCCACTTTGACCGTTTGCTGTAGCATTTTATTTGTAGTGTGAACGAGCAGACAAAACAATCGGATTTGATCAAAAAATCGGTTTTGAGCATTAAGACCTGCAGAGTGAACGCAGCCTGAGACTACGTTTTGGACGAGCTGCAGACGACTGAGCTGTAAGACACTATGCTTAGAGAGCCCAGGAGGGCCGAGGCTGCAGGTACCATAATTTAAGATAATTTAGTGTCTTTGTTGTTTCTTCCAGAGGAGTCACACACTACATGTGTTTCTGAAGACTGGACCCCCGACTGCCTCTGTCAGTCAGACAGGTGGACAGAGGGGTGGACAGAGGGGGTACCTGTCTCTCTGCCGCTGTACAGCGAGTTGTCTTCCATTCCTTCGTCTTCTTCCACCCTGGTTCCTCTCTGCAGGCTGCCTCGCTTCACGCCCGTATCCGTCCAGCTCATCTGCACGTTTGTCAGAGAATCAAAGTGTGAGAGCCGCAGCAAACAGACGTTATTCAAATGTCTTTATACGTCCACAGGGTTCAGTGCTAGGACCAATTCTGTTTACATTATACATGCTTCCCTTAGGCAGCATCATTAGAAGACATAGCATACATTTACACTGCTATGCAGATGACACCCAGCTCTATCTGTCCATGAAGCCAGATAACACACACCAATGAGTTAAACTGCAGGAATGTCTTAAAGACATAAAGACCTGGATGGCCGCTAACTTTCTGCTTCTTAATTCAGATCAAACTGAGGTTATTGTACTCGGCCCTGAAAATCTTAGAAATATGGTATCTAACCAGATTCTTACTCTGGATGGCATTACCTTGGCCTCCAGTAACACTGTGAGGAACCTTGGAGTCATTTTTGACCAGGACATGTCCTTCAATGCACATATTAAACAAATATGTAAGACTGCTTTCTTCCATGTGTGCAACATCTCTAAAGTTAGAAATATCCTGTCTCAGAGTGACGCTGAAAAACTAGTTCATGCATTTATTACTTCCAGGCTGGACGACTGTAATTCATTATTATCAGGAAGTCCTAAAAACTCCCTGAAAAGCCTTCAGCTGATCCAAAATGCTTCAGCAAGAGTCCTGACAGGGACTAGAAAGAGAGAGCAGATTTCTCCTGTTTTGGCTTCCTGTTAAATCCAGAATTCAAAATCCTGCTCCTCACATACAAGGTCTTAAATAATCAGGCCCCATCTTATCTTAATGACCTTGTAGTACCATATCACCCTATTAGAGCACTTCGCTCTCGCTCTGCAGGCCTACTTGTTGTTCCTAGAGTATTTAAAAGTAGAATGGGAGGCAGAGCCTTCAGTTTTCAGGCCCCTCTTCTGTGGAACCAGCTTCCAGTTTGGATTCAGGAGACAGACACTATCTCTACTTTCAAGATTAGGCTTCAAACTTTCCTTTTTGCTAAAGCATATAGTTAGGGCTGGACCAGGTGACCCTGAATCCTCCCTTAGTTATGCTGCAATAGACGTAGGATTCCCATGATGCACTGGGTGTTTCTTTCTCACTCACTATGTATTAACAGACCTCTCTGCATTGAATCATATCTGTTATTAACCTCTGTCTCTCTTCCACAGCATGTCTTTATCCTGTCTTCCTTCTCTCACCCCAACCAATCACAGCAGATGGCCCCGCCCCTCCCTGAGCCTGGTGCTGCCGGAGGTTTCTTCCTGTTAAAAGGGAGTTTTTCCTTCCCACTGTCACCAAAGTGCTGCTCATAGGGGGTCATATGACTGTTGGGTTTTTCTCAGTATCTATCTTTGTAGGGTCGACTGTACAATATAAAGCGCCTTCAGGCGACTGTTGTTGTGATTTGGTGCTGTGTAAATAAAACTGAATTGAACCATTGCGACTTCGCCATACTGGTCCACTTGATTGTCATAGTTTGTTCGATCTTTACTATTATATATTTTTCTACTTTAAGTTGTTGCAATCAGAAGGAACAGGACAAGGAACGAGAAAGAGGAAGAAAAGTTGGGAAGAGACTCAACAAAAGGAGAAGGAAAGAAAACCACAGAAGAAGAGAGACGAGAGAAAAGACCACAGGTGTCCAACTCCAGGCCTCGAGGGCCGGTGTCCTGCAGGTTTTCTATGTGTCCTTGAGCCAACACAGCAGATTCAAATGGCTAAATGACCTCCTCAACATGTCCTGAAGTTCTCCAGAGGGGAGAACCTCAGGCCCAACAGAGCCAGAGTGGCCAGGCCCGCCAAGCAGCCGCCAGGAGTGAGGCAGTACACACCTGAGCACCCAGCCCCAGACACCAAGAACCACCAACGGGTGGGAGCATCAGCCACCTGCAGGGAGTGTGGTGGGGGTAGATAGGGATGGGGGGGGGGGCTGAGATGTTCCCAGAGAGGTGGAGTCTAAGACCCGACCTGACACATAAACAGAGACGCACAGAGACTTGAAAACAGAGGTTTCACACCAGGCACAGCCTCAGAGTCCAGATATGTATTTTTCCAGAAGTTACAGTCCAGGAAGTTCTCCTTCTCAGATGCTTTTCAAGATAAAAGTCTTTTAAAGGACAGAGCTTCTTCAGAGGTGATGTTCAAAGCGAGAGCAGGTTCAAGTTTCCGGCTCAGAGTTAGTTTATTGGAAACTGGGTCAAACGTGTTCGTCAGCAGCCGCGTGCAGAAAGCCGTCACTGCACCAGATGGAACGTTTATCTCACTGGGAAAGTCTAAATGATTCATTTATTTATGCATCTATGAAGATGGATGGGCACATATTTCAGTGAGCTAACACAGATATGAACTCTCACTGTGTGGTCGTATCTTTGTGTTTCCTTGTTTTTATTGTTCTTCAAATATGATAAATGTGTATTTTTATCATAAACTTTGTGACGGCCACACAAACTTTAGTTTAACGTGATGTTTTTATCAGTGGTCTAATCAGTAACATCCAATCAAAGACGCCGAGCTAGCAGCTACTGCTACCTGCGTGAGAGGCCACGCCTCTCTTTTACTGCCTGCTTTTATTTTTCAATCCTGGAAGATTTTTGTTAAAGAGAACATCAAATGTGAGCATCACTGTTGCAAAAAGGAGGAAACCTTTTCATGCGCGGCTTCTTTTCGGTGCATGTTTTTATTTCCTCCTCTCAGAAGCTGCACTCTGATTGGCTGGTTGCTCGAGGACTATATTTCCTGTTACACAGAGCCTGAAAGAGGAAGTGGAGCTGTGAGTCAAGACAGTCAGCTGTCTGCCATCGCGCTGCTATTTATACCCACGGCTTCAACGTGACGGAGCAAAGCAGCAGGAGAAGAAGAAATGGCCGTCGGTCTGTAATGAGCCCTCAGCTGTGCCGCGGCGTTGTCATGGCGGCAGCATGCTGCCACACCTCCTGACCCTGACCTGGTCCTGCTCATCATTCAGAGAAACATCAGCACGATCGCGGTGCTTCAGCTCACCTCTTTAGTCTTCCACTCTCCTAAAGCAGCTTTGCATGATTCACACATCAAACTAATCCTTCTGTGTCTCTTAGAGGCCTGGTGAAGCCTCCGCTCTGTCTGCTGATCGGCAACTTTAGGAAGCCTGCAGAGGGGCAGGGCCCAGCGCTAACATACATATACTTTTTAGTAAACACTGAGAAACAAAACAAAAAGTATAAAAGTACTCCCAA